>NC_034613.1:109686535-109724679 GCF_900095145.1 Mus pahari | reverse complement strand
AAATGCAAATCAAAACAACCCTGAGATTCCATCTCATACCAGTCAGAATGGCTAAGATTAAAAATTCAGGTGACACCAGATGCTGGCAAGGTTGTGGAGAAATAGGAACACTCCTCCATTGCTGGTGGGATTGCAAATAGAGTATGCACCATTTACTATGTACCCATTATACTAAAGAGTGCAAGTATCTTTTGTCTCTATGGAAGAATATATGGTATGAGTACTATAGGATGAGCAAGACTGTATGTAGTCTTACATGGTAAGCCCTGGGTCACATCTATAGCCATTCTGTTAACATGCAACACATGTGTAACATTTCTGCTTAAGGGGCACTATATAAAGTAAAAATCACCTGAAAAAAAATGTGAACTCACTAGATAGACTGATCCCGTCTCTGACAAGATAATTGGAAGTACCCATCTCCTTAAAAGTGATCCCCATTCGTCAGAGGGACTGTACTTGAAAGGTAACTCAAGATACTATGTGGTTTCTATGAACTCCTTATAAGAATTTCTCCTTGTGCCCTTACTTTTAGGTTTCAAACTTTTTTTTTCACTGTTCCTTACATTCTAGCAAGAACTCACTGCAACTCCTACATACTTTTAAACGGAATTAGAGGAGTAGTGACTAATTTTAGCTTTGTTTATCAGGCAGGTTTTGTCTCAACTATACAGCCCTGCCATTCTAGTGGGAGAGCAGACATGGACAACATACAAGGAAATGAGCATAGCTGCGCACCACTTCAAATTTATTTATAAAAACAGAGGAGCCAAAATTTCTCTAAGAATCTGCATTTATCTGTTTCTGATCGATATTAAAATGGAGATCATTCCAAGAAGGATGTCAATTTGAAAAAATGAAGATCAGAAAGATGAATTGCCAGACAATGACAGGTTAATCATTTTTGGAAAGAGAAATCTAGACCCAGAAAAAAACAAGGGAACCACATATAAGGTGTTCTTTCAAAAGTACGTGAGAGGCTGCTTCAAGTACTTCTTGTGTTAACTGGTGGTAGTGGTAGACGTTCTTGACAGAATTGTTCTACTGGATTAAAGCACTGTCCTGAATTTAAAGGGCATGGATGTAATGCAGAATGAGTGACACCTTCCTACAGCAATAGTTTACCTATCAACTCACTGACAGTTAACAGAGACCAGGGGGAAGGAATGTCTTTGTAAGTTACTTATAATTTTTCATCCTTTTGGCACTAAAATATGCTTTTACACCAGTACATGCTTTGCTATACATCTCACTTTTTGTCAGAGTTTCTTGTATAGAAATCCATTTGGAGATGTTAATACCTAACCTTCTAAATTCATGCCACCTTGATGAAGACACATATGCAGAGAATGAAACAGTGCTTTTAACTGACTACTTCTACTAGCAAAGCACTGTTTTTTGTTTTGTTTCTATAATAAAGAAAAGGGTTAAATGTGTAATTGATGAAAGCAATGGGTTTAGAAATGGCATTAGGAAAAGTAGAGGTGTATTCTCATGTTCTTCCTCCATTGTTAACCTTAGCATTTGTCTAAAAGCAGACACTGTACCAGGTTAAGTAGGTTAAGTTCTGATCTCCATATCATGTAGATGTCAGAAAATTAGAGTTACTTAACCCAAAGGACAGAACTCTTTGAAGGAGTCCTCTTTTCAATTGATAGACTTCATCAGTATTTCTATGCCACACAGGATACATACCCAATGCTAGAGAGTGTACAGGAAAGTTATCTAATTGTAATGAATAAAATCTCCTAAACAGAGATACCTAGTGATAACTGCCTTTAAGGGAAAATTTATAACATGAAAATTAAAATCTGCCGGGCGTGGGGGTGCATGCCTTTAATCCCAGCATTCGGGAGGCAAAGGCAGGTGGATTTCTGAGTTTGAGGCCAGCCTGGTCTACAGAGTGAGTTGCAGGATAGCTAGGGCTACACAGAGAAACCCTGTCTCAAAAAAAACTACATATATATAGTATTAAAATCTTCATTTACACTGCTGATTATACAATGGAACTATGTAACTAACTGATGCAGAAACTGTTCATCTACTATTACCTGGGCATTCTGTTTGACATATTAAATCGCATTCCATGAGAACAGGGCTTTTTTGTTTTTTGGCTTTTTGTTGTTGTTGTTGTTGTTGTTGTTGTTTTACTTTTTAAAAAATTTTATTAGATTTTTTTCATTTACATTTCAAATGCTATCCCGAAGGTCCCCTATACCCTCCCCACCCCGGCCTGCTACCCTACCCACCCACTCCCACTTCTTAGCCCTGGCATTCCCCTGTACTGGGGCATATAAAGTTTACAAGACCAAGGGGCCTCTCTTCCCAATGATGGCTGAATAGGTCATCTTCTGCTACATATGCAGCTAGAGACACAAGCTCTGGGGGTACTGGTTAGTTCATATTGTTGTTCCACCTATAGGGTTGCAAACCCTTTCTGTTCCTTGGATACTTTCTCTAGCTCCTCCATTGGGGGCCCTGTGTTCGATCCAATTGATGACTATGAACATCCACTTCTGTATTTGCCAGGTGCTGGTTACTTTAATATACTAAAGAAAATTAAATCCGCAATATTTGGGTCCAGATAAGTAAGGACACAATAACAATACTTAAGTAAATGAGAAAATCTGAACAAGCGAGTTAGTAAAACAGAAATACCTTCTCTTAAAGATGAACAGAGAGTGGTAATGGGAATGCAAATGTCTGATGCTTTCTATTGGCATATTTGCCAACATGACATCTTCCCCTATTTAAACAAGCAGTAGTATGTTCTTTTACAATATAATACACTCATTTCTACCATTTATTTATATTTTGGAAATTCAAAACTTATAATAATACTCAACAGCAATTTGAAAAACTTTCATAGAAGCTTCTAGGAGAATTTCGCACCCTATTTAGAGGGAAAAAAAGTCTTCATAGTATATAACATCCGCTTATAAAATATTGGGGTACATCCATGTGATGCTGGGATTAAGTGGATAACCACTTTGCAAATGTGGGTCAAACTTCCCACAGTGACAAAACAGATATTTTTGAAAATTCTTGGTTCATAGCTATTAATGAACTACCTAATCCTCTGCCTTCCTTCTATATTTCTAGTGATATAACATAGCAAAACTATATTCGTCAGCCAATTTTTATAATTTTGTTCTCATTTGGCTGCCCAAAGCATCTGGAAATGTTATGAAAAAGAGCCAAAATACCAAACATGATAGCCTGTTCAAAAGTCAAAATAGAGTATCAAAAACCACCCAAACGGTAATATATATTAAAGAGAATTCATCTTAAAGTTGTATTTATAAGTCTTGTATTTTAAACTCAAGAGTAAGTATCTGTGCAAATATTATCTGGTAGCTGTTATATAATCAATGAGAATGATTTAGAACACTAAAGTTAATGAACATTCAAATTAAAGTTTCAAGATTGTTGGGGGCATCAATTTATTCTATCTAGGGATTCAAATTGCTCACAACTGCAATTATGTTTATAGTTACATCCACATTTAGATAATATTGTAGTTTTTATACAGCTCCAATTTATATGATATATAAGCAATTGAGGGGAAACAACCATACCATTTCAAATTACACTCACCCTAGTGTCAGTAAGTTTAGGTCATTTGTGTAGTACATGTGGAACTTGAAAAGTAAAATGCAGTCCCATCACATTGAGTCCTCCATCAAGTAGAACAACAACTAAGAAGCTTCCTCAAAGAACAGATTCCAGTAACTTCCATTTTATTGCAAACACTGAAATGGCTTGCTGGCTCATTTCAAGCTTTTGGGGAATGACATCCATTCCTTAGTTCTCCCCTACAGCCTCATCAAGAATACTAGAGAAATCTGAATGTCATAAAAGTGTTCTTGTGGAAAGCAAATCAAAGGACATATGTCAATACAAGTAGTAGTTATTTCATTATTAAGATTATAATATGGTTCAAACATTTAAAACAATAAAAGGTCTAAGAATCCTGCTGAAATGTGAATCAAGAAGAATGTTGGGGAAAACAAGAGAAAAAATATAGATATAGTCATATAGATATTTTCAGGACACTCGTTCTCATTTTAAATCACAGCATTACTTTTGTTAGGAAGGCATTTCGTAATTACAAGTTTTTATATTATAGATTTCATTTATAAACAGACAGACACTGTCCTTAGGTAATAGTTTTAAATCAATGGGCACAGCAGGTATTGATAACAGAGTGCTAAGTAAATGCTAGTCTGAATAGGCTCAGGTAGCCAGGCACCAATTATTGATTTAAGGGTCCTTGTCTTTAGGAAATATGATGGTTGTATTGTGTAGAAAACAAAAAGAGAAAGCAGGATTCCAGTAGTCCATTTACAGGTGGCTTACAATGGCCCTGATTATCAGCAGGTGTTGGTAAAATGATACTGTCAAAAGAGCTAATTAACATTTTTTACCTCAACTGAAGATGTCACCAATGGCAACATCCACTGAATTCTGATGGACGGTTCCACACATGTATAGTAATTTTTACAAGTTATATTTTGTTTGGAATTTAAGTTTTTATAATTCATTCTGTTTATTTTAGGACAAACTCACACTTCAGGCATATATGCATGCCTGAAAAGATATATGGCAAGGTATTAATAGTGATTATATTTTGGAGTGAAACACCAAGTTTCTTTTGATTTTATCTCTATGTCATAATAATGTTATTATTTTCTTTCCATTGCATGCCAAGCTGATAGTAAAAATGTTTAAAAACCACTGGAACCAGGATATTTTGAATGATACTAATACCTAAAGCATTTTGTACAAAAGGCCTGAATTTATTGAGTATAGATTTTGCCTGTGAATTTGGATTTTCTGAATGATAAATATATAAAATAAAGTTTCTTAGCAGATAAGCTTGAAGCAGGTTTTTTTTTTTTTGGTTTTCTTTTTCTTTTTTGTTTGTTGATTTTGTTTTTTGTTTTTTGACTCAGCCATAGGAATATTTCTTTGTTGAGGGCAACCATTATGCATATTATTGGTGTTTGTCATGCGGTGGCTTTAATCACCAGATGCCATTAGTACCTACTCCTTAGTTGTGAGAACCAAAAAACTATCTAGATCTTGCCAAATGTTCCTTGGAAGAGAAAATCACTCTTGGATGAGATCCACTGACCTAAATTAATACCATACAAATCAGACTCTTGGGATTGTTTTTGCTAGATAATCTGCCTCAATTGCTCTATTGTTCAGTACAGCTGCCAGTCTGTAAGAATTAATTGAAGCTTAGTTACTGCTCATCTAAGCATATGGTGGATAACCTCTAGATCATAATAATTAGCTGATAACTACTTCTCTGGTAATAAAATTGTTGTTTTTCCACTTTGAACTCAGCATGGAGCTCTAGGAAATAATATATATTTACCACTAAACTTCAACATCAAAAGGAGGTTGAGGAGAAGAAAAGAAGAACATCTTTGGTCATAAAGGAACAAAAACTGACCATATTCTCTTTGTGTGTGCCTCCTGCTCAAAGCCTTCCTTATATCCCACAGACCGAACACATCTCCCCTCTGTGCTGACATGTTTTTCCTATGCATGCATCCAAGTTCACTATTTCTTCCCACTGGAATGGAGTTCTGGAGGGCAAGCATTTTCAACGTATCTTTGGCAGTTTGGGTTCATTCATTGTTTCCTTAATTCATTACCTCATCCGTACATATCCTTAGTTATTAGCAATGTACTTGATCCGTACAAGGGAAATTATAAGACTACACATTAGGGCTAGGGAGATTGATGAATGCCAGGGAGATCTGTTTGGAGGAAGTGATTTGAACAGCTTGATCATCAACTGGAGGAGGTAGGAGGCAGGGGAAAAGGAAAAGAGGAAGATAAAAATTGCTCAGTGGGTATGATTCTAAGCAATATGGCTTTGAACTGGCTTATGCAGTGGCTAGGGAGGCTTTTCTGATTAAAGATTGATTAGCGAATAAACAAAGATGAAGCAGAATGAATAATAATAAAAAACCTGAACAAGTTGAGAGGTAGCATGGCTTGTATGAAGGTCAAGGATTTTCCAGTTCAGGTTATAGAAGGCATATTTTGACAGATACCTCCAAGAGGGCTTAAGGTATCTTTGTCCAGTCTCAGGACTCCTAAGAAAGGTCAACTTATATCTTGTATTACATAACTTATAACTCTCTTACTTCTTGGACATAACTCAAAAATAACTTATTTATACTGGAACACTTCTATGAAAACTTCTCCATGACATGCTGCCCAAACTAAAGATACTGCATTTTGTATAGGGCTTCTAATTCTTATTAGACTTTAATAGGAAAAGAAAACATTAAACTGATTTTGCTAATATTTTTACATTTAATGGAAATAGAGCTTTTGGTGTTTAAAGGGTAAAATTTAGCTTGTCAAATACAATTCTGACAGTTTATAGAAATATTTTTGACACTTTAAAATAATATTAATGAAAAGTATATACATAAATTTAGAAACCTTTCCAACCAGTAGACAGCTTTATGATATTGGGGAATTTTTTTAAACTCTGTGTACTTTTATTACATATCCTTTAGTTATTTATGACAAAATGGTTAGTTTTTCTATACAAGGAACAATCATATCAGAAAAAAATAGGACATCCATTTCTAGCCCAAAGAGAACAGTCAAACAGAATACAACAGTTGATAGTTGACATCTTTCTGTAAAGGAGAAGCCAGTGATAGCTTATATAAAAACACTCTAGTTTTTCTGACATGTCTGGGAAATGAGGAATTCTGGTTAAATATTCTACTTAATAGAGTTACCATATATTTTACATGGATCTCCTATTTTCAAAGAGATGCAATAGATCAAAATAAACCCAAGGCTATGTAGCTAGGATGGTCCCAGCTGAGCTCAAAGGGAATTATCTGGGTGTATGTGATTAACTAGAGGGAGTTGGTAGGCCCTTAGGGCTCTATTTGCATGACAGGATTTATGCTGGCATTTTATTTATTCCTGGCTCCTAGGGAGAAAAAAAAGCTATAAGCTTAGGTGACTGAACAAAAGTGAGGAAGGAGGACAGTGAAAGGGTTTATGGTATTAGATAGTTCTTCAAATTCCTAGGACTTTCGACATTCTTTAAAGCCTCTAAGGGAAAGGGCATCAGGAAAGAAGGGAAAGGAACTGGTTTTGTGAAGTGTCCTATGAATCACAACTATTTAGACAGTTAAGAGTTCATGGCAAAAACTGATCCAATACATACTGCACCCTTGGACCTTAAGTCTACATGTATGCATTTGCATGGTAGGCAATGCCAAACAGTCTTATTAGTGAAACAAAACAAAATAAATCAACAACAACCACTACCACCACCACCAGCACCACCCTCCTCCCAACCTTGTGTAGTTGAGAACTGGAACAATACAAAGCAAGTTAGGAGAAATTGAGACTTTTGTTTGTTTGCAATGTTGTATTCTCATTCTAGAATGTAACCCCTAGCTGGCATGTGAGCAAATATCAAAGGGCAACCATAGATATGTCAGCATATATATATATATATATATATATATATATATATATATATATATATATATATGAATTCCAGAGGCACCAGCTAGGGGATAGAGGCTATAGGATTGTGAGTTCAGTTTGAAGGTGGGGGAGAAGAGCTTATTTGAAAGTTTGGATTATTGTTACTAAGGCAACCTGCCTCTGATTTCCTAAGTGATGGGGCTTAGAGACCTTTGGCTTACAAAGTAAACTAAATTATTCAAGAGGCATATCAGGATCTTGCAGTTTCTCAAGGTCATTTTTACCTTATCAATTAGCATTTTACTGGCAAAGCAAAGAGAAATAAACATATTAGGCATCTAGTAGAGACTTGGGGGTAATAAGAATCTAGGCAATGGTTTTTATTACTTGTTAAGACTACTTGGTTAAAAAACATACTTGGTTTCTTAACGTAAGTCCACCATTTTTATTGTTGTTCTTTTAAAAATGATACAGCACCAATGACCCTATTAAGACCTTGGGAGATCAAGGTTTTAAAATGAGTCAAAATGAATTAGAACTCTTAGATCAGGAATTATACACTCATTTTTTAAATATAAAAATTCACCTTAGCCTCTTTAAATTCAAATTGCCTTTAATGAAGAATGAATATTTTTTGTATATTATCAATTTAGTCTTTTGAGTATTACTAAATGAAGATGCTCATTTTGGATTTCCAGTTGCAGTTTAGACTCAGAGAAGATGAAGACCTTGTCAAAGGGATGATGGCATGAAACAGGTGGTGAATTCTTAAAATTAAGTGTTAAGTGCTGGAGAAAACCAAGCATTTATACACATGAAATATATATTTTTTTTTAAATTATAAAGAGATCTCTAACGAAGTGCTTAGACTTTTTTCATGTTGGTTTTTTGACTAGAATTAATGCCCTTCCCTATACCATTTCATATACTGTTATGTTCTGTAAAATTAAAGGGGAGCCTGGCATTGTGGTGTATCCATGCTATAGTACTAAGGAAGTGGAGGCAGGAGGATCAGAAGTTCAAGGCCGGTCTGGACTATAAAATTAAGGCCAACTAGAATACATGAAAGCATGTCTCAAAACAAGTTTAAAGTTTAAAAGAATCATTTTTAACATAGATGGAAGACTATATATGAAAATGACATACAGTTGGCCTTGGCTGCTATAGTTCCCTATAGGGCCAACTAAGGTATCTTAACAATTATAAGTTAGCCTGTCAATTATACATGATCCCGGATTACCAAAGTTTCTCTTTGATCTCCAAAGCTCTAGCATCTCTTAGGAACCCACTGTTGTCTATTTTTCTTCTACTTCCCAGATTTGTGTTTTCTTAATGTAGAAAGAATAGAACCATTATAGTTCAGCTGAGATGGTAGGGGCCCCAAACTAAAATAGCATTCATAAGGTTAGAAAAAAAATGACTAAGACAAAACCATTTCAGAAGTAGCATTATTGTGCAAGAACATACCCCATGATTACCTGAGGCCATTTAGCCTCTGAATACTTCACACTTTTAATGATCATGTAAAATTGGCTCCAAGATTTATTTATCAAATAAACTACTGCTCATATTTTGTTGAGAGAAAAATCTGCTGAAATGATTAATAGTTGTGAAAACATCTTTTTAAGTTATGTCAATTCATTTAACAACTTTTCAAAGCTTTATTCCTATATTTTTAGTATATGAGGTATAGAATGAGGATAAACAAAACAAATATTTATTGAGTGCCCGAGTAACATAGTGTTTATTAAAAAATACACACACAGAGAGAAGCAGTAGGAATGTGACAGATTTAAAAGAGAAAAGTATTTTCTATAATTCATTTGGAGCTATGAAAGTTATTGAAGTAAAATACTTGCCTCCAACACTTTTCCAACAGCTGAAATTAATTTTTATATTGTATGGCGGTGACACATATAAAGCTCACTGGCTTTGAATATTCTATTCAAAATATCTCAAAAGAACGAACAAGTTATTTGTGCAGTCAACTATTTGAACTAGTAGAGTGACTGAAGCATAAAGGAGAATAAACAGAAACGATGTTTAGACAGTGCATAAATATGGAATTGAGTTTTTTCCATAAAACATTCAATTTGAATTCAGGGGTTGTTAATTAATCTTTCCTTTTTGCCATTTTAAAAACAGATGAAATCTCAGGGAAAAGAACTAAAAGGAAAGTCTACATTCTGAATTTGGAGATTTCTCTCTCTCTCTCTCTCTCTCTCTCTCTCTCTCTCTCTCTCTCTCTCTCTCTAATCTTGAACACCTTCAAAATACTCAGTAGCTGAGTGATAGTTTTCTGTATAAATGATATTTATAACGAACAGCGCACCATCCCATAGATACTACAGAACTTCTTTTTCCATCATTTGAATGTGATAATTTTGAAAAGGACTTAATTTGTAATGTCAGCTCCTTTTATTTATTTCTGTATTTTCTATCTTACAGAAGATAGCTCTTTCTGAGGAAGATTTTTTTTTGTTTGTTGCTGCATCTTGTTTATGCTATACATTGCCAAATATATCTCCCAAGATGAAACTCTGAGCTCATTTGGAAGTCATTTTTGGTAGCACATGAATCAGAACTCTTATTTTCTCCTCAGCACTACTGGAATTTGATTGCTTCCCTCTCTAGTCCAATATGCTTTTAGCGCTAAGAACTCTGAGGCCAAACACACAAAACACTAAGAAAATGGGAAATTCTAGCCATTCCAATTTTTGTCTCTCATTCAGGATTCTTCTGTCTCCTGAGAGAGTGAAATCATTTTAAGCTCACCATTAATCAGGAACACGGTGAGCATTAGTGATTGACTGAAGTTAGTGATGTTGATTTATAAGTCTTTGAATTATAGGTCAGGTATAAAACCATTAAAACATGCTTATCAAAATCTGCTTGTCAAACTCCTATGTTTTTTTTCCCCCAGACTCTGCTCAAATGTCAATGTCCTCATGGAGGCTTCTCTGGTCACTCCAGGCAATATTAGGCACGTTCTAGTGTGTATTATAACTGTATCCTAAACTGTTACTGTGACCGGAAACAGTAAATTCTAATGCTTATACCTGTCTGTGTTCTTGGAATAGAGAAAAGTTACTTCCTTCCCTTTATTTCTGGCTCTGCACATCAAACCAAGAGGATTCTCAATAAATAACTGAAAGAAGGGTTAGAGAGTGAAACATATTACTGTCTGTTCACCTACACATTATAGGTTACAGGCAATTAATTCTCAAAGAGGTTTCATGAAGAATCCAAGTTCAAGACTACTAATATTTTGCACACCAGTCTGCATGTCAGTTAACCACAATAAAAGATTAACAATAACCCTGAAATTGATTTTAACTATGTCTTATGAAAATAAAAGTTATTTAAAACTTGTGAGTTGTTTACCTCTGAAACTTTTCATTTAATTATTAAGATCCATAATTGCCCTGAACTCTAGAAAATGAATCTACAGATAAGAGTATTGCTTGTGTGTTTATGTATCCATATTAGACTTATAACTTTTAAATTTTGAAAATGGTTTGACAAATTTTTCTGAGCTCTTATTGTTAGCAGATCACATACTAATTATAAGTGACCTGAAAAATTAAATATATAACTTCATTAAGGGTCAAAGAGCAACCTCAGTATTTATTCCCATGAAGGAGATGAAAAGCAATTATGGTATTTATAAGAGTTTAGTGTAGTTTGTACTATTTCTAGAGTTGCTGGTTTAACTGTTAGGATATACCTTGATTTGTATCTCAAGAACTAGTAGAAAGTAGTTCCTTGAAGACTATTCTCACGTCAAAAATTGTCTAAGTCCTACTCCAATTGAACCATTTCATGGCCAATCTCATTGATTATAGAGTCCCATTTAACAAATAAGTTGGTGACAGAAACACTCCTCAAATGACAAATAATGTTTTAAATGACCTTTCTGTTGAAGCTAAAGATCTATAACATGAAATCAGTAGATTTATTAGGTATATAAAGATATCAGTTCAAGTTTTAAAAGAGAGAAACAAACAACAGGACTCACCATGTTTTAAACTATTTTACTCACCAAAAATAGGGTTCTGAAGGTGTTGAGATCACCAAAAAAGTCTTCAATGGTTACTGTGTTCGGGTCAAAAATGAAGTATTCTCCCAGACTCTCATAGAGCTTCAACATATTGCTGTGCATGGTGGACAGTTTGTCATACTGTTCTCTGGCATTCTGTGTAAAGCTGTAACTTTGCATTAAGGAATGTAATCCAATAATATTTTAGAAGCGGCCTCTACATAGCAAGACATATTAAAACCACTCTATATGTAAGTATATTTGCTTGTTAGAACTGCCATTTAAAGTATCAAACACTGGGTACTTTTACTGATACAAAACTTAGTTTCTTCATATATTCAGGAGCTTGAATTCAGATTGAAAGCTATAGGAATACATAGTTTCTTATGCAGCCTCTTTCCTTGGTTTGCCAATTGCTGCCTTCTTGTCGTGTTCTCATATAATTGTTCACAGCTTTTGCCATGCGTGTTTAAATAACCCTTTCTTAGAAGGCCAATTGTCACATACTATTAAGATATACTTTAATAATTTTTTATATTAATTACCTCCTTCAAGATCCTTTCTTCAAATACAGCCATTTTGAAGGTCTTCTAATTCTGAGAAAGTTGGCTGTCCAGCTTTCAATATGTGAAGTATGAAGCATGGAAGGCAGTTCACACAATTTGTTTCAAAAGTTTCTACTGTCATATTGCTTACAAAGTTTGAAATTTTTTCAATTAGACAGAAATATGTAATGTACAACCATGTAGAATATGTTTGTTAGAAAATGCTTTCTCAATGAAACTATATGAGCATATATATATCAGGAAAGTACCTCTATTGCTATATCATGAATTTATTACATGTGTGTGAATATATATACATATTCACATACAGAAATACATACAAAACATATGCAGCCAATATTAGGAGGGAAGAAACAGGAGGAAAAAATGTCTCTGAACTTCCTTTTACCTTTTTCCTCTATAGCAGCCAGGAAAATAATTCATTGAGTTACCTCTTGAAAAGGCCCTAAGACCTTCAATCCAGAGACACTCTATATGTGTAGGAAAAAGATGTCATCGCCTCTAAAGAACATTATACAAAAGTATCCAAATGTGTCTTATTTAAAAAATTCCTCCCATTTTATACCTTTCTTTCCTCACTCATTATTCTCTGTGACTATGCATTCTTCATCAAACCTAAGATTAAATATATACTGATCCACCCTTGGCATTTTCATTTCTGTCATACGTCACGTCATATGAAATATAAATAGCAGTTGTGATGGCTCATGCTTGTAATCATGCATGGAAGTCCAAGAACTTGTCTAAACCTAAAACTACATGTAACATTCTATGTATGTATGTATGCATGCATGTATCTATCTATCCATCTAACTATCTTACCTCTCTACTATCCATCTATGTATCCACCTATATATCTCTACCGGATTCTGTTTTAGAACTATTGAAGATAAACTGAAAAATGAACCATTTAAGACTAATAAATATAAAACCATAAATATGCTGGCTGCAATGGACAGGCCCAGTCAGCTTCCCACAATCAATGGAAGAAATCTGGCGTGGGGGGTGGGGGGGGAGGGGTCCGGTTACAGGCTAGCAAGGAGATGGCAAGAAGGGAGTGACAAACAGACAACAGAGAGTTTGTGTCTGAATGCCAGGGGTAGTTCCAATTCTAGTCTATTGTAAAATCCACCTTCCCCCTAGGCCATTGTAAATTCCTGTGTATGGGAGTGACTCAGCTATCTATAGTTCTAATTATCTGCTCTAGTTCCTCCCTAGACCACAACCTTCTTTCTTCTTAGATAATTGTAAATTCCTGTGTAGGGCAGCGACTCAGCTATCCATGCCCAGAGTTGGCTCAAGGACTGCCTAGGACAGGTGAGGAATCTAACTTAGCTTTATGTCAAAATCAATCCCTAGAGGCACTTGTAATACAGCAATATTGAGGGAAAGCACACAGATTCGTTTACCAACTAAAGTAAGGACAGATTTGGAGCATTCATTATTACAGGATGCCACGGTTCCAGGACTCTTAACTTTCTGTGAACTTTTCGCCTTGGGACTATGTTCAGGTTTCTAGGCCTGTCACATGGGTCACTACTGGAGTAGATGTAGCAGCTGGCTAAAATTTCCAAGTATGGTATAAGTATGAGGAATATTTTAGAGTACTTGCTTCTGCTTTTTTTTTCCTTTGGCTAGGAAATTATTATATGCTACTTCATAAGAACGATTTAGAAAAAAATTAAGGAATAATTATGAAGAAAGTAGAAAGCCAAATCAACATTGAAAAAATTAGAGTTAAGTTCATTACAAAGGACCAGTGATCACCAAAGCAAAATTATAACATGGGTCTAAATATATCTTCAATAGGAATACAACTTGTTTTTCTAATGAAAGCAATGCAGAAATCATGCCATTTCTGGAAAATTACTCTAGCTGACACAGTACATACCATGATTTTGAAAATGAGCTGTCATTAATCTCTGGTCTTTTTATGCTACTTAAATCTCTGCTAACAAATGTCATTCAATCATTCAACCCTCAAATCTATTTTTACATTAACAGACCTGAACGAATGAATACTTTTCTGTTTTTTTCCATAAAATACTCATGCTTCATATACATTTTGGTTTTTATAACCATATAACTTTTACTTTTAAGACTATGATCAGATATTAAACATCCCATTTCAGTGGAGCAGAAATAAAACACTAGTCTTTATTTCTCAGCACAGAATTAAAATGATAGTCTTGCTTCCTTATCTCCCCACAAAGAAAAAAAATACAGACTTATATCAGAAATACTAGGCAGAGTCACTTTGCAAAGGTCACTCTTATGTGCAATCTATTTACAATGCAAATTACTAAAATTTATATTTCATGATGTTCAACATCTGTAAACCAGTGAAAAAGACAAAGCTCTTACATGCCACATTTATCCTAACATACTTTTTTGGAGGGAAAAACATGTTTGTGTAGTGATATACAAAATTTACAAATTTGATTTTACAGGCCAAAACTAATTTCCAAAGTTCTGTGTTCCAAAGTGAGAAGATACATAAGTCAATGAATAGTTTATCTTTGTAACCATAAATGGGAAGCAACCCAGTCATGGGAGTTCACATTAAAAGCAGCAGCAGTAGTAGTAGTAGCAGCAGCAATAGCAGCAGCAGCAGCTGCCACCACTGTCACCTCCACCACCACCACCACCACCACCACCACCAAACAAGAAAATAAGACAAAACTGAATATGTTAGGCATAGTGGCATGCCGCAGACGGACTTTTCTGGGGTCCCTGATCTGCGGGGAACGGGTCTCTGGTTGCAGGTGAGCGAGGATTCGGCGAATGAGGGGTGACAAACAGACAGGGACACAAGAGAGTGTAGTATCTGAATGCCCATTGTCAAATTGAGCATCAGACTATTTATACAGAAGAAAACAGGGAAGTAGGTACACAAAAACAGAGAAATGCAAACCTGGAAGGGCTAGCAGGAAACAACTGGGATAACATAAAATGTTCACAACTGGGATCAAAGACAGCCTCACCTAAAGACAATTCAAAGTCAGCAGCTGGGGGCAAGGGCTTAATCTCCATGTCAAAGATCCTATAGTCCACCTTCCCCTTAGGCCATTGTAATGCTAGCGTATGGGTGTAAATTAGCTACCTGTGGTTCTAAGTATCTAGCCTGGTGCCTTTAGATCACAGACTTCCTTCTTCCTCGAGTGGTAAACTCCTTTGTAGGGCAGTGACTAGCTGCCTAGACCCAAGGGTCAGCACAAGGACTGACTGCCCAGAATCTGATATGGCCATGTATTAAGGGAAAGCACCTGAATCTGTTTCCCAACTAAAGTAAGGACACTGGAACATTCGTATACAAAATGTCACCAATCCAGGAGACTGAGTTTCCTTGAACTTTTGCCTCGGGACAGCGCCCAGGTTTTTGGGGCCTGTTGGTGCTTGTCACTACTGGAAAGANTGTAGCAGTTCTGGGGAAGAACATGGAGGATGCCACCATTCCAGGAGACTGAGTTTCCTTGAACTTTTGCCTCGGGACAGCACCAGGTTTTTGGGGCCTGTTGGTGCTTGTCACTGCTGGAAAGACTGTAGCAGTGGCACATGCTTGGATGAAGAAGGTAGTGGATCTCTTGAAGACCAGCCTGGTCTACAAAGATAATTCCAAGCTAGTCATGTCTACACCATGAATCTGTATCTCAAGAACAACAACAACAACAACAACAACAACAACAACAAGAAAACAAAAAACAGAATGAAACCCAAAACAAAACCCAAAATAGACAAAGAGAAAGAGGAAAAAAACTATACAGCTCTTTCTATAAATCATGATTTGATTTTACTTATGAAATTTAATTGTGGATTTCCCAGTAATGTAAGCTACTGTTTGGTACATGTTATTGACACAATAATGACTAAATCCTTAATTTCTACCACGAAGAAGGTAACAACCTAATATTGCAAAGAATGATGCTCTCCTCAATTGACAGTTGTATATCACTAAACACCTACAATTTATCCTAATTCCTATTATGTTCCCTGTTATTAATTTTTTTCAAAACAACTTTTTTCTCAAAGGCAATGAAATTCCGATAAGATAGTCCTAAAGGTGTGGGCATTAAAAAGAAGTCACTCATCCTTACCAGGTTATAATATAGTAATAGCCTCTGACATGAGGGCTAGCTATTTTTGTACATTAGAACTAAAAGTTAAATTTGATTGTTGGGAGTTGATTAAGGTTACATATTGGATCTGAATATCTATATTGCTCCAGTAGATACTTGGGAGGAGAGAACAAACTCTTCCAACTTGTTCTCAGATGTCTCCCACACATATTATGTTTGTGCAGTCTTTATTAAATGAATAAAATATAATAAAATACATTTTTGATGAATGTGACAGGTGACTAACATAATCCTAGCTAATAGCAAGGCTGAGGCAGGCAGATCAGAGATGGGTCCAAGGCCAACTGGGGCAAATTTGCCAATTTAATTTTATTTGTAATATAAAGTATCTCCTTAACAGATACATCTAGAAAACGTCAGAAATGTATTTTATTAGTAGAGGTATAAACTCTTCCTCTTACATATTATTATTTAAGATTAAGGATAACAGATTTTAGAAAATATGCTGTAAAATACTGTGAAGGATTTGACTAGGCCAGAAAGTCTGTTCTAAGCTGGGTTTTGAGAACATCCAAAAAAGGAGCAGATGGCCCTGTTCAGAGCACAGACAGAAGGCTGGTGATGGGTACACTGTGTAGCTAAACTACAAAGTCTACCATAGCTCTCTCAGGTACTAATGAAGAGTGACAGCACCAAGGGGCACCTGTTCCTGAATGCCTAGATACATTGGCTTGGATGCGACTGAAAAGTGAGCATAGCTTTAACAACATTAAAGAGTAGGATTCTATAAGGATTTAATTCTTTGGGGTCAAAAGTTAGACTGTTCATTTTCATTCATTCAGAAATTCTAGACTATTAAGAGAAGTACCGTGGAAAGGACCGAACTTTTCTATGATGGAGTTAATTCATGGCAATTTAAATGGCACATTAAAGATACTCATAAGGTAGTGAGTTGGGGCAGTTCCAAAACATAAAGTAATCAAGTAAGAGAGGGTGAAAAACTGATTCTGAACACCTTTCTCTTCAGCCTCCATCTTTCCAAGACCTGTTATAAAGAGAACAAACAAACAATAAAAACAAACAGGCAAAAAACCCAAACACCTTCTGAATTTTTAATCCTGGAACTTAAGGTGAGCACTGAAACTGTGCAAGTTCTTCTGCAGAGAAGTGTTCTTTGAAGGATGTAAATTTGTGCAGAATTTGAAAACATGAAGAGTTGAGTTGCTAACCATTTTGGTGTATTATTAATCTAAAAAACTAAATGGGTCTTAATCATGAATCTAAAAGTTAATTTATAAAATATGCATCATAAATCCACAAAGCATTTTCCTATTAACTCATTGAGACAGTTGTAGTGGCTATTCCTGGTTGTCAATGTGACTATATTTGAAATGAACTACAATCCAGAATTGGAAGGCTCACCAGTGAACCTAATCTGGAGGCTGGGAGATAGAAGTTTCTGATCTGGATCTTGGTATGGAGATCTTGAGACACAGTGGTGATTGAATCCAGAAGATTAAGACAGGGAGATCTCCGAGTCCAAGATCATCTGGGATTAAAGGTGTGGTGGCACACACCTTTAATCTGGGCTACACCTTCTGCTGGGGACCATATAAAGACATTGGAAGAAGGGAGTCGGGCTCTCGCTCTTTCGCCTTCTTGCCCTGTGGGACTCAGCAACTGCTAGATCCTTGGACTTCCATTCACAGCTACTACTGAACCATTGTTGGGATTTGGACTGCAGACTGTAAGTCATCAATAAATTCCTTTACTATATAGAGACTATCTGCAAGTTCTGTGACTCTAGAGAACCCTGACTAATACAACAGTGAATAGATGTGTGTGTGTGTGTGTGTGTGTGTGTGTGTGTTATGCCTTCATAGCATAATAAACACTACGGGGTTAAAATAAAACTTGAAAAATCTATTTTTCCTTCATAGTGCCCATATGGACAGAAAAATTATTTTCTTTATACTTCTATGTACATTTTATGTTTAAATGTAGTTATGCCTACCTGCCAATCCCTGGATGCTCTCCAGCCAGAAATATAGAGCTACTTCATCAGATGAAGTAGAAAAAACTGTTTTTCATTTTACTTAACCTTGATGGACAGAGTAGTTATTACTAGAGAAAAATTGTTTTATTGTAAATGGAATGAACATTACCAGAGCACTGGGGGTGACAGAGTTTATATATCATGTAGATAATTGAGTCAAATCAGTTCTTAAAATTTTCATTTTTATAGGCAGTACATTAGTTACTTATAATTTTAATAAACGCTTGAAAAATTAAATATCATTACTGGCAATTGTTGGAGAACATGGAAAAATCAACTTGAGATCCACTTAACCTTTACACAATCTTTAGTTAGCAACATGGTATAATTGCCCATTTAAATAAAAGGATAACATAAATGTAGACTCTATTGAAAAATAGACAGATTTTCTAATTTTCATAACATCAAAAGTTCTCTAAATGCTAAAATTGTGAATTTTCTATATAACTTGAATAATATCTATCCAGAAATTTGTATTTCAAAGGATTAACATTAAAATATTATTAAGTCAAAACTAGCTGAAAATCATTTAAAAACAATATATTGTCAGGTGAATATATCTTGAAAAATATGAAACATTAATAAGAATAGTATGGACAGCATTGGGGTTTATGGTAATCCTCTAGGATAGCTCTAGATATAGAATAAATTTTCTTTAAAGCTCTTATTGCAAAATGAAGGCAGAGGGCATTTGAATAACAGAAGATTGTCTATTAATGATGTTGAGCTCAAGTTCCAACTTTTAAAAATATAGAACACATTTATAGAACTAGACTGATATAAATATTTTGTAATAACCAGACCTTTCCAGATAGACTGCACCATCTAGTACTTAAGAAATGTTTTAGAATCAGCTTCTATACAAAGAGAAGCCCACTATGTATTCTCCTTTTTCTTTATATTTTATTCACTCCATTTTGTCTTTATGTTTCTTTCAACATTCTTTTGAAGACACTCTATGTTTGTAGGTCTATTTTGCTTTGCTTTTTTGTTTATGTTTTGAAACAGGGTCTCTGTGTAGCTCTGCTGGTCTAGAACTCACAGGGATTCATCTGCCTAGACCAACAGAGTGCTGGGACTAAAGCTGTATGTCACCATGTCTGGTGACAATCTATCTTTGTTCACTTAGATACTCCATAGTCACTTCATCACACCATTACTCAAACAGATTGATTAAATATCTAGCATGCACCAAGTATCTTTTAGAGGATGAAAAAAATCTTATCAATTTTAAAAGGTATTGATTTCTTGTAGATAACAATTTATTTTGTTTCATAATTACAAATTATGTTGAAAATTGAAAATCAAAGAAAGTGATTAAAAGTTATAAGTTGTCAAATAAATGCACATTTGTTTAGAATAAAACTCAACCTTGAAAGAGACAGGAGTGGGGTTCACAACATCTTTCAGAAAGGAATTTAAGGTGATATATATGAATTGTTAGTTGAAGGATCACCAGAAGAGGGTGAGAAAATGAAGGAAGGGTAGGTATTAAGTATGCTAAGAACACAAAAAGGAATAACATCTACAATACTAAACTTATAAAACAAGTGGAAAAGAGGAAACAGTTAATGAAGCAAGTAGGGGCCAGATTTTATATGACTTTAAGAGGTTTTCTTTTTCTTTTCTTTTCTTTTTTTTTTCGTTTTTTTTCGAGACAGGGTTTCTCTGTGTAGCCCTGGCTGTCCTGGAACTCACTCTGTAGGACCAGGTTAGCCTCAAATTTAAGAAATGTTACAGTCTCAAACATAACTATTTATAATTTTGAAATTTATTAGGAATCATGAGACCAAGTATAGGAAAATCACTCCTTGTTTTTATTCTTTGCTTTCTGTATGTTCTAATATTCATGACATTTAGGTAATTCTGATATAATATAGATTGAACATATAGCTACTTGAGTTATTATGCCCTTTAACATGATTCTTTGGCTCTTAGGAATTATATTCCTTTCCTTATAATTGTTGTCAAATGACATGTTTTGGGTTTAGAAATTGTACTACTGCATTGTAAGTACTTTCATAATATTGTTTTATCTAGCTTCTACCTTCAAATTCAGGTTTTAAGTCACCACTGTTGTTTATTTATATAATTAAAACTACCAACAAAGCAAAGAGGAGGGAAAAAATATCGATATGCATTGTAAAGCTTTAGCAATTGTGACAGATCTAGATCCTTCCCTTGTCACTTTGACATGGGCAGATCAGTCTATGGGACTCATTGTCCACAGTTCAGTTACAAAACAAAGAAATTACCATAGAAATTCTGTATGGTTTAGTCTAGCTTAAAAACACCAGACTGCATAAATATCTAGGTAAAACAGAAACAACCATTTTAGAAAAGGTGAGTACGGTGAAAGGTTTTACTCAGAAGAGAAAGAAACAGAGCAAGATGTTCTGGGGGCAAATATATATATATCACATGCACACACATACAATGTAGAGACTCAAGTAGCCCAGGCTGACTTCTGGTAGAACTCAGCCTTCTACATCTCAATTGCTGGAATTTGATGTGTACTCCATCATACCTAATATTACTTGTACTGTAGTTCACTTGGAGCTTCCTACAGGCCAGTTGAACAGATTACCCACTGAACTACATTTCTAGTAGGTACACTGATCTTGTTCAATTGGAAATACTACAATGTTTTACTTAAAATGGTAGCTTAATGTATGTAATCTATCCATTCTAGATTAAAGGCAGTTGATAGCCCAAACAAGCTTGAGGACCTTCTACCTCCTTAAAGACAGATATGCTCCTGTAAAATATAATAATGACATTCACTAAAGGACAACTTCATATTTTATAACCTAACTGCCTATTGAGAACTCTTATTTCTTTGCAATATAGGCTGGTTGTCACCCTTGCCCTTAAACTTCTAACTTCTAGGTCCTTAAACCTTGGAAACCTATAGTTCATTTATCAGAATCTATAATGCTATAAATTTATCTAAATTATAGATGATCCAATTATACCCTTTGCCTTAACTTTGATGTCTTCGTCAGTTAGTCTTTCTTAACTTTTTGTATAGTTGACAAGAAGCACATTTCAAGATATAAAGAGCTTATCTAATAATATCTTTCATGGCAGTCAAACATTTCAGAATGTTTCCCTAAATTTATTCCATATAAATAACCTATTCTGGTCCAACTAAGGGGCTGAGTTTTCACTAGGCAAATTTTATTTGTATTTCCAATTTACTTTTCTAAAAATGTATTTGTTGTAACATATTCCTAATACACTTCAGCAAAGCTCTGTTCTATAAGGCTTAAAAGATACATATGTTTACACATGCATATATGGAAAAGTCAATTATTTTCTGAGTAATTAGTGGATTTTAGATTTTTCTGATATCAATTTAATGTATGTCTTAATATGAAGTCAAATTAATTAATTCTGAAGACATGTTTATGATTTTTTTTCATAGAAGAATCTATTCAATTACCATGGCATTACTCCCAAAGGTTATGTTTCTTTTGGTTTGCTGGGGAGATAAGTTTATAGCTGTGAAAATTTTCTGCTTAAATAAAATAAACAATAACAAAATTACTTCGGCAGTGTCAGTGTTGTTTGTGACTGCAGATCAATATATATGCTCTCTCTAGGTCTTTCTGATATCTTAAAAATAGGTGCTCTTAGCAATCAAATATATATATATATATATATATATATATATATATATATATATATATATTGTCAATGAGTTACTGAAAGACAGATCTTGGACTCAAAAAAAAAAGTAGAAAAAGGAAGAACGTTGAGGTAACATTTGTTCTTTTATGTTCACTGAAGCAGTAATCACACCTCCACCTAGGTGTCTGTGAGCCAATAAAAGCATGAATGCATTTCAGTATACATTGACATGTATACATATACATATACATGTTCCAGTCGTGTATACACTTGCTTTTTTCCTGCTTACTTGCCTGGTTGGTATTCTAGTTGAGTAAGGATGAGAGATGTTTATTTGCATATCTGAGTATGAAGCTACTAGTAAAACAGGAAGGACATGAATAAAAACCTATCTACAGTTCAGTATTTCACATCCCAAGCCCCAAGTGGGGCATTTGACAAATAAATGTAGAAAAAGTACTATTATTTTTGAAAAAGAAGGTACTTGTCGTATGTGACAACATAGATGGATGATAAGAATATTATAGTAAATAAACAAGCTAGTTACAGGAGAGCAAATATATAATTTCACTTATATTAAGTATCAAAACTGGTCAAAATCATAGAAAGACAAACAATGCTTTCCATGGGCTGTACAGCAATTTCAGAATTTCAGTTCTACAAGATGTAACAGTTCTAAAGAGTTGCTAAATAACACTGAAACTGAGTTAATAATAACTGTACTCCATATTTAAGGAAGGACTGATTTTGATACGGTTTTCTCTACAATAAGCAAAGACCATATTTAACATAAAAATACATAGAGAAACAGAGGAAGACAAGATTTGACTTAGATCTTTTAAGTACTACTTAAAGATAGTTGCATGATTACATGCAAGTTCAAAATAGAGTATTCTGATTCTACCACATTGGCAATTAATATACACAGACTTTGCTTTGGTTAACACAGGAAGTGTGTATGTGTGCGTGTTTGTGTGTGAGCATGTGCATGCATGTGTTTCTATGAGTAAGGAAACAGATTTACAGGGGATAGATTTGGACATCACAATGTAGACCCACTCTGCAACTATGCTAGAAGGTCTTTGAGTATTCTATAGAGTTATCCTGAGAACAGAAATGGAGCTGAGACTTCTTGCTACAACAGAAAAATTCTGCTCAGCCTGTCATTAGGGAAACATCTTTCAGGTTTCCTTCCAGCTTTTCATTCCTTTGCAAAGCAATGGTCCTTTGGAAGTATCTAAAGTAGTTAAATTAATAGACATGGAAAATACAATGGTTATTTCCAGAGGCTAAGTGGAGGAGGAAGAGAGGGTTTGCTGTTCAGTAGGCATAGAAATTCAGTCTGAAAATTACAATATTCTAGAGATCTGCTGCATCCCACTGTACGTAGAATACTGACAGTATTCCCTGCCTAGTCTAAGTACATTCAGATACAAAGATGAACTTCAAGCAACAAATCTATTGTGTTTGGTGCAGTAGGAAGAGGAGAACACCAGAATTCACATGCTTTGTTTTCCTCCTATCCTTTTTGTTTTATTTTTGTTTTGGAGACATGTTCTCACATTGCAGCACAGGCTGGCATGGAAATCACTATGTAGCTGAGGCTGGCTTGGAGCCTGTGTTGGTCCTCGTGTCCTGGCTTCCTGACTGCTTGGAATATAGGCAAGAACCACCAATTTAGGCTGAGAGTCTCTCTCCTAACCCTCTCCGTCTCCCTCTACCACCATCTCATTTTTGAATGCATTCTGATTCAGCAGGGCAGGTAAGGGAAAACAATTTTTCACTAACACACACAGAAAAGAATATGTTTCTTTTATCTACAAATGCCTAAGCATTGTCAAGACATAAGAGCAAAGAGTGCCAAAATGTTAAGCTGTTAGTTCTTTTGCAGAAAAGAATCCAGACACATATTAACTGAATAGCAGATGGTAGAGAAAAGAAAACGTTAAGATTCTTGTGTGGGTGAAATATACTAAATAAATTCTTTAAAGATGGAAACCTGGGCATAAAAGATACCATATTGCATAAGCAAATGGGATGCTTTATATGACTTTTTCATATTTAAAGCTTTTCATTTATCCTCTCTTTATAAACAGGTCCTTCCTTCCTTCCTTCCTTCCTTCCTTCCTTCCTTCCTTCCTTCCTTCCTTCCTTCCTTCCTTCCTTCCTTCCTTCCTTCCTTCCTTCCTTCCTTCCTTCCTTCCTTTCTTTCTTTTTTTTCTCTTTTTTTTGAGACAGAATCTCATGTAGCCTAACTAGGCTGGCCAGGGATCATCTTGTCTCAAGTACTACAATTAGAGGTATATGTCGCATAACCAAGCTTATTCTTGTATTTGTAAAAAGTATCTTGAATTTAGGAAGAGGCATATTGTATTTTTATTAATATCTTATCTATAGGTTAGTTTTAAAATTCAATGAGAAAAAAATTACCAAGTGTTTAAAAAAATGTGCTTTTTTTGTCCATTTCATTTTGTTTTTATATCTTATACATTTGTAGATTTTTATCTTGTTTATAAATTATTGTTTCAAAGACAAAAATCAGCATTAAAAAGAAAAGGGTAAAATGAATAGCTAAAATGTGTGCATTTACTAAAAAGTGCTACGAAACTACTGCTAATGAAAGTAACATCTGATCTAAATTACACTGAAACTGAGATGCAGAAGCTAAACAGGAGCAATGACAGATGCTATAGCTAGAGAAAACAATGATATTTTTAAAATAAGAATTTGATACTCAAAGTGATGGTTCTTGAGAAAATAATAAGATAACTTATGACTCAAAAAGCTAATTAATGTGTTTTACTAAGAAAAGAGTTACATGATTAAACTAGACTCCAAAATATTATTTAGCTTGATGTTTTTGTAACAGTATAAAACAAGAAAACATATGCCCTAAGCTAACAACACAACAGAAGAAAATGATTTTTTATAGATACGTTTATTTTTATATGAATTAGAAAGACTTGATTAAATGGGTTAAAGAAAGCACATGAAAAATGGTATTTAACACGGCATATACGTATTAGAGAAATGTGAGACTTAAAAATATTACATATATAAGAATAATTTCCTTTCATTTATAATGGGCATATTTAGCCAAATATATTTTTAATCTCTCCAAAAATCTAACAAACAAACAAACACATATAAACAACCCACCAAAAATCCCGAAAACAAAACAAAAATCTCTACCTATTTTTTGTCCTGCTTACTTTTAATTTGTTGTCTAAACATCCTAGAAATGACCAATTAATGACCCACTAGTAACTCCTGTAAAATACAATAGAACCATATACATTTTACCCAGACATGTATGCATCAAATACCAGGGCAGGTCATGAGTGAATCTCTGCTACTGCACTGCTCATCTTAATATAGCCACACTTGAAAAGCAAAAGCTGATTCATCAATCACAGTCAATGAATGTAGCTCAACAGAACTGCAAAGGACAGTGTTGCTCTTCTTTGATGGGACTTGGCTGAAACCTCACTTTCAGCAATAGTCCTTTCTTTCATTGCGATTAGGATTTTGGGCAGTATGGGCAGTCTGAAAATGAGACTATAACAGCCCATTGTAATTTTCATAGAAGCCACCTCTAAGCTCTAAGAATCAAATCTGTTTTGTATGCATACAAGCAAATCCAAAGTCCTGGGCAGGTGGGGAGGTTGTTATTTCTGACTTCAATTTTACAAAGTTTCTAAAACAGTCTTGCCTTAATTAGCTTTTATTCTGAGTTATTTTGATGCTAATGATATATGGCTGCTACAGTCCTAGTACATGTTCCCAAACAGTGATACAAACATTATTAAATCTAATCAGTGTTTATGGAGTATTCCATATGCTACCCACTGTGAATCTTTTAAAATGTCATTTTAGTGGATAACGCATCAGGAAAGGTTGATATATAAAATAACATGCTTTTTTTCCCTTTATTCAGTGATGTTTTTATGAGAAATTTTCTACAGATGGTAGTTGATATCAATTTATCTTTGCCCACAATTTAAAAAGGAGTATTTGTTTTTTAGAATTCTATAGAACATATATTTAAATTCACAAAGACTTTCAGTTCCAGAGAGTATAATTGTTTACATTCCCTTGACTACATTATAGAAACAATGCTCTAAATGCCTTAAAATGAAGCCTCTGAGAACCATGAGTTAAGAAATATTTAGCAGGAGTTGGGTGTGACGGTCCATGCCAAATTCCCTGCACTTTGGAGACAGAGGCAACAGGATTGCTGTGAGTTCCCAGCTAACCTGGATTATATTGCTAGCTCTTTTCTCAAGAAAGAATATACAGCAAAAATTACAAATATGAGAATACCCCATCTAAAATACATGAAATGTCATTAGGAAGAAAAACTGTACACTCTGGATTTCATTCTTTTTTAAAATTTTTATTTTATTAGATATTCTCTTCATTTACATTTCAAATGCTATCCCGAATGTCCCCTATACCCTCCTCCCACCCTGCTCCCCTGCCCACTCACTCCCACTTCTTGGCGCTGGCGTTCCCCTCTATCGGGCATATAAAGTTTGCAAGACCAAGGGGCCTCTCTTCCCAATGATGGCTGAGTACGCCATCTTCTGAGACATATGCAGCTAGAGACATGAGCTCTGAGGGTACTGGTTAGTTCCTATTGTTGTTCCACCTATAGGGTTGCAGACCCCTTCAACTCCTTGGGTACTTTCTCTAGCTCCTCCATTGGGGGCCCTGTGTTCCATCCAATAGCTGACTGTGAGCATCCACTTCTGTGTTTGTCAGGTACTGGCATAGCCTCA
This sequence comes from Mus pahari, assembly GCF_900095145.1. Taxonomy (NCBI): domain Eukaryota; kingdom Metazoa; phylum Chordata; class Mammalia; order Rodentia; family Muridae; genus Mus; species Mus pahari. Next base: position 109,698,040 of record NC_034613.1, on the reverse strand, counting down.
CAAGAGGCCGCTATATCCGGGTCCTTTCAGCAGAATCTTTCTGGCATGTGCAATAATGTCTGGGTTTGGTGGCTGATGATGGGATGGACCCCCGGGTGGGGTAGTCTCTGGATAGTCCATCCTTTCATCTTAGCTCCAAACTTAGTCTCTGTAACTCCTTTTATGGGTATTTTGTTCCCTATTTTAGGTAGGAATGAAGTATCCACATATTGGTCTTCCTTCTTGGTTTTCTTGTTTTGCAAATTGGATCTTGGGTATTCTAAGTTTCTGGGCTAATATCCACTTATCAGTGAGTGCATATCTAGTGACTTCTTTTGTGATTGGGTTACCTCACTAAGGGTGATATCCTCCAGATATATCCATTTGCCCAAGAATTGCATAAATTCATTGTTTTTAATAGCTGAGTAGTACTCCATTGTGTAAATGTACAACATTTTCTGCATCCATTCCTCTATTGAGGAACATCTGGGTCCTTTTCAGCTTCTGGCTATTATAAATAAGGCTGCTATGAACATAGTGGAGTATGTGTCCTTATTACCAGTTGGAACATCTTCTGTGTATATGTTCAGAAGAGGTATTGCTGGATCCTCCGGTAGTACTATGTCCAATTTTCTGAGGAACCGCCAGACTGATTTCCAGAGTGGTTGTACTGGGTTTCTCTGTGTAGCCCTGGCTGTCCTGTAGACACTCTGTCCTGTAGTGAGTCTCTGTAGACCAGGCTGCCTCGAACTCAGTAATCCTCCTGCCTCTGCCTCCCAACTGCTGGGATTAAAGGGGTGTGCCACCACTGCCCTGCTTGGATTGCATTCTTACATAGGACATTTCAATTAATGCTCAGATTGGAATCTCTTTGGGTTTTATGCCATTCTTGATTTTTATATTAATAATTGTATTAGTTACTTTCCTTGTTGCTATGACCAAAACATGACAAAAATGCAACTGAAGGAGGGCGGGTTATTTTGGCTCTCAATTCAGAGCAACCCAATACCTCATAGCAGAGCAAACATGCTCAGCAGCTTGTGATTGCAGGAGTTTGTTGAGGCAGCACACAGGAAGCATGGGTGTCAGCCTGCAATATTCTGGTTCAACAACTATCTGGCTATATCAGACAGCTAGCCAGTTCCTGCCTTCTAAAATTTCAGTGTTTCAATATATCAAGTTGTGTAAAACAGTTTACATGTATTAATTACAAATGCTCAATGTAGCTATTAAATAAATTTTTACTAAGTAAGTCTGTATTCCTAAAGATATGTATAGGTATTTTCTTTCCTTGCATGATGCTGTATAGTATATACTACCTCTCAGATACACATTTCACTCTCAGTAAGCATAGGTCATTGATGCAGAAGACACTGTAGGCTGGTCATCTCCTCTTGAATCTACTGCCATGTGAACAAATAACAATTGTCACCCCTAGAGTCATTTAAGCTCTAAGATGAACAATATGTGTGTAAGAAAAAAATGGTTATGTAAATTGTACCAGTTTCACAAAGGTGGTATAAGTTACCCTTGCATTCATGCAGCATATAGACAGAGACAGTCTGTGGCCTATTTTTATTTTATTTTATTTTTATATTTTTATTGTGCATTAACACAATCTTAAAACTATATGGGCTTGTTCTTTTTGTCTTCTGTACTAGATGTAATTTCCTTCCTATCTCTCAAACTTCTGTGTTTGCAGACTATCACAATCTGTCTGTTACATTAGAAAGAACGAATGGCAGGATTAAAAATTAAGATGTCATCATTAAAAAATACAGGAGATGAAAAACAAACAACAAATTCTTTCAAAGATGGATTTCAAAACTGTATTATTTGAGTAGTTCATTGTATCCCTTGTGAATGTGGGTTTGACTGTTTTGCCATTTCACTGTTCCTGTGATTATTTCTAAACACCTGGCAGGCAGGAATTGTTTTTCAGTGTCTATGAAAGGAACTTTAGAGGAAATGACAGTACAGTTGCTATCTTAACATATTATGTGGTACATTTGACTTGTAGCTATGTGAGACATTTATATGCTCCTCTAATTATATGGCCTTATAGAGAAGTAAACAGAACACACTAATTGTTACACGCGTCACATCATCACATCACCTGTAGGAGATTTACCACAACTATTAGAGAAAGTGGTTTTCCATTAGAGAAAGTGAATATCTTTAAGTCTTTGAATTACCAGTGAAATTTGCTTAATTTGTTTCACTAAAAGCAGACCCATGTGTAGGAACTGGAGCATCCCTCTCAGAGTTGGTTATTAGTAGAGCCAAATTCTACTAAGTACTGAGTACAAAAGGTCAGAGTGAGACTGCAGAATTAGGTTCAACAATTTACTTGTTTGAGCCCACTATTTTCAGAGCATCTTACTTCCGAGGACTCTCTTTAAGGACCAAAGAAAACAATTTGCACATGCCAGTAACCTCAACAATGCAGGGATGAGGAGGTAGGGCGGCTCAAATGCTAGGATAGCCTGGGAGTTATAGGGAGACTACATTTCAAAAACAATAACAAAACTCCAATAAAGCAACCAAAACTTGAGGTCAGAATAAATTTTAGAGGATTTCAATTTGTAAAGATATTAAATAGTTTACAAAAGTGCAGGGAAACCTTTTGCTAGTAACGCCATACTTTTTAATCAGGAAGAAAATTTTAAAACCTCTAATATAATTTATACTGTGAATAGAAGTTTTCATTTGAGAGCATTTCCTTTTCTTCTTAAGAAACTAATCAAACTGATTACATTCCAATGGACTCCCCAAACTCTCCCAAACTGTACATATTAACCCAGTGCCTAAGACTCAGCTATGGTCTCTGGTGTTTACTTTCCATATGCCTCAGGCACACACATGTAATTTTGTGCTTCAAGGAGTTAGTGCTTCATAAAAACAGAGACGAATGGTTATAAAACACACACCAGTGCCCTTTGGAAGTAATTAAAAATATGGCCCTACCCTGTATTCATTTCTTTTCCTTTAGGCATTGCCCCATTCGATATCTTATGTTCAGCTTCCTTTCTAACTCAGAAAACAAATCGGATTGCTCTTTGTACTCTTTCCTGAAGAATCCTATGCTTAACCATACAGAAATGTGCCAGGAATGGCAGTACTAGGATTCTGAGGCCATTTTAAAATGAATTGACATTAATCAATTCCCAAAGTATACAGAGACCATGATTGGCCATGAAAGCATGATCTTTGTTTTCAGAGGGCTCTTCAAAGTGAGAAATATAAGACTATATTTTCATTAAACAGAATAAGACACGTCCTTGATGAATGCATTATAATCCAGCCATAATTATAATTTTAAATCTATTATGTGGACTTTTCTATGTGACTCTAGCATTTGCTAATCCAAATGCCTAAATAAAATAGTCTTTTTCCAAATTGTGCCATGAGCAAATATCCTCTTACATATTCATTGGCATTTCATTTATATGAGTATGGCAGAAATCAAACTGTTCCATATTATTTTCAAAAAGCACTATTTCAAGATATGACTTGTAGCCATTTAAAATATATATCATATGAATGTATATAAACATGTTAACATGTATGTATGTATGTATGTATGTATGTATGTGAATTTGGACACAATTCCACAGAAAGAATTTCCTCTTAATGCAGTGTTAAGTCTTGCAATGTTAAGTGTTTGAAAACTAATAAATATTAAGGAAAACAAGTTTATTTTAATGTTCTACACTTTTAATGCACACGAAAGACTATGATAATGTCTGTGTCATATATCATTAGGAAAATTTCATGTTTTCTGAATAGTACTGCTATAGATCATATGATATACATGACCTTTAGCATATTCAAAATGAGTCATTTTATGAACAGCCACTACACACTATATTCTTAAATCTGTCTCCAAACCACTGCAAATGTAACCTTAACTTCTTAATACACAATTCAGAGGTTAATTTCCAATACTTCCATCAAATCCCTAGTGATTAAAGAATTGTATAATGTTATTTAAATGCTTCATCTAAGAAAATGTGCTCATATTCAGTCATTTTATAAATGATATCATAAAGGATAACTGTCATCCACAGTGAACTCATGAATGTTAAATGAATTAGTAATAAAATAGCTACTAATACCATCTGAAATTAAAGACATAGCCTTTTAATGAAAATAATTCTTTATACTTTTCTTTTTACCATTTGAATACTATGTTATGTAATTCAAGTAAAAGAAGGACCATTCTTTGACTCAGGGTTTAATAAAAGAAACTGTACAATGGTATAATACAAGAAGTGATTCCGAAATATTTACCGGCATATAGTGCAATCTTGAGAGACACTGGTGAAGGTGATGAGTTTGTTGCTATTACTTAGCCTCACATATTCCTGGGTTTAGTAAAGAAGCTCTTGGGGTAGAAACTCTTTAGTTTCTTGCAAAGCATTCAGAATTGATTAATCTAGAGGTAATATTTAGACATACAGTCCTTTAAGGCTTTCTATCCACTTAGGGTTTGGCTATTTCATAAACACAAATAAGTAGGGATTTTTCATAGAAATATGTCTATCTGCCAAAAATTAACATTTTTATTTTATTATTTTATTTATTTACATTACAAATGTTCTTTATCCCCTTTGCTTCTGAGAGGGTGCTCCACCACCTACCCACCAATTCCTACAAGAAGCCTACAGAGCACCAAACAGATTATACCAGAAAAGAAAAATTTCCGGTCACATAATAATAAAAACACTAAATGCACAGAACAGAGAAAGAATATTAAAAGTGGTAAAAGAAGAAGGCCAAGTAACATATAAAGGCAGACCTATTAGAATTACACCAGACTTCTCACCAGAGAATATGAAAGCCAAAAGATCCTGGACAGATGTTATAGAGACCCTAAGAGAACACAGGTGCCATCCTAGGCTACTACTATACCCAGCAAAACTCTCAATTAACATAGATAGAGAAACCAGGATATTCCATGACAAAACCAAATTTATACAACATCTTTCCACAAATCCAGCCTTACAAAGGATAATATATGGAAAACACCAACACAAGGAGGGAAACTGCACCCTAGAAAAAGGAAGAAAATAATCTTCTTTCAACAAACCCAAAAGAAGACAGCCAGCCATACAAACATAATTCCACCTCAAAAAAAAAAAAAAAAAAAAAAAAAACCACCAAACAGGAACCAACAATCACTGGCTAACAGGCTGGATACATGAACAGCACCTAGTAGTTTGCTGTATATAAGAAACATAACTCAGTGACAAAGACAGTACTACTTCAGAGTAAAAGTCAGGGAAAAAGTTTTCCAAGCAAGTGGTCCCAAGAAACAAGCTGGAGTAGCCATTCTAATATCCAATAAAATAGACATCCACCAAAAAGTTATCAAAAGAGATTGGGAAAGACACTTCATATTTATCAGAGGAAAAACCCACCAGTTGATGAACTCTCAATTCTGAATATCTATACCCCATATGCAAATATACCCACATATATAAGAGAAACATTAGCAAAGCTCAAAACACACATTGAACCTCACACAATAATAGTGAGAAACTTCAACACCTCACTCTGACAAATCGACAGGACATCAAAAGAGAAACTAAACAGAGACACAGTGAAAAACCCTCTTCTGGTGTCTTTGAAAAAAAAACCTACAGTTTACTCATATACATAAAATAAATAATTCTTGACAAAATGTTACCAAATATATTTGTGATGTTTCCCAGCAAATTTTATTATAAAATATTTATTGCATACCTCTGTTGTATCTGTTGCCATCTATCATTTTAAGGACTGGGTTTTTTTTTTTTTTTTGCTTATTTGTTTTTTGTTGTTGTTATTATGTTTGGTTCGGTTTATTTTTTAGTTTGCTTTTTTCCCTTCCTGAGACAGTCTTATGTAGCCCTGGCTGTCCTGGAACTCACTCTGTAGGCCAACCTGGCCTCAGGCATACAGAGATGTACCTGGTTCTGACTCCTGTGTGCTAGGATTAAAGGTGTGTGTCACCAGGCATGGCCATGTACTAAATCTTATTTAAAATAATATTTTTAGACTTTTATAGTAGAGATACTTTGAAGTTCTAGTGTCCTATAAAAGAATGGAGAAAAAGACCATTTTCAAAACCTGGCTGACCACCTTAATATTCCTGCATCACCCTGAATAAGACAAAGAAAATAGATTTGAAACTGCAAGGAATGCTGCAGAAAGAGAATTCCATGTTGCTTGATCTTGGATCCATTTTTATTTTAACTGTATAACCTACTTTTTAATTTTATTTCTAATTTTTAAGAAAATTCTGGAGAGTCATGAATTGAAAATATTCAGATTCAATTTGTATATTTAAAGAATTAATCTGGGGAGTTAGAGTAAGGACTGAGGAACCTGAAGGGGTTTGCAGTCCTATAGGAGGAAAAACAATATCAACCAACCAGAACCCGCAGAGATCCCAGAATCTAAACCACCAACCAAAACTGCATATTTAGCAGAGGATGGCCTTATCTAGCATGGATGGAAGGGGAGCCCCCTCAGTCCTGGGAAGGCTTGATGCCCCAGTGTAGGGGAGTGTCAGGGCTGAGAGAAGGTAGTGGGTGGGTAGGTGGGGGAGCTCCCTCATAGAAACTGGGGGAACAGAACGGAGGGTGGGATAGGGGGGTTCTGGAGGGGGGAACTGGGAAAGGGAATAACATTTGTTTTTTTGTTTTTTTTTTATTATTATTATTTTCTTTATTTACATTTCAAATGCTATCCCGAAAGATTCCCATACCCCTCCCCCCACCTCTGTTCCCCTACCCACCCACTCCCACTACTTGGCCCAGGCCTTGCCTTGTGCTAGGTCATATGGAGTTTGGAAGACCAAGGAGCCTCTATTCCCACGGGAATAACATTTGTAATGTTAATAAATAAAATATCCAATAAAAAAAAAAGAATTAAACTGAAAGAGGGCATCTTGAAGAACATATAAAAATCCTACCCTGCTATTTGCTTTAGAAAGCAAAAATCCACCTACAGGTGCTTCTTAAATATTCTTTTGTACATGTGTTTCTGAGATAGAATTTCATATTTGTGATTTTTATAATGATACAACTGAGAAGCTTTACTGAAGTTTAATGCTTCTTTAATATTGCCACTATCCTTTCTTCATTTTGAGGGTGATATTGAAGACAGCAGTGATAGCTCGACACCTTAAAAACTGTAATCAAGTTACAGTGATTACAATCACAGACAAGGTCAGGATACAGTGTTCTTAAAGTGGAAAGAAATGCAGATAATTACTATTCTCTTCAGAGACATTCATGCATATGAAGAGGGGTACTGCCATCACATTCTTTTGTAAATGCAAAGTGCCATATTTCACAATTCTATTGAGTATTAATGTGTAAAAAATATACATGAAAAGGGCTCACATCTCTAAGATCAAGTTCACTGTGGTTTGCTGGCATTTTCCCATTCAAATCACTGTATAAATTGCAACATCTCACTAATTTAACTTGAATTATCATCAGGTAATAATAAGCACAAAAGAAATGTCTGTTTATAATCAATGAAATACATGAACAATTACCCAAGCGAAAGAAAGTTACATTTCAAGTCTCAATTTTGCTCTGTGCTCTCTAGGCAGCAGAGAGTGAGGCCTTTGAAAAATACTCTTGAATCCCTAACATGATGTTTACTTGAAATCATTCATACAGGGTTATTAGGGCTTCAATAAGTTAATCAGAAGAAATACTAACAAACGGCAGGCAAGAGTGAAGTACTTATTTTGAAATCAGAAAAAAATGGTCATTGGGCAATAAAGCAAATGGTGACATTTTAATGTTTTCAGTGTTCACCTGCTTTAGTTTATTTTATACAGTTTGTACCTAAAATGGACACAGAAATCCTTCTGGTTCAGGTTCAACATAAGCCATTATGACTTTTCAGAAAATAATAGGAGCATTACAATAGTCATCATGCAATTCATATTCCAAGCAATTTGCTTTCCCATCTTGCCTAGACACCCTGCACTGGTTCTATTATCCTTTAGTTTCAATTCGTGCTGTTCCTATTATGGAAGCTAGTGCACATCTAACTTTTTTCATTTAGCATGGACCCCAATACATAAACACATTTGCCCCGTCCATACAAGATGGTTGAAGATTCTGCTCAAGGCAAATGGAAACCCAGAGGGAAACTAGTCAACTTGTGAAAATATATTTTTCCTATAATGTAAAAATAGACTATCTAAATAGGGTTTGGATTATGGATTTGAACTAGGCTGTCTTCCTTTATCAAATTGCCATATTCTTATGCCAAGTATACTCTTGTTGCTTTTTGTTTGTGTCTTTATTAGGTTTTTGTAAATTAGTGTGTCAGAAGACAAAGTAAAAAGAGGAAAAACAGAAAGGGAGGAAGAGGGAAGAAATGAAATCATGGAAATAGCATAATTGATAAAACATTTGTCTAGAATTTGAAAAAGCCTGAGTTTGATTTGCAGCACTGTATAAACAAGGCATGGTGGAACTTTACTGTAATTCTATCAGTTTGGGAGGTTACGACAGGAGAATCTAAAGTTGATGGGTCAAGACAGGAAGATCAATAGTTCATTGGTCAATACTTGGGGTTACGTAGCAAACTCAAGGACAGCTTAAACTATATAAGAACCTGCCTAAAACAAGAAAGGAAGAAAAGAGAAGAAAAAGAAAGGAATAGAAAGAAAAGAAAGAGAAAAAAATAGAAAAGAAAAAAGGGGTTGGATAGGCACATCATTGAGGTTTTAAATTGATGTCTTCCTGGTTCAGATACAAGTTGATAATAATTGTATGACTCATGAGGGTAAGTACACAAAATTGCTTAAGCTTGCTGATATAACCAGCTAGAGGGCATTGATCATCCAAAGAAATAATGGGTTTGCTTTCTCCACACTAAGAGAATAAAGCTTTGGGAATCTGCTCTAAATCAATAATTAAAGGTCATCTAGAGAGGAAGAAGAAGAGGAAGAAGAAAAAACAGATAGAATCAAATATAATTGAATTGCTCATTATTTTTTCTTGTGGAGATCAGATGAATTTGTCAATTTGATAAAGGAAGACAACGTAGTTAATTTTTTTACCTCATACCCCAAGCCCTACTTAGATAAGATGTCATTTATTGGGTGTTTGTGTGAAATTCGCATGAATAAAGTAGGGGAGACATGCTGGAAAGCACTCATCACTAGCTTAATAAATATAATCGTAATAAAATAAACATATTTTTCATAATAATATCGATGGTAGAAAAATATTTGATTAGAAACTATTCTGATCCAATGGGAATCTCTAAGGAGCGACTGCTATACTCATTTTGTAAATATTTCATGTGATTATTTTCATAATTTTATATTTTATTGTTTTGTCTTTTATTTATTTATTTATTTTTTATTTTTTTTACCCTACAGATTTTATTACCTGACCCCCGCCCTGGTCTACTCTCCACCTGTTGTACATTCCATACTTCCTCCCCATCCCCTGTCTCCATGAGGATGTCCCCACCCCCAACCCTCACCCAACCAGACCTCTAAACTCCCTGGGGACCCCAGTCTCTTGAAGGTTAGGTGCATCATCTCTGACTGAACCCAGACCTGGCAGTCCTCTGCTATATATGTGTTGGGGGAAATAGAGCAATGCATTCAGTTTGTGGGGCTGAGTAAGATGAGAACCATCTAAGTTCAGGGTTTAAATTCAGATTTACTACCAAGGTGTGGATTTGAAAAAAAAATATTGCAAAAGGAGAATCATTTCTTTTCACCATCTTATAAAAGAACCAAGTTTACAAAACATGAAAAGAGAGCTGGGATGTGCAACTGAACACATGGTTAGAAGGATGAAAATAGATGGAGAGTTTTCAATTTCATCATCGACCTCTCATGCTTCTTGATGGAAATCCTTGGGAGTCTTGAAGCACACTTTGGGGAAGGGCTGTGTTCCATCATGAAATTTCATATTTCATGCATACTCATATGATAATTTCTGTTATACCATCAGGAAACACAGGGGTACTTCTCGCCTATCATATCTTGCTTTATATTACTGATTTTCCTCATGTTATCTCTCCTTAAATGTCTTCAAATTAAAGATAAGAAGCATCCCAAAATGATCACGAGAAATCGAATTGTAGTTAGTCATATATGTAAAGCATTTTCATATAAACAGGGTACAGCTTTGTTTCACATAACCATCCCTTTCTTGCTTCATCACATGTCTGAGGAAAATGCTAAAAATGTAAAGCAAGTCTGTTTCTAAGGATTGTTTAATACAAACATTTCACAGCAACAATAATGAGGCCTTCCTTACAGTGACACAGAACATCATTTATGTGATTACACAAGTTATCATCTTGAAAACAAGAGCCTAAGCAAACAGCTTTGATGCCTTTTAAATTTGGACAAACTAAATAACTCACGTTCAATTTTCTTTTAAATCCTCTAACACCTTTTCAGTCCCATCCTATTTCTTCCTTCATAAACTCAATCCCAGAAGAAATTATCTCCCATTGTATCTATCTATCTATCTATCTATCTATCTATCTATCTATCTATCTATCTATCTATCTATCTATCCATCCATCTATCTATCTATCTACCTGTATATCACAGAGACTACTAGTGAGTCAGGCAAAGAGACAAAATCACAGAAGGATATATGTTCATCTTTAACTAAGGGTATACAAATAATGTGACCTCTATTAAACGTTTCTTATCAACACTCATAAAACTGCTAATTTCTGATCTGATCCTCACTGAACATGGCATTCACATTATTGTACTTTGCCATGATAAAGTTGCCTCCAACCTGAATGCCATCCAAGAAGATACATTGTTAAATCCTTTACATTCATTTCTGTTGATACACTTACTATTTGTATCTTTGCCATGCAGATAAGTAAGTAGAAACGTTGAATTGGGGCTTGTATTAACTGTATTGTGTGTTTTCATTACTTCCTGAAAACAACCTTGTAAAACAGGAATCTTCACTTTATGTTTACTTCATGCTCCCATGTTACAGGATCACAGAACATAAAGGCAGTTCTTGAAGTTAAGCAAAGTGGTTCATGACTGAGATCCTAGCACTTAGAAGGTGCAGGGGGTGGTGGTAGTGATTCTGAGTTTCAGAATAGCCTTGGTTACAGAGTAAAACACCACTTTAAAGAAAAATAACAGCAACCAGCAAACAAAACATAATCTTTCCAAATTGCATGTAATAACATATACCCTAGCTTAATCTCACCTGATTTAGAGTGACAGGAAGTCATAAAAGAATATAATAAAGCAGAAAGAAAGTAAGTTGAGAGAATAAATGTTGAAAGAAAAGTGGCATAGTGTCCTGAAAGCATCAAAATCACATTTTTCTAACCATATATAAAAGTAACACGCTATCCTTCATATGGGAAGATAGCCAGACCTATCAATCAGTGTTAATAGAGAAGCTTAATTATATGTATCATCAATATGGACATATATGTGTCCATATAACATATATATATATATATATATATATATATATATATATATATATATATATA
>NC_034613.1:109675855-109686491 GCF_900095145.1 Mus pahari | reverse complement strand
GAGAGAGAGAGAGAGAGAGAGAGAGAGAGAGAGAGAGATACATATGTTATTATCCACTGAGTGATTATTGCCATTGATATGTTGCAAAAAAAAAAAAAAAACCAAAACACACTAACCCAAAATTAAGGTTGAGGAAATGTTGACTGCTTCCAAAGGTGTCCAGTTTATAGCCTTGGGGTCACCATGATTTGAAATAATGTCAATTCTATTTCCAATTGCTTAGGTCAATAGTCTGGCAAATTTTTCTTGATTAGACTTCTTTCATGTCCCACATATTTATTCTACTCTTTTAATGAAACTATACCTTTTAGTTTCAAAACCAGAAATATTAGAAATTTCACCTTTCTCTGACTGATGGTAGCTAAATATTGAGAATTTCATACATTTTAAATTATGCAGTTAGGTAACCGGCTACATTTTTGCCATTTGTACTAACACTATTGTGATGTCAACCATTATTATCTGTAGCCTGGATTATTCCAATAGATTTTTCTGACCTTATTCTATTATTCTCAGAGGGGTCCTGGGAAAGCAGTATAGCAAGGATTTCTTTTAAATTCACTAGGTTATTCTTTAGGAACAGAATACATATCTAACCTTTATCTTTTCCTTTCCTTTTTCCTTTCTCCTCAGTAAGGTCATGACTGCTTACACAATGACTTTTCTTGTTATATAGATTAGAATGGGCAGAGGAAAAATAGGTTGAAGACTTTATGCTATCTTAGATACTAAAAATGTCTCATACGTTTTCTCAATGCAATGATTCCATCTCTCAAGGACTCGACTGCATCTTTCAGTTGAGGATATAACATCTACTACTTTGTACAACTGATATTGAATGTTGCCATTTTTGAAAATGGCTGACAAAGGAACACCATCTAAGAGTACCACTTTCTTCATAGACATTAGAAAAAAGTTGCTAGGAAATATTTGGCAGCTATAGCTACAGAGAAATTGTTTTGCATAAAATATTTTCTGTAGCAGTGGTTAAAAATGATTGGAGAGGTAGTACTGGGGATTAAATCCAGGGCTCTTGTCATGGTAAGCAAAGGCTCTACCATTAATTATATTGTGTCCTCAGCTCTGCCACAAACCATTTTAAAAATGTAATTGTAGATCCTTTAGGTTCTGCCAGGAAAAACTTGATGCTAATCATTGGAGCATGTAAAGATACTACGTCTGGGAAGTACTTCATTTAAGCATCAAGAATGTATCAATGAAAACTGAATATGAAAAAGACCAAACTGAGGCAAGCCACCAATAAAAGAAAATCTCTAAATGAAACTCTGCTGGTATACACTTGTTAATACATGTGGCTTCTGAGGTGTACAGAAATGAATGGGAGTAAAGCAAGAAAAGTGGAGTGATGGAATTTGAGGATTAGAACTACTTTGCCACTTCCAATACCAGAGGGTATAAAAGCACAGTGTAGGAAGACTTTTGATCTATGAGGAAGTCAAGGGCTTATAGGTTGAGAGTGTGTTAAGATGCAGTAAAATACTGTTTTATATGACCTACTGAACCATCTTGATGATTGTGATTCTTTTGTAATATCAATGATTTACTGAAAAAGCCAACGGTGTTGTGGCTACATTTGGACCTACATTGAAAACTACTGAGGTTGAAAATATTACTATAGCCAGGTTGTCAAAATGTAAGCACAAAAATACTAGAGATTGAGGGTATAAATCAATGGAAGAACAGTTGGCGAGCATGCACAAGGTTGTGAGTTCCACAAACAAAGCCAAAAGCAAACAAAAGCAAACCAAGCTCAGGAGAAACAATCCTATGTGAAGAACATGTAGTCATGCTAACCAAGGGATCTACACTTTCTGCCAGTTAGAGGTATGTGCTAATGAAATGAATACAAGGAGTGCTCACATTATGTAGTAGTCCAGAAGTTCCTGATTTGTGGGTTGAGATACCTTTGCAGGTTGAATGACAATTTTTCACAGGGGTCTCTTATCAGATATTCTGGATATCAAATATTTACATTACAATTCATAACAGCAGCAAAATTATGGTTATGAATTAGCAATAAAAACAATTTTACAGCTGGAGGTTACTATAATATGAGCAGCTCTATCAAAGCATCACAATTTGAGGAAGCTTGAGGACCGCAAGCTTGAGGGCCGCTGTTATAGTTACACTGAATCTAAAATGCAGGAAAGCTGAGCAAAGCTTTGTAAATAAAAAAATAATAATACCCCAAAGGACTATAGAGCAAACTCACACAAATCATATTATTTGTATATCACATTTAACCATTATCTTCTTAACCACCTGATCATACTATCTCCTAACAGAAAATGTTTCCCTTTATGATATAGAGTTATAGTTGTTTTATAGAAGAGAATTTGTCAAGTGATACAAAAGGGTTAAACGTGAAAGGCCCATAAATACTCTAAGCTATTCCACAAATGGCTGTTCTCATATTCTCTCTCTCTCTCTCTCTCTCTCTCTCTCTCTCTCCCTCCCTCCCTCCTCCCTCCCTCCCTTCCTCCATCTGTCTCTGTATAGATAGATAAGAAAGAGATAGGTGATAGGTTATAGAAAGACAGTCAAAATTAGCATGGCTTCCTTTGGCCAATAGAGTTGTTTCAAGTGTCAGACCTAGTGTTAGTGTGGGGTAAAGAAGCAATGTCTAGAGGTTATAGATATAGGCCAGCTGCCCTGCTCTTATGAGCTGTCACCATATTTGGAAACTGTAAATCCCCTTATGCAAGTGTTCTTCATACATAGATCTATTCATTACCCACTCGGAAAGAAATGCCACAGTGTATAAACATTTTATTAAATGGAACATTTATAAAACCTGGGCACATGACATCTCTGAATCAAATTCAGCATAAATATTCAGTGAAGTATAACTATTTCTATATTATGGGAGTAAGACTTTAGTATCACATGACAAGATCACCTTGGTAATTAGACAGTGGCTTTTTAAAGTCAGCCCCCTTACTGTGCGGTGCTATCCTTAAAACCTTGTTTATACACCTAATAAGGGTAAATTCTTTAAACACTTGAGATGCTGAGGGACATGGTCTCAATGGAAACATCCTGAAATTATCTTGTACAACTCCATTCACAATTTATTACCTACCCCAAATCCAACTTAATGTAATCATTCACTGTTCCTTAGCTTCCTGATTTTCACACTTCTCAGCCTCTTAAATGTCTCTTTGGTATAGAAAGTCTTTCTTATCTCTGTCCTTACTTCAGATACAAAGCTGAAGCCAGTTCCTTTGAGATAGAGGATAAACTTCCAAAGCAAGTGTTTATCTATAGCTTCCATGAGGCTAAGGTGGATAAATATTAAAAATAAAAGACTCATGGGGAAAATGGATTTCAGACTGTGGATCTTCAGAAACAAGGCAATCACAACTACCCATGGAAAAGGAAAATAGAATGCTTCTTCATGTGGAGGAGGAGAGGGCCAGTAAATATACTAGAGGGAAATAGTAATGATTATATTCTTGTAGGAGAGCTGATACCTTCTAGTTAGTTCTCAGGTACTGGTACTGCTGAGTTATAGGATACCTATTATTTATCAATGTTTTATTCTTAAAGGTCGGATTTCATCCTGAATGCATAAACAGTTTTGGTGTGAAAAAGAACAGTTGCATGAGAAGGCTTGAAGTTGTCAAATGACATCTTAGAGGACACTATCTCTACCACCCCCATATGTCATTCCCTAACCCAACAACACCTCTGACCAATGAAGCAATGTAAGGGAAAAAAGGAGCTATACTAAGTTCTGGTGTTTTTACTTCAACTATAGATTCCTTGCTTCTTAACAGAAAGAAAGAGAGGAGAGGGGAGATATTATGCCTTCAATGATACTATGCTACAACATTCTACATAAATTTCAAGAGGTTTACTACTTAGCGACAACCCCCCCCCCCACACACACACATTTTCGTTTCATTTTTGCCAGAGTTTTCAGCCTGGGATCTCTCAGGTCCTACCCTTGGCTATGACATGGGAGGCTTTGAAATTTTAGTTCATAGGGCACTATATTTCTAATGACTTTGGATGGACTTTTCCCATGAGTCTCAGAGAAATTGGGAATTAGATCACCATCATCCCAAACTCACTTTCCAATGAGTGCATAGTCATTTAAGTATTTATTATATTACCTACATTTCTATTTCTCCTTGTTATTGTGCACTACCTTTTAAGTTCAAAATACATATAACTATGGGCCCCTTTTTATAAGGAACTGACAAATCATACAAATTGATATATTAAATATATAATCCTACCTTGTGGATAGCAAAACAGTCACTTTACAACATGGCAATGACTGTAGCAGCATACTCAATGCAATTTCTGAAAGGATAGCTTCATGCCAGTATTTATATGCAACAGCATCCTTTATCAAAAAGGAAACAGCTATAATAAACACAAATTAGAGTGAAAGCAGGAATCATACTATCAGCAAACCCATCAAAATGGAATCAAACAGCATGAGAAGAACACAATCACAGGGATATGTAAAAGTACTTTTCCCATATGGGATTCTCTGCTACTTCATTTTGAAAGTACAGAAATAGGGCAAACATATCTAGCAATATATCTATCCAGGCCGTTTTCAGTATTTTCAGTAATGGTTCACAAAGGCTTTTTCATGTGGTAACATGAAGTTCTTTCATGATCATGCCTTCATGAAGTCACACCTTAAGGGTGCTAAGGTAATTATGCAAGATCACCCAGTTATTTTCATATTAAGTAATTTGCTTCTGAAATACTTTTAGAATATTATGCAACTTATGCAACAAAATAATGTTTTCACACTGACAATGTTTGGACAGTATTTATGGTCCATTGTAAATAGATCACAGGATCTGAAAGCCATATGGTATTGATTCATCAACATTAACTAACTTGGCAGAATATTAACACAAAGCTTCATACTATACCAAATCCTTAGTATAAATTAGTGCATATCTGTCAGCTATTGGATGGAACACAGGGCCCCCAATGGAGGAGGTAGAGAAAGTACCCAAGGAGCTGAAGGGGGCTGCAACACTGTAGGTGCAACAACAATATGAACTAAGCAGTACCCCCTGAGCTCATGTCTCTAGCTGCATATGTAGCAGAAGATGGCCTAATCGGCCATCATTGGGAAGAGAGGACCCTTGGTCTTGCAAACTTTATATGACCCAGCACAGGGGCAGGCCAGGGCCAAGTAGTGGGAGTGGGNGGGTAGGGGAGCAGGGGCGGGGCGGGGTATAGGGAACTTTCGGGATAGCCTTTGAAATGTAAATAAAGAAAATAATAATAATAATAATAATAATAATAATAAAAAGAAAAAGAAAAAAATAAATTAGTGCATATTTTTTATTGATGTAGTAGCTAAAAGCATTCTATTTTTTTCTTATACTGAACATTATGGGTACTACTGACAGTGCAACTTCTAAAGCAATCCTGTTTAGTTTTTATTTCCTCTGAACATTTCAAAGAGGATTTCCTATAAGCAAGAAGCTCTGTTAATAAGAGCTATAAGTATCTTGAAAAACAAAAGCACTTTTATATTTCTGACAAGCATTCCTTTCACCTACAAATTCTACAGATAAAAACAAACAGCTTGAAATTAGGCATGGTGACACATACCTGTAATTCTGGTACTCAGCAGCCAGATGCAGGAGGATTTCTGCAAGTTTGAGATCAGCCTAGGCTACAGAAAGCATTTTAAGACAGCTAGAGTCACATAAGTAAGAGCCTGTCTCAAAACTAAACAAAAACCATGATTACATTTTCCCCAAAGTGCATGCGATGCAGGAGATATTAATAATCACACACACACACACACACACACACACACACACACACACAAACACACCATACCCCCCCTACACACAGAGGAGGGGGGAGTGGTGGTGGGCAGAAGACATGGTAAATAACTTAGGCCATTGTTCAATAACCTAGCTACTATTAGAAATTAACAAAAACAACAACAAAAAGTAGCCAGAAAATCTGCAATAAATACAAATCTGTGTCTGTGTTTAACTTAGTATATCCACAATTTATTTGCTGCAGGTAGTCCTCTGAGTACTGCCACACAGTACCTTTCATTTTTTTAAAGTTATTTTGACATCACAGGTACAACAATATATAAAGTTTGGCAAAAAGCACTAAACCCAATAAAGAAATAATATCTACTATGGATAATTTAATATAATTTCAACATTTTAAAACAGTGAGATACATAACCTTTTTTTGAGAATGTAAATTTATCAAGACTATTACGAGTAGTACTGTACTACCAGAGTATATGTACAAAGTCTAATGTACAAAACTCTAGTTGTTTGTAGAAAAACCATGTCATCCAGTGTTTAGATGCAGTTAGAAAAGTAGACACAATTGTGAAACAGACTAGCTGGCTCCATAGTTCCACCTGCACTAGTGGCCTATTAGTATGCCTGTCCCTCTACCCCACAGGGAAAAAAATTCAGACATGAAAAGGGCGGCATAACAACAGAAAGTGAGTAAATTTAAAAAAAAAAATTAGGTCATACTTCAAAGAGCTGTACTCCAAAAAAACTGGAAAATCTAGATGAATTGGATGATTTTCTAAACAGATATCAGGTGCCAAAATTAAATCAAGATCAGATCAACTATCTAAACAGTCCCATAACCCCTAAGGGAATAGAAACAGTCATTAAAACCCTACAATCAAAAAAAGCTCAGGACCAAATGGTTTTCATGCAGAATTCTACCAGACTGTCAAAAAAGAGCTAATACCAATATTCTTCAAACTATTCCACAAAATAGAAACGGAAGGATCACTCCGTAATTCATTCTATATTACCATATATGTATGTTGTTCATATATATATATATATATATATATATATATATATATATATGCAATTATATAAATATGTATGTATACATACAATACTTCATTGTTTACTTATGTTTGATAGTTCCTTTATAGTAGTCTTGAACATTGAAATGGCAAGAAAGCCTATTGTTTAAGCATTGTTAAAGTATACTTTCTCTTGATTGAGTCACATAAAATGAAATTCAAACTTTGTAATCTATAATCCAGGACTATTTGTAATATATTTTACCAGTACCCTCCAAAATGAAACATTTTACTATGTCTTAAAGGTAATCCTCTGCTGGGCAGTGGTGGCCCAGGCCTTTAACCCCAGCATTTGGGAGGCAGAGAGAAGTGGATTTCTGAGTTTGAGGCCAGCCTGGTCCACAGAGTGAGTTCCAGGACAGCCAAGGCTACACAGAAAAACCCTGTCTCAGAAAACCAAAACAAAAAAAACAAAACAGAAAAAAAACAAAAACAAAAACAAAAAACAAAAAAAACAATAGATAATCCTCACTGAGTTCTTTTATCATATGGTAGCCAAACTTATATTTTCAAGTACATGATTTCTTCCATTAAAGTAAAATAGCACCAACAGTAGCAATTTTATCATTTTTATTACTATTATGAAAGTGTGTCAAGGAATACAGCCTTGCCTAACTATGTACCAGATAACATACTAGACATTTAAAGTCTATCTTAGTGTACACATCTAGTTTCCATTATTTTTCTATTTATATATAATTTCTTCTTTACTGGGCATTTTTAATTTTATTGCAATTAATTAATATCCACTTCTCTCTGATTCTCCCTCAAAAATGTGCAAAACACTTCCTGGGAATTAGGCCAGCAAACAAATATCATTCCAAATTTGTGATACAGGAATAAATCTACAAAGGGAAAGCACATGTGACGCTTTCTTTATAGGAAATGTGAAAAATAGCCTCAAACCTGTACTTTGACAAAGTACACCTTTCAGCTAAACTGTGTCATGACAAAATTTTAAACTTGCAAGTACTCAAGTAAGATATGAAAACATGACTTTAAAGATATTTTCATTTTCTTTTAACAACAAATTGTAAATTGAGTTAGATGGGTATATTTATCAAATAGTAGATCCATTTAGATATTATAATCAAAGCATAATAGGATTCTGTGATAGTTCCTTATTATTACTAAATATAGTATTAATGTTAGATATATCAAATTCAAATGTTGTCTTTAAGAATCCCCCTCCCCCCAAACAAACAAACAGAACAAGACCCAAATTCAACTATAAAATGTTCACTTTCTATTCAAACTAAAAAAATTGCCTAAAGTTAGGAAGCATTCAAGTCAATTAAGAATCGGGAATGGGTCTTAATTTTTACAACAGAAACTACATCAAATCCTATCATTATAGTAATGCTTATATTGATCATTTATTTATTCAAATAATTGTAGCAGCAGCAATTTCCCCTTATTCTCTGCTTCAATACAACGCAGAGAAGAAAGAAAAAATCAGCAAACTACAAATCCACACTGAAATAAACTGGCAGAGTTATTTGGGGAATTGGCTACTTTCACTCACTAGTTTACTTTGGCCACCAGTGGTATTTTCATGAATAAAAATTTACAGGAAAGTTGACAAATTCGAATTATCCACAGATGGTTTGAAGCCCTGTTCTATATAAATCTACATTATATAAGAAAGAAACCAGTCTGTTAGGGCGACATTCCTGATTTCAATCTTTACAACTGTTGCTATATTTTATTTCTCCTGTAAAATGAAGCAATTCCACAATCAAGAAATTTATGTAATCTTCTAAACGCAGGTCACAAATTTGGTATGCTCTTTATGAAAATTATTTCCCACTAGACCTTCTTACCATTCTGTTTTTTCTTATTATTTGTTGCTTCTCTAATTTCTATATGTCAGACTTGGTTAGCTCATGGTGCTAATGAGGCCAAGGTCATGAGTCTGATTCCTATATAAGCCAGTTAGTTTTGTACAAAGAAAAAGAAGTATATTTGATAGCTCCTAAAGCCAGGAACTGCACCTGCAGGCAGACAGGATAAAAATTTATGTCCTTGGCAAGAATAAAAACCACAAAAGGGGCTCTGGAAAAATACCTACAAACAGTTGTCTTGATAGCAACAAATTCTTACTAGAGAGGAATTCTTTTTTATGGTCAGAAGGAGAGTACTCTTTTTAATGAGTTCATACAACAAATTAGGAGATTAGAGTGGAACATCACAATCATGCAAATTATACATTAAAATATTTTTATAATATATTAATAACACAGGTTTACATCTGAAAGAACTTTAATGCTTCCAGAGGGAAAAGAAGTAACAGATGCATATTGTGGCAATTATGTACTACAACTATATATGCACACAGGATAGTGTGTAATGCTGATTGTTATAAAATATTAAACACAAATAAGAGCAAAAAAATCTATCAACTTTGGGGATAGCTAGATCAAGGTATAACAACAAAAGTATTTCAGCAGGTTTTGCTTAGAACACAGGCTAAGTGAGTTTTAATAGGGAAATTCCTATGTAGCCCTAATGAGTTTGAAGCTACTCCATTTTTACTTTAAATGTTCTTTTTTTGTTTGTTTGTTTGTTTGTATTTTATTTTTTGTTTTTGTTCAGAGGAATCACAATGTGGTGATTCATCTGAGGAAAGTATAGCAATGGACTTGGGAGGAAGAAGACTCTGGAGAAATTGCTTAGATGATGACTAGTAAGAAGTAAAGAGAGCCTGGCATGCTGGTACATACATTTAATCTAAGCACTTAGTACTAGGGGGGCAGAGGCAGGAGGTTCTCTGTGAGTTAGAGGCCAGCTTGCTCTACATTGTGAGTTCTAGTATAGCCAAGACTGCACAGAGAGATCCCTATTTTAAAAAAGTACATAGCTTGCATAAAAATAAGCAGTGACAATATTGGTACAAATCTATTATAGAAATAAAAATTAATTTAATGCAGGGATTAAGAGTCTCTATTATAAAACAAATTATATGGATTTGAACCACAGTTCTTACATTTACTGTCTTTTGAATTTAGACAGTTATTTAACTTACTTGTATATCCTCAGGTCCCACCTGAGTCAGGAGATCAACATAACCATAATTAATAGGAAGGTTCTGGTAAGTGCTAAACAAATAGTGAAGCTGTTATCACCATAATAACAGTTTTCACTGAATGTGTCAATACAAAGAAGCATCAAACAATCACAACTGAATGAAACTAGACAACTCAGAAGAGTAGTGGTAACATTCAAAGAACTAGGTTTTAGAAGAAGACGAATGATTTTTTTAGTAAAACACTGTTTTCAGAACTGGATAAGTGTTGGGGGAATGTGTGTGTGTGTGTGTGTGTGTGTGTGTGTGTGTGTGTGTGTGTGTATGTGTGAGGAAACATACTACTAGTCGTTGCAAGATGTGGTATTGCTACATCCACTCCAGTAGTGACTCGCATTACAGGTTTGGAAACCTGGAAGCAGTCCTTAGGCAAATAGTTTCAAGGAAACTCAGCCTCCTGGAACTTTGGCATTCCCATAGCTAGACTACCACAGATTTGTCCCTGCAATATTGTGGAGGGTTTTGCATGCTTTGTTACAGTATTTTACTGAATAAGAGATAGAAATCTCAGGCCAAGCTTAGCAAAGTGTACTGGCTAATTTTGTGTCAACTTGACACAGCTGGACACAGAACAGGAGCTTTAGTTGAGGAAATGCCTACATGAGATCCAGCTTTAAGGTATTTTCTCAATTAGTGATCAAGGGGGAAGGCCCCTTGTGGGTGGGACCATCCCTGGG
>NC_034613.1:109665755-109675702 GCF_900095145.1 Mus pahari | reverse complement strand
CAGTCCTGCATCCTTTGGTGATCAACAGCAGTATGGAAATGTAAGCCAAATAAACCCTTTCCTCCCCAACTTGCTTCTTGGTCATGACGTTTGTGCAGGAATAGAAACCCTGACTAAGACACAAAGTATACTTAGAATCTTCATTATAGTCAGGGATGGCAGACTACATTGCATATTAGAAGCAAATTGGTGAATTCTTCTGACAAATGGAGATTCCCTACAGATACTTAAAAGAACAGCCAAGTTACAACTCATATGCAAGAATTTACAAAGGCCTAGGAAATAGGGGGCTTGGTTATTGCATTATTCATGATAAGGTCTGCTAGAGCAAAACCCCCTGGTGCTAGTTCTCACAAGGCTCAAAGGAGTAGCACAAATTGTGACTAAGGTGTGAAACCAATACCTATCACTAGCTGACTCTAGGCAGGACTGTTTTATCTTTACTGTAAAGATGACCTGGTTCCTGTAAGTCCTTTGAAGTCATTCCTTTGTTTTGTGTCAGATACTTCAATGTACTTTGCCTACTGTGGCATCCTACCCTTTTGTTTTCTGTATAATGTAAGACTGGTGTTCACTTTGTGACTTTATATTCAGATCTAGCAACTCTCTTGTGTCTGTGTCTGTCTGTCAATTCTTGGCTGACTCTATGCCCATCTGTCTCGATTTCCCATGGATTGAGAACAAGAATCATTCTATGCCCATCTGACTCTGATTTCCATGGATTGAGGGGGGCCCAGTGAACCCGGTCCATGGCATAGTAAGTGAGGAGTGAAATAGCAAACAGAGAGATATAAACATAATAATCCTCTGGTTTGAAAGACTGATTGAATTTATTAGATTGGTAAAGAAGGCCAAAGGAAATAAGCAAAAAGGAAAAAAAAAAAAAAAGGAAAGAAGGAAATGTCAGAAGTAGACGAAGTGATTCATATCCAAAGGCAAGAGCAAAAACATTAATGGAATAAATAGAAGTTTAATGTTATATTCTTGGTACTCCATAAACACCAACTGAAAAGTTGCTAAATTTTCAAATCTACTCTAAATTTCACAATTCAACTGTATGACCTACCTAACTTTGAGAAAACAGTATAATGATAATAATTAATAGGAAATAGTTTCAAGGTTCAATAGAGTAAGATATATCAATTGTTTTGTTAAGTACTATCAATTTTTTTAATGTGGTTGCTTGATATTCCTGTAATTATCTATGGGAAAGAAAATTTAAAAAATAGCTAGTCATCCTTTGATAACTAATATGCACAAATATACCAAATAACTCAAAAGAAAATGACAATTGCTTAAAATTATTTAAAAAGTCCTGGAGAAAAAAACTTCCAATGCAATAAATATATGAGAAAGTGTTATTCACTTGTTTGTGTGCCTCAATTTTTGCATACATAAATTAAGATCCATGCTAGAATATTTCTGCATGATTTTCAGGTACTCATAATTTACTTACTGTTTTTTTAAAAAATATCTTAGTCTGGCATTGGTCACTGAAGGAAACAACAATAACAAAAAGAAAGGCATAATAAAAATACTTATGGGTCAAACTCAGCACATTTAAATGACTTAAGAGGTAAAGTTCGCTATTGACAATGAGGGGTGGCAGATGACAAATTGTGAGCCTACTCAGGATAAGAAACGAAATCCATCCAGGTAGAGGACTGTGGATTGAATCTAGCCAATTTGTTCTGGTAAATAACTTCCTTCAATCTGTTTATATAGTCTCCTCTGTACAATGCAGCTTATATTCTACTTGTTTTCATTTGTGACAGTTTTAACTTATATAGCTTGAACATAATATTTTTATAAGAAGAGTAAGGTAGCTTTGAAATTCAAATAATATTTCATTCAGTAGCCACTCAGAACTGTAATCACCGTTTATGTACCAATTATAAACAAACTCAGAAAGACAAGAGAATCAAGAAAACACAAAACCATTATTAAAAGAATGGTGTTTTCCCTTGGAGTATAATTAAGCCAATTGCTTAAATTACAACAAGAAAATAAACACCTAAATCAACTCAAACATAGTGATTCTGTAAAAATAATCAAATATTTATAAGACAAACATTCTCCAAATTTAGTTGTTATATCTAAAGTTCTAGTAGATACAAAGGAGTAAGAAATGTCAGGTGGGATGGGGGTGGGGACATCCACCTGCAGACAGGAAGTGGGGAGGAGGTATGGGATGTGGAACAATCGGAGGGTGGCCAAGGGGGGGGGCAGAAAATATGGAGTGTAAAAAAATTAATTAAGTAATATTAAAAAAGAATTTGAAAAGCAAAAACAAAAGATAAATAAACAAAAATTATTAGAGTTGACCAGGAAAGAATGTTTCTATAGTACGGTAGAGATTTAGTCAACACAAAGGTACTATTTACAAAGTTTATTTATAGTTGGCATTATATAATGCCTAAAACTATATTTCTTGGCTAAATCTTTCACATATTAACAAATGTCTTTAATTTTTTTCTTTTCATCCAATCTTCTCTTTCATTTAGATTTATCTGTTAGCTAATTCCTGCTTTAATAAACTTAAATGGGTATAGCTGTGATACTATTGCTCTGCCATTTAAGGACAACTGTTTCACATATATTCCCAAATGCTTAATTTATTAAGCAAGGATCTGTTTAGTATTTCCAAAAATATTTAAGTCATCAGAATTTAACATGAAAAATTAAATATGTTAAAATAGACAACAGTAGACATTGTCTTACATAGCATGGATTGGAAAAGATAATTTCATTTTCTTATTTATTTATTTATTTATTGTTTGTTTGTTTGTTTGTTCATGTGTTTTTAGATCAAATAATTTAATAAATAGTTCACTCCATTTTAATTTATGTTCAGAACCAACTCAAAACAAAATAATCACCAAACATTAAATTTAGAAAAAAAGTCTGGTGAGTACTTAGTTTGATTTCAAATTCTTTAGCAAAAAAGCAAGTGAGTGATTCATATAACATATTTTTAGAGCTTGCTCAGAACATAAACATAAGACATTTCTGGCATCTACTTTAAAAACATGCATGTGAATCTTAGTCAAGTGGTTTTAAGAACACAATAGGTAATGATTCAACTACAATTTAGTCAAGTCTCTTTTAATGTTGCACAACTTGCTGATTTTGAAACTGCTTCCATAAGTAGTTGTTAATGATAAGCAAGAAGTATTAGCAAAGCAGACATATACCTATATGAAAGGCTGATTCAATCCTGTAGTTATCATTATCTCTGTAACTTCTGGCATGTTACTTAACTGTCCCCGTCTATAAACCAAGATCAAAATATATAATTTGCTTACTTATGAAGGTCTTTAAATGCCACCAGGCCATTCATTGCTATTTCTATTATTATTGTTATCACGACCACTGTGACAGTATAAAAACAAATGGGATTGCAAGTTGTTTCTTGGGGAATGCCCATCTTTCCTGTGCTTAGCATGCTAACCCTTTCATGTTATAACATTATCATTGGTGTTCTCATTGTTCAGGTATTATTTAAATAGTCATGTTGATGACCCTACACATAGAGGTAATGTTATGTGGACTGGGAAGATTGTATTTATGTATTTAAAATATATATGTATACATATATACACACATACACACAGCAACATGTGTGTGTGTGTACATATGCATGTGTGACAATAATTAAAGGTAAACTATGAATATGAGAGCAAGAAGGTGCTGGAGGGAGCAAAGGGAAGGGAGAAATGATGTCACCAAATTACAATAAAAATAATATAAAACATATAAATATCAAGCACATGGGTAAACCATGTTTCTTAAAATCAATTAATAGGTCCTTGACTCTATACACACAAATATAATTTCCTACTTTGTCATCAAGATATAAAGTAATAATATTTAATTCTCTCTTGTGTAGGTCTTTCAAGGCTCTGACCATCTTTGGGATATGGTTAAAACCTAAGGCTATATATATGAGCTGCATATTAATATAAGGGCCCATACTTAGAACTTCCTGCTTGATGTAGCATTTTGTTGTTGTTGTTGTTGTTGTTGTTGTTGTTGTTGTTATCTTGCCTGCTACCCTTTGAGATACGATCTTTCTATGTCACCTGGGCTAGCATCAAATACATGATTCCCATGCATTATCTTTCCAAGTGCTGGGTTTACAGGTTATGCACCACTATTGCTGTCTTTCAATTCTTAAGGACCTTTAAACAAGAATCACACATATATTGGCATCACAAATGATATAGCTAATCTGGATGAAAGCCCTTGACATAAAATCCAAAATTCTTCAGCATATGGTTCTTCCTTACCTACTTAATGTCTCTGTTGCTTCTGGGCCTCTCCTAAGGATCTATCAGGCTAAAATGAGAGCTCCTTATATATGCTTGTTCTATGTTTGCTCAGTCTCCTTTGCCTTGGTTCATAGTCCTCCACTTTTTTTCCTAATATTAACTAATGCAAATGAGTCATTGGAAAAGTAATTTCAATTATAGTGTCATCTCTATAGTCTTGATGCATGTTGTTGTGGCATTTGAAGCATGTACAAATTAGTAGGATATGGTAACTTTGAATATGCTTGGACCAGGGAGTGGCACTGTTAGGAGGTTTGGCCTTGTTAGAGTAGTTATGGTCTTGTTGGAAGATGTGTGTACTGTACGGATGGACTTTGAGAGCTTTCTTCTAGCTGCTGAGGATGCCAGTTTTCTCCTGACTGTCTTCAGATCAAGATCCAGAGCTCTCAATTCCTTCTCCAGAGTCATGGCTGCCTGAATGCTGCCATGCTTCCTGCCATGATGATAATAAACTTAACATCTGATCCTGTAAGCCAGCCCAGTTAAATGTTTGCCTTTATAAGAGTTTGCTTGCTCATGGTGTCTATTCATAACAATGGAAACCCTAAGACAAGTACAGAAAAATTACTAAGATATAACTATGAATGCTATATATTAATTTTATGTCATTAACAAATATAGATACAAAGTATGTGTGTGTATATATATCTTTCAAGCAAATAGGGTTTGGAAAAGAATCAGATCAAAGCTTAGCAATACTGCTATGGTTCTCTAAATTCCAACTGTCAGACTCAATGGGTCTGGAATACTACCTAGCATCAGTATGCCTTAAAAGTTCATCAGGTGATGTCACACTGTTTCTCGGGTCAAGTTACAAGAACTTTAAAGAACATTAAGTTAAAGGAGATGTAGCCATTCAAGATGTTAAGGTATAAATAAGGCAACTAATGAGCAGAGGAAGCCTGCTGAGGAATACTATTAAACAGACCATGTAAATGAAGAGATAAAGAGACTATTGTTAAGGCAAATTAAATAGAAGGAATTTTAGGCATTATAATATATACTATATTTGTGATTTATTTTGAACATTCCTGGAAAGACTAAAAAAATCCATATATATTGAAAGACAAACAGTGTGAAATTGCCATTTGAACACCTGATATTATAGAAAAATGTTACATAAATATAGATTTGTCTTTACATGAGTATAGCAAGCAAGATTTTACATCCTTGATGACTGCTCAGATTTCCCTCCTACCTTCTAATAAAAACATAGTGTGTTTATTTGTAAAATATGTAGTAGCAACCTAAAAAGATTGGCATATTTTCAAATTATCTATGATGGAGTTTATAATAAAGTACATTAATTTAGAAAGAAGAATAAACAATAAAGGTATTTAAAAAGAAGTGCTGCTCACGATGAAATTTTAAATGGGAGACCTGCAGCAAATGCCATGTAAAATGCATGGCTTGCTATGTAACAAAGAATACTTGCAGTCTGTAACTATCTACTAAACTGGGCACACTCCTTCACTATTTGAGTCTCATGTTAAAAGAGCATACACAGGTATTTAACATTTTCTCCGGTGCAGTGCATATTCAGTATCTTACATTATAATAGGATGAAAATAATTTATATCAGGACAGGTTAGGGTGACAATTATAAAAAAAAATGAAGACTTAATTCCTGGGAAACCTTAAACATTAGTCATTGTTACACAAACTCTATTTATTTCTCTTTGTTTCCACCCATTCCCTTATAAGCATGCTGTTCAATGGCAACAATATGCCACTACTAGAGGACTGATGAAGATTATAGACATTCCAACCATGCTTCACTATTACAGTTCTGACACATGGATCAAAGACTGATTTCACAGCTAATCCTACTTAAAATCACTCTGCATGACTTAAACAGGCCTGTCCTTTGCTCTGGCACTTTGTCATTGCCTGGATGACAAATAAATGTTTATCCCTCCTCTGAAAATTTAAGCTCTAAATCCCACTTCATGGCAGTGTGATCTGGTGCCCATAGTTTTATCCTATCAAAAAGAAACATCTGATAGGTTGTGGCTACTCCACCTAGGAATCTAAGAGGAAGACAAGCAGAAAGGGACAAACCAAGGGAAGGCATTATCATAAGGGGTCTGTGAGGAAAAGCTCTCAAATTGAAGGTCAGAAGAGAGAGAGTTAGAGCCCCTGGGTCTGGTGTTACAGACATTTGTGAGCTGTTATGTAGCGTCTTGAAATCAGACTTGGGTCCTCTGGAAGAGCAACACATGCTCTTAAAACTGTTGAGCCACCAGCCCTGTATTTTCTATTTTAAGTACACAAGTAGCAGGGAAAAGTTTAGCATTCTGGTGTGTGCACCGAGATCGTGTTTACAGATGGAAAACATATCATCCTGAAATTTAGTCACCATATATTGGAAAGGCCATAGTGGTCATTAACATACTTTCATGTAAGTTAGTAAAGAACTGTTGTAGAAGAAAATGTCAAAATTGGCCAACTGGGACCAGGCTTGCATTTGAACATAAATGTATGGAAATGAGAATAGAGGTGTAAGATATTCCTCTCTAGGGAACAGTTTATCATTGACAAGACACTTATTAACTACTTGAAAAATTGTAAGAGGTTTGCTTTTCAAACTCAGTACGTATAACTCAGTAAGATTACTAGCTCCAAAAATATATATTTCCTATGTTCACTTGCGAACTTACTGAGGTTTTATAAACCG
This sequence comes from Mus pahari, assembly GCF_900095145.1. Taxonomy (NCBI): domain Eukaryota; kingdom Metazoa; phylum Chordata; class Mammalia; order Rodentia; family Muridae; genus Mus; species Mus pahari. Next base: position 109,668,694 of record NC_034613.1, on the reverse strand, counting down.
CTGTTTCAAAAGTGTAAGAATCACATCTATCTCATAGATTAATAATTGCCACCAGGCAGGTAGAGGCTATCGATAAATTGTTTTAATTGTGATTAAGATTTAAAAATAAATACGTCCTTTTCGGGAATTAGAGAGACAGGGAGATAGGTGCTAGTGAGTTATACACTTAGGCCACATGATAACTGCATAACTGGTTGCGGAATAAAATACTGGGTCAGGAAAGCATTTATTAAATTCAGTCTACAAATACCTTTCATTCTGAAGCCTAAGGATGACATTCAGTTAAGTTCTGACATTCTAGTATCTCAGTAGTTACACATTTAAGAGATGTGATAGGAAAATAAAACATGATAGTACCGGAAATCTGCTATATTCTTTGTGATCCAAGTCATGCCTTTTTTGCTCTATTTTTTGAAAAGACCATTATTGTTAAGATGCAAACACACACACACACATACACATACCACAGCCAAAACTATCAGCATAAGTTAGTTCAGAGAACTACTTCTCTAATATCCAAATTGTGTCTTACCTCACTTGACATCACACCATGCCTCTGTCTGAAACTGCTAAGACCCAAGACTGTAAAGTACAACTTTCAAGAGGGCAATAACAGGAGTCAGGAATGTAGTCAGTAAAAGAATATAAATATATGGTTCTTAATTCAAATGGCCTGTTATTTGGATATATTCTTTCAAAACCATGCTGAAAACGGTTACTGGGAATTACATTTTAGCACTTCTGGGTGTGATTCAGTTGCAGTTCTGAAGGCACAGGCACATTAAGACAAAACACAGGTGTCTTCTATTACATAAAAACCCTGGAGAGTTCTAGTTTATTGTTGAACTCTGAGGGGATAATTTGACAAATTAGTTTTCCCATTCCCTAAGCTTTACAACTGAGTTCTTAATCAGTAAATAAAATTTTCATACCCCATCATTTTGTTTGCTTTCTTAAAAGCAACACCCCAATGTGGGCTTTAAATCAAGAGACTTTCCGTTTTCTCAGAGTTAACAGTAGAAAATGGCAGCCTTTTTCAGCTATTGTATACGATTGCTTGGCATAGTTAATATTAATGCAGTACTTACCTTTTGTGGATTTATAGATTACAGGAAACAGCTTTGCATTATACCTTTTTCCTACAGTCTATGATGAACTCTGATGCAAATGTCAATACCATGAATTGCGGTTTACATTAACCATTCTCATATGTCTTCTAACAGATTCCACCATTTCTAGATAATACACTAAAGGGATCAGAAGGCTTCAAGGCAAATGAATGAATTTTCATAAATTTGAAGAAATCCTTGAAAATAGGACCATGGAGATCTGCTCAGTCATGAATGTTGATAAATACAGTAATAATAAAAGTATTAATCTATTAAAATCAAATTCTAAAGAAGAACTTGCTCTGGATGGATTATGCTATTCCAAAGATGTATTTATAAATAAAAGTATAACACCTTTCAAGAAATAATTTCTCTACATGTGTTGTCCCACATGTATTAAGTATAAAACAAACCCAAGGAGGCATAAGGAATTTTACTCTCAAAATTAGGTCTAAGAGAATGCATCATCAAAGAGACAGCAGAAAAAAAATTCAGTTTAGGAAGAACTTATACAAAGTTAAAACATATTTTTTGTACTGCACGTTGCTTTTTCTATTACTGAATGCACACCTGCAAAATAGACTTTACTCAGCTTAGATTAGTGGCCGCTGAAAGCTATACAAAGAGATCTGGTCGTTTTAATTTTATTCATCATATCTCTAGCTCAGGGACCTGGGGAGATACAGAGAAGTGTGCTGCATATTTATAAGGCCTCTGGGACCTTAACAGGCTTCCAAATGCCTTGTTTGTTGCAATCTGCTTGTCAAACTATTAAAGAAGTAAAATCCACACTCTATCCCCTATTGCATATGCAGATTTTCTCTGTTAATTAAATCGAAACTATATGATTGCAAGGAGAACTGATGGAAATCAAGTGTCTCTCCAGCTTCTCCAACACCTAGAAGACATAAAATATTTCTATCACCAGACATTTATTTAGATAAAAAAAAACCTCTCATGTTTAAAAAAAATGTTAACCTTGATTGATTACTAAAGCTATTTATTTAAAACTTTAGATTTAGCTAGTCTGTTAAAATGTTTTTGTGTCACTCCATAATTATAGCTACTGTAATATAATTCTAATTTTGTATGGACTTATTCCCCTCTCAGATCTCAGAGGTTAAACACTAAAAAGGACTGAGCTCCTTTTCTTCTTCCTTTTTAAAATGTGATATTTAAGGGAAAACATGTATTCCAGGAATTTATACTTAGTTAAGTATCAGTATGAGAGAAAACAATATATACCTGTGCCTATGTCTCTTTGAACACAATTATAATGTAGGCAAAGAGGTACTGGAAGCTCTTGTAACTACATCCAAGTCAAGGAGAAGGCTGATTCACTGACCTTTCCTCTTACTGGAGACTTAAGCCCTAAGTGATTTCTTTGTAGTAAGTCTGTTACCTAACTAGAAATACTGGGAATAGCTTGAAAGGCATATTTTTCGACCTACTCTAAGTAGACCCATTCTTCACATGCTGTGCTGGACAGAAAGAAGGACTCACTATCCTTTTGAATCTGGTATATTATCTGAGGCTAACCCCATCACTATTAAGGAAAAATGTTATAGATTATTAGTCTTTAGAACTTCACAGAATCAGTTATCTTAAAAATAAGGCTGAGTGGGAATTTACTATGCAAAGTTAAAATAAGCCAGAAAATGTAGTTCCTCACACTCTATATTTCTTGTTTGTCAGCTTACATTACATAATGTATCAATGGCACATAAGAAAGGCAGGTTTTGGGCTGGTGAGATGGCTCAGCAGGTCAGAGCACCTGACTGCTCTTCCAAAGGTGCAGAGTTCAAATCCCAGCAACCACATGGTGGCTCA
>NC_034613.1:109660922-109665710 GCF_900095145.1 Mus pahari | reverse complement strand
TAACAAGATCTGACGCCCTCTTCTGGAGTGTCTGAAGACAGCTACAGTGTACTTACATATAATAAATAAATAAATCAAAAACAAAAAAGAAAGGCAGGTTTTTATGTTAAAAAACAAAGTCACAGGATGAAAAAAATTATGGAGTAAAAAAATAACAATAGAAACTAGACTTCTAGTACAAGTAATATCAAAAATTAGCTGCATGATTTCCTTTAGACTAGTTTATTTCTACTTTGTTTTCTTTTCTGTCCTGTAAAGCCAGGGGATCCCATTTCAGAGTTTAGAGACACTATGCTATGGAAGCCATTTCATACCTCCCTTCACCTTACAGAGGAAGAGACCAAAATCAAGAGAGAATTAAGTCACTTAGTAAACTACAGAGCATAGATGGGAAATTCATATGCTTAAGAGTCTATCCTACATTTATAAAAAGAAAAAAGTAACATGGCTAGAGCCTTGTTAGAACCTAATTTTGTTGAGTTGGGCCAGGTATCTTTTTAATATACTGAAACGCTTGAAGTAGCATAGGTCTGGAGAAACCATAAATTCAGTTATGCAGTGAGTACCCTGTAGATATGGCATGTAATTATTGAGGAAAATGTCCACTGTCTTTTGTTTTCACCCCAGATAGGGAGCTGTTGTATGATAGTAAAGGTGCACAAGTTTAATTGTGAAGTGAAATGACGGGGTCAGGTCTGTAATAGCAGGGATTCAAAAAAAGTGACCTGGGCTTACTTTTGCATAAATATAATCTGTGGCACAGTGGTATGGTGATAATCTGCTTATTGAAACACTGAAGGCAGCCAGACTGTGACACAAGCCTGCATCATTAGTTATTGAGAGGGATAAGGCAGGAAGCCAAGCCTGAACAACTTGGTAAATGCAATAGGGGAAGTGGGACCCTTAGCAATGTAGTTCAGAATAGTACTTGCATAGCCTATGTGGTACCTGGTATTGGAACACCAGTTCTTTGAGGGAGGGTTGTTAATTGATAAGGTTTTGTTACATCTTCAAAAGAATAAGTAATGGAATTTTTAGTGATTGAATAAATGAGGGCTGTGACCTAGCCAAAAGGATATATCAAATCAGGTATTTGAAAATAATACAGAGAATTTTGAATGCCCACAGCAATTAATAGCATTCTGGGAAAGAACAAAACAGCCACTAAGCCTCAAAAAAGATTTGGGGAAAGAGTTACTGGCAAATCTCCTAGTTAGTTTCATCTGATAATTAGACCCAGAGTTATCTGAAAGAATGCCAACTGGAGTGTTTGCCTAGATCGGAGTGATATATGAGCATATCAGTGAGGCATTTTCTTCATTGGTAACTGATATAAGAAAGCCCAGCCCACTGTGGCCAGTACCATTTCTGAGCAGCTGGTCCTGAATTGTGTAAGAAAGCTATGTAAGCAGAAGATAGCAAGCAAGCCGTTAAGCATCATTCCTTTGTGGTTTCTGCTTCAAGCTTCTGCTTTGGCTTCCCTTAGTGATAAGATGAGCTGTAATAGGAAATAAGCCTTTTCCTCTCCAAGTTGGTTTTGGTCAGTGGTTATTGGGAGTGGGGGTGGGGTGGGGTCAGTGTTTTATCAATGCAAATAGAGAGCAAACAAGAACAAGTGAATTGGAAAAGGTTCCATATTGTATGATTTCAACTCTATGGCCTTCAGAAAAAGGCAAACTATGGGCACAGTAAAATAATCAGTAGTGGAGCTTAGTAGGAGAAAGCATATGTAACATGCTCGAGACTTTGAATTTGGTCATCAGACTCTGATAAAGCACCTCTAAAGAAAATAAAAGTTCACTGCTACCAAAGACTCCAGGAAGGAATGAACTGTAATGTAAACTATAGACTTTAGTTAAAAATATTACATTACTGTGTTCATCTACTGAAAAAAAAAAGTAAAGTAACCTAATGCAAGGCAAACCATGTATTCATTCATTCTAAGGATGCTAATTTTACTTGTCAAATTTTCTTTTATGGTCTTTCATGCAACTTTCATATAACATTGACACTGAAAGAGGAAACAGTATTTAGATTCCCTGGGAAGAGAACAGAGTTTGACAGAACTGAGAGCATTGCGTATTTCAACTTCATTTTTATAGATGAGGAATCAGAAAAAGGAGGACAAATGTATTTTAAAATTGGCCATCTAGGTTTTTGTGAGGTCAGAAATTTAATCCTTATCTCTCTGGAAAATTAAAAACGAAGAACAGAGCCACAAAGAATAACAACTAACATTAACTCAAAGCAATGGTCCTAGGCTATAAAAGACTGTAATTTAAGTCCTTGTTATTTCATTTCAATCCGTTTTTCTATCTTTAATCTTTTCAACATCTGCTCATCTAAACTGCTCTTTTTCTATGGAACACACAAGGGACACCTTACATGTTCCAGGAATATATTCTCAATAACGGTTATTATAGTGTAATTAACCCATTCATATTCAAACTACTTAATATCATACTGAATTATGATCAACAGCATTTCTCATTCATGGGGAAAGTTAAGCAATGGACTGTGGAAGTGATAAGCACTGTGTTTCATCTTGTATGATGATAATACAGCAACTAGCAAAACTTGCGTGCCTAAAATGCTGTTTTAAGACTCTTAAGCCTCCTCTAAGGAGAGGACTGCTAAGAACGCTAAGGTAGACAGTTCAGAAATCTATTTTTTTTTTTGTCCTAAGTGTCATATTAGATATCTCATCACTTTACACTAAGAAACTACACATGGCTAGAATTTTATACATTTTATGACGAAACAATATATATGCAACAGAGTTGTGGAAGGGCTTCACTGTAGTGATTAGCAGGGTGAGGTCTGCCTTTATCACCAAGTTGCCTAGCATATATGCTTCTGGAACAAACAAGATCACAGAAAAGGTAAAAATAAATAAAGTAGTTTAAAAATTAGTACTGAAAGTATGACTGAAAATAAAAAAAAAAATCATTGGTATTTAGACACTGAAATAACTCCAGTGATACACTAACAACCTGTATTCTCCCTTAGGTTGCTTCAAGTTGTCAATATTCAGTGCTATTTTTTAAGCTGTGTTTGATGAACTAATATATATATATATATATATATATATATATATATATATATATATATGTCACATCTACTTAGTGCAGTTTACATTGTTTAACCCAAAAAAACGGAAGTTTCTCTACACATACACACACACACACACACACACACATCATCCATAGTTATATTCACAGTTTAAGTGTCAGTATTCCATCTGGTTTAAATACAAGAAAAACTGATGATGACTAGAAGTAGTTCTAGCTGGCCATAATGTCAAGACCAAAACTAAGTATGTGCATTTTTTTTTTTTTTTTGGTATAGCAGGTAACATCGTCTAAGGGTCAGGTATTCATTAGAAGGCCTAAAGTAGAATAACAGGGGAAACCAAGTACTGGTTCAGTACAACACAAAAATATTATGCTAGTTCACAAGAAGCTTAATTACTATCATTAGACATGTCATAGAATTATCAGGGTTCAAATTCACCTCTACCATTAAATGGATATGAAACCATGGGTATTTTTCTAATTGTATCTGAGCACAGGAAATCAGAGAAACATTTAATAGGACTGGCTAGTAGTTTATATTCAACATAAGTCACTTTCTTTACAAACAGGTCATTTAGATGACATAATGAGTCATTTCCTATCTAAACTGAAATACTTATATGAAAAATTTATTCAGAGTCCTATCACTTATACAACTATTCTGTCATCGATTGGATGATTGACAAGATAGGCATTTCTTTGTTTTCCATGTTTACTTACTTTTTTTATAAATCTAAAAAATGCAAAGAGTAAATCTTGACAGAATACAAGTTACATGTAGTCAATTTATGTTACAGTCCTATCTTGTAATGTTTCTGGTCTTCTTAATTATTTTCCTGTCTTCACTGGTATTTTCTAAACTCATTAATTTATTACCCATGAACTTAATTAAAGTGTTGTTTACTGATACTCCTTACAGATCATTAATGAAATGTTAATTAATTATATGCCTAGTACTATAAAAATCTCTAACACAATGAAAGACCCTCTCCCATCCCATTATTTCTTAGGTTGCATTCTAAAGTCAATTCATCAAGGTTTATATCTACTACAATATCAACTTGTTTTTAAAATGACTTAAACTTTATGCTACAAAAGGTTTTCTATCAAAGCTAGTTTCAGATTTAAAGACTTTACTAATGAGAGAACACATGATAATTATAAATTCATGTATAGACATTGGAAGTTTTCAAATGTGAGCAGGTTATTTTATTAGTTATTTATACATAATGAATAAAAATGTATTTTTCAGATATAAGGTATGGTACACACATGCGTGTACACACGTATATATAAAAATATCCCACTCATACACAGCAAAGTCTAGGAAAGAGTAATGCATCAGAGTTCATGTCTGGTCTGAACTTGACTGTGTGTTTGTGTGATACTTTATACAAAAGCCAATTGAATGGTCAGGGTACAGATTCAGAAGGTTTACTGCTAGGATAATGACATCAGTCAGCATAATTGGCACCATAGGAGCACCCCATGGTGATAACCTAGAAAATTCTACTGGGCTCTTGTGGTGGCAGACAGCTTCTCAGATAATAACAGCAAGTCTTTTCAAACAGAGCCTGAACTGATCAATACTATAAAGACTCATTTTTCATTGATGAATTACTTTGCTGTCTTTCAAATACTTCATTCAGATATTTTTTTGGGGGAAATTGCTCGTTCTCTCTCTCTTCTTTAACTTGCCAAACAAAACTTTAAA
>NC_034613.1:109656251-109660254 GCF_900095145.1 Mus pahari | reverse complement strand
ATGATTTTATATATATATATATATATATATATATATATATATATATATATATATATCTGTCTGTATGTATCTGGTGTGATTCACACTCTTTCCAAATCGTAGCACCTGTTACATTTCATACATAAGATATATTCAATGAAATAATGGGATTTTCTAATAATCCTTTTTTATGTCTCTTTCAGCATTTTGCCTGTATTCAGGTCTGGGTGCAAGCCAATCGAAACCAGAAAAATGTCATATTTTCAGATACGCTGGAAGTGGAATTACAGAGAATTGTGAGCCACCATGTGGGTTCTGGAAATTAAAGCAGCACAGATCCACTGGAAGAACAACTCTTAAACTTTTAACCATATCTCTAGCCCTGCCTTCCAATTATTCTTAAATGCCATTTTCTTTTTTACCAGGTTATGTAAACCAGCATAAAAGACAATGCAGAATTCAATCATAAAAATAGAAGATGTTTTATAATAATACTCATAGTTACTATGTGGAACGCTAGTAAATGTACTTGGTTGTTCAAGAGACAAGTAGTTAGGACATTTTCACAGTTCACCCAGTAGTCTAAAGTCATAAAAGCTACATGTCAGAATGTGAGAGAAGGGATTCTAGCAGCAGAGTCAAGCAAAAGAATGAACTTATGAATCAATGGGTAGTGGTGAAACACTTTGGTCAAGGCATTAATTCTAGAATTCCCTAGGTCAAATCCTAATTCTACCACTCTGTTGAACAACTGTGGTTAGCTATTTGGATGACAGCTTTCACATCATGTAAAAGAAATGTAATTATCATGCATAGGGCAGCAAGGAATAGAATGAAAGAGCTTACTCTTGAAAAGTGGTTAAAAAGGAATAATAATAATAATATAGAAATATTATATAAATGCCTATTAAATAATTTTGTTTTGCTTTATTCTATTTACCAAATATTCTCCAACTTCAGCATCAGTTTAACACTTCTTCTTCCTTCTGTATATATATTTCACTTGAATTACTTTCCCCATCATTGTATACATGATCTTCCATCATAGTAACACTGAATTCCACAAACTAGGCTTTTTATTTTGTCATAAGTGTTGCTTGACAATTTCCACTTGCCAAATTGACAATATGGGGGATGGGGGGATGACATTTCATGACCCTTTATAAGTATTTATTATCACCCGATATGACTAGAGAAAATAAATGTAAACTTCTACATTTTTACTTAATTTTTGAAGCAGTCTCACTTCAAGGCCCACCATGGCTCAAATCAGGTTAGCTGAAAGTCAGAGAAATCCTTCCCCTGCTGGGCTTCCTAGGTGCTAAGATTATGGGCTTGAGACACAACACCTGGCTTTAATCCCTACATTTAAATCTGAATAAACCTGAGAAAGAAATGGCATACCACTGTCCCAAGATCACATATTTGAGAGAACTAGATACATAACTGTTAACTGTGTGTTCTTTTCCCAATGGACTGTAGCACTGCTGAAACCACAACTTGATGTGTTGCTAATTTAGTCATTTTCAGGTGGCTGATAAATGGCATATCAGTCATCACAGTACCTTAGCCCAGCAAATGGGAAGCACTGTGGGACTATGAACAGGGCTTGGCGAAATGCACATTTGATATGAATTAGAATGAGTTAAAACTAAGCCAGAGCACATTGTTTTGGAAGGAGGTAGAGCGTAAATAATAAATAAAATAAATGAAATCCTTTGTAAATGAAATTACTCAAGCATGTATAATAGCATAATTCAAGGGTCAGTAATTTGTTTCATTTTACAAATTAATAACAAGGGGTGAAGTAGAAGAGTGGGCTACTCACAACATAGGGAGCTGCCAAGAACAACACTGTAAAAACTCAAATTGGCCAGAAATCAGAACTTGCATATTTTCTGCTATAACTCTTCAATTATGGTAAATTACCAGGCCTAACAGTGCTTAACTTTTTCAGGATACAATAGTTTATTTTTCAAATGGCTCTAAATGACACCCAAGTTCTTTCATTCAGTAGCTTTATTAAAGTTACAAGTCATAAGGGAGCAGCCAGCCAGGGATGGAGGTAGATTGGGGGTTGAAGTAAATCTTCCCAGGCAAAGAAACTTCATGGAGGTCAACGTCAGGTATTGTATTTGTACTTAAGTCTTGCAAGCCCCGTGGGCATTATCTTACACAAGCACAGTAACAGGGTTTGATGTTTTAAGTTCCATGTTATGCATGTAGATTTCCCAGAATATACACCAGGGCCTATCTTCCCCTCTAAGCAGGAATTGACACGCTGTGAGTTTTCTATTCCATTAAGTAAAACTAAGTCCTTATTTTATTCAATCATTGCTTCTGAGAAAAAGAAGTTTCAGAAATTTTATTTCAGGGCCAAATTTATTTCTAGTCTGAGAAGTTAATGGGACTTCTTAGCAGTGACACTTGGAGACAGGCATATTCTTATTTCTAAGGACTTTTACAGTGCATTTTAATGAGGACACTAAGTCCCAAAATGTTATAATAAACTAAGGATACTGTAAAGGTTGGTGGCCATAGACTTGTTCTTACAGGTCTTTCCCTGTAGACAGAGCAAGTTATGATTTATTCTTAAAGAAAAAAAAAGAGACAGGTTTAATGAATTAAAATATTATGCAGAAAGTGTGTGTGACAGATGGCAAAGCTGAGCAACATTTACTGCAATATTTAACTCGGATTCAGCTGACGCACCCCATTACATTTCATACACAGTATTCTTATTATTGATAACTTGGAAACTGCAGATTCTTAATGTGTACAAGTCAGATGGAACCATCGATAATTGGTTAGTTAATTTATAATACAAATCAATTCTCTGTTCTGTCGAAGTGGCAGCATCCTGTGTAAGAGAATCAATTCCTTTTGTATGTGCATGTTTCTGATGAAACACATAAATTCTTGAATTGATAGCAAATATTGGAAAGCTTATTCTTGTAAATTAGCTATACTTTGAAACCTCAAAGTAAGCAGTCTGTTCTCTGCCATGGAATCTTAACTACAGTAAAGGATGTGTCAAGAAATAAGCTGTGCTATATTTCAGGAAAGCAACAGAAATCACATTTCATGTATACTGTTTTGGCTCAAAGAATTAGCCTGTCACCTTTGACAGATGCAGCAAACTGCAGTAATTTTTCTTTAAAGGTAAAGCCAAAATTGATTTGGCAATTAAAAGCTTATGCTGGTGAAGGAAAATGCCTACCAACAAGAAAACATAAGCGTGTATTTATAATTATATTTTTATACTTCACCAAAATGTGAGATGCTTTATCAAGATAAAGGGTGAGCTCTGTCTTTCTTTATAAATTTTCTTTTCCTCTTACTCAACAAAAAAAATTGATCATGGCTGAGAATTACATAAGTTTAGATGTTACAGGATATCTAGCATCCAAAGAATCATTTGTTCAGATGGAGACAGCATAGCTTGCTTTATATATTAGAAATCTTGCCAGATGTCCTGGCAATCTTCCAAAAAAAGATGATGACAGTCATTTCACTAATTCTCAGGAACTGCACATAAAGATAATATGTCCAAACTGAGAGTGAATGAAACTCACACTTTAAAAATCCATTATCAAAATAAATGCTGGCAACAGATACTAACCAGAGATCATAATCTGGAAGAAAAAAGAAGAAAGCAGCCAGTATTTGTTCTTTCCAAATAGTGGAAAGATTTGTTAATCTACAGGATATATGGGTCAAACAGAAAAGCAGAAAAATATTAGAAAAGAGATACAAGGAATGAGAAGTGAATATGAGTAAAATTCAATGAAATATGTGTATAAAAATCTGGCAATATAGCATTTTTACTCTAAATGCCTTAGGACAAATGTTTTACCATATTCCACATTAGGCCTCAAGCCTGGAGCATAATGTTTGGGTCATAAGTAACCAAAAAATGAACAAAAGTCATGGAAAATGATCCAAATCTTCTTCAGTGTGTGTGTGTGTGTGTGTGTGTGTGTGTGTGAGAGAGAGAGAGAGAGAGAGAGAGAGAGAGAGAGAG
>NC_034613.1:109653440-109656211 GCF_900095145.1 Mus pahari | reverse complement strand
GAGAGAGAGAGAGAGAGAGAGAGAGAGAGAGAGAGAGAGAGAGAGAGGAGAATGAGAGGGGAACCTAGGAAATTACATTACCAGTGATTTAAGCAATGACCCTCATATCCAAAAACATATCCCCACATCCACACAGAGCACAGAGAGAGGGAAGGGAAGAGCAGGGGGAGCTTGAGGGAAAGAAGGAGGGAGAGGGAAAGGGGAAGGGGCAAATGGAAGAGGAGGGGGAGAGAGTGAGTGTGAGAGGGGGAAAGAGAGATCTCAATCTGTCTGTTATATTAGCTAAACAGTGTTCTTTGAAAAAAAAAAACAACTAGGTTTACTATGTATCCAATTTTTGTTTCTGTTTTGGTATGGATGGAAACAGTCACACCAAGAAAGCAATGAGAAGCAAGGAGAGTAACAGAGAGTGATTCTGTTTGGCTTATTCATAAATCCTGATGATTTGAAGTTTTTCAGCTAGAGTCCTACTCCTTTCCTTGACCTGCATGCATGTGATACACCCCACATGCGGATGATATTTACATCCTAATTAAAATAAATCATTTGAAAAAGTACCAATAATTCAAATCTCATAACTCTTTTGGCATTTCAAACCCAGTTCTAGCAGTCAGCAAAAGAATTGTCACACTTTTACAAACTCACAACTCAAAGCTATGAGCCTGTAATACCAAATCAAATATTTTGGCATTAAAAAAAAAGTCATCATTTTGAACACCTAAACTGCCCACAGGTAGCAGGATTGGTTTCTACAGTAAAACTAACCCATGGCAGCTGCATTTCATTTTTATTTGGAAAGACTGATGCAGTGTTTTTATAGCCCTCGATTAAGCTGTTTAAATAAAAAAAAAAGTAAATGTTGAAAGAGGAAGCCATTGTAGTTAAGCTCTATGTAAACTAGTACTCAGCAAATCTCATGTGGTTTCAGAGTTCAGTTTGTATAAATACCTAAATCTATTCCAACCTCTTTAGCTGAAGAATTCCAGCTCCCACAGAGTTAGCAGAGCATCAGGTTTTTCAGTGAATCTGACATAGCTTTACAGAAATACCCACACTCAACCCCTAAAAGCAACTTTGGTGTGTGTTAACAGAGTTTCCTAAATATAAATATTCTCAGTATTTGACTCAATTGGAGAGATTTCTAATACCAACTTTAAAATTCCATAGAAATATTAATCTAGTAACACACCACATATATTGGAAATGGAACTTAACTTCTAACTGCTGACTCACCAAACTGCCAAACACTTAAGTATCTGCAAACACTTAATCTTTACCTGTTCAGAGAAGGTCCCTTCATCCCCACCTTGGTGCTGGACATGAAACCAAAGACATCAGGAATGTTAAGCTATCACTGTACTAATATGCTATACTCCAGGCAGGCATATCGATTCCACCTGCTTCTGTCTCCCTAGCTATTTAGATGACAGGGTTGTATCACTCTTCCAGGGTGAGTTAATTATCTGTATTTCACCTGTCAGCTCAAACATTAGCCTTTTGAGGAGAACCTTGGTTGATGGAAGTAGCTTTATGAATCTATTCTACATTATCTACAACATATGCATATGTATTTCCTAATGTTGATTTTTTAACCAGTTCCTGACTCCAGCATATAGGTTATACTTTTGTTGTGGTTCATGAATACATGTCAGATGATATAGAATTGATTTCTGTCTAGGATGAACAATTGCCTGTGTAAATTTTAAGGAGCACAGAAGTATTCTGTGTTGATTTTGGTATGAGAGCTGAAGAAGCTGTGGCAGAGTTCATGTGGTGGGATTTATCACAGAACATAACAGAGTAGACTTGATAGAATAAGCTATCAAGCTGTGGCAGGCAGTAACCCTGTCCAGTAGATGGAAGCAGGGCAGAACAGCAATGAAAACCTGCCAACTTTACCTCATATCCAAATGGTCAACTTGTTTTTGAACATCTTTTTTTTTTTTCTTTTATTGACAGAAGCTTAGATCACGTTTAGACTCTAACTTTCCTTATCTTCCATGTTGTCTCAAAATGTATCTTTCCCTGTTCTGATACATTAGAAAATCATGTTTACAGATACTATGTAGATTGAAAATATCTGTGGATCTACTAGGTTTCAGTACTAAATAGAATGAATTGCATATAATCTATTTGCATTTATTATAACTTTATCCTGTATATTGTTGATTTTGATTTCTAACATAAGATGCTGATAGGAAATATTCATGTAATATTTATATTTAACTTATATTTCCAATGCTATATCCATGAGATGTATTCAGGCATTATAAGGGAAATGAAACAGAAGAGAAGGTAAAATCTATGTGTCAATTATGTGCTAATCTATGAATGTTTATGCAGATTTATTAGATGACCTAACATATACCTCATCATATGGTATTTTCATGCTTAGCCAATTCATCATTTTTAACAAATTCTGAGTTTAAACTATTAAATCCTATAAAATGGAAATTACAAAATGCAACAAAGTTATAGCGATAGTTCTAAGTCGATTGTTCACTTAATATCTTAAATTTTGAGTTCTTTAATATAATTCAGTTTAGAATGCACCTAGCAAATAGTAAAGATTAAACCCGTAGATGCACATACATTAGGCAAGTGTTCTATAATTGGGACATAATCTCATATTTTAAAATCATTCTAATAGTAATTAAATTGGAAGTTGTGACAAACTTTGATTTATTCTACTAATGATGAATATTAATTGAATTGAAGCCAGGTGATGGTGGCGCATGCCTTTAATCTGAGCACTTGGGAGGCAGAGGCAG
>NC_034613.1:109603073-109653352 GCF_900095145.1 Mus pahari | reverse complement strand
ATATATATATATATATATATATATATATATATATATATATATATATATATATATATATATATTGAATTGAAAAGTAAATTTCATCCATATATTAGATGATCTGTGAGTAGACATTACAACACAATTTAAACTATGACCTCGATATGATAGTAGAGGAAAAATCATGTACTGATTGGTTTAGTCATTAGAAATATGGAGTGTCCTACTATGTACCTGGTCTGAGAATCCAGAAGGTGATCACACAAAAGTCAATATATTAAACATTTATTTTCAGCTAGACAATATGCCAATAACCTTTGAATTTTATTTCCTCAATGGAGCTGTTGAAAAAGCTTATTAACACTTTATCACTTATAACAATGCCATGCAATTAAACCCCAAACTATTGTTTTTCATTCTTGTTTGCTCTTACCTGAGTGTTAAGCTCTGTCGCAGCCTGCAGAGTACCTTGTACTTGCTTTGTCTGCTCCAGTTCTATAGCACCTTGCATATTGCAAGAAACTGCTGTAGCTACTTAATAAATATATGCTGTATAACTAATAGAAACATGGGAAGGAACATATTTCTGAACCTAGAGAATTGTTAGTACACCAAATTCTTAATTATGTGTGACAAAGGAGATAGTTAATTCAAAACAAAAGATAATATTCATTTTCATTTGTTTTTGGAATGCATTTCCATACAGAGCTGCTCATTTTAGTCTCTCTGTTGATTTCCAACAATATAAAGAAGTTGGAATATTAATTCTCAACTATGCTCATAGCTAGAATGCTGTATAATCAAGCAAAAACATGGTACAGAATATTTAAAACATCTATTGTAGTTTTAGACTGCATTACAGTCACTTAGCAATTAAAGCAATTATCATATTTTGATGGTTAATATTCACTGTAAACTTGACGGGATTTAGAAACATCTAGGAGGCAAACCTCTAGGTTTAGAGACTATCAATATCAGGTTAACTAATATGGAAAGACCCACCACAGATGTGGGTGGTGCTATTACATGGGCCAGAATCCTGGACAAAACAAAAAAAGAGATGGAGAGCTGAGCATAATGATCCATCTTCTCTGCTTTTTGTGTAGAGGTTTGACATGAACACCTGCCTTGACATTTCCAGCCATGATGAAATTTAACCTAAAAGCTGTGAACCAAAAAGGACCCCTTTTGGCCTTAATTTGTGACTCTTATATATATTTTGTCACACAAAAAATAACTGAAACAGCTGCATATTTTTTGCTACCAATTTTACCTTCCTTTACTTCCTTTTACTGCACAATTTCTTGAAAGAAGAGAACACTTTACATTTAATATAAAATTTAGTATATTATATTTTGATAGTACAAAAGACTACTTAAATTCACTTAGTTGACTCTTCTACTAAAAGGGTGGAGATTCCTTTGAGATTGAAGATCTGGATACTACCTGAATATTGCTTCCTCCTGCATTTTCTAAATTTGGACAAATTATACACACACAAACACACACACACGCACACACAAATGTATATTTATATTTGTCTTCAGACATAGACATATATTTACCACCAAAATTTAACAGGATAGATAAGCAATGTTAAATCATATTTCCTCTCTAGCTTGCAAAGGCATTTGCATAATGTAATAGTTTATCCCAGTATTGTAATACAGTAGAGTCCTGTTCTTTTACTCTCCACCTTATTCCATTGAGAAAGACACTCTAACTGAATTGGAAGCTAGGATGCTGGGCAGAAAGCCCCAGTGATCCTACTGTCTCCATCTCACACTTTGTTAGGGTTATAGGTGAACATGGCTGTACTTGGGTTTTACACAGGTGCTGGGATTTCAACTTAGGTCATCATGATGGTACAGCAAGAGCACTTATCTACTAAACTCTATCTCCTTAGTGGAAATTAATTCAACTAAGCAATTATTATTAACTCCATGAGGATTTTATACAATGAATCTTGATCATATGTATGACCAACTCTTCCCATATTCACCTTTACTTTCTTATCCACAACCTCATGTCTTCTCTGTTTAAAATATAAGAAAACCAACAATCACATAAGTGTCAACAGACACAAAGAGTTACTTGATATAGGGGATTTTTTTCCCCCACAGAAGTCATAGACTACCAAATTAAAAGCCTAGTTACACGTATGGAATATCTACCCTCATGTTACTGGTTAGAGGGTATCCCAAAGGACATCCTCTCAAACAAGGGAGGCTATTTCAACTGCTTTTGCTTGCCCATCAGAACTTGATGGTAAGACGGATTGCTGAGGATAGCAGACACATTGGCCAAAGGGCATGTAGACATCAAGTCGCTACTGATCAGGAGGCTTTCTTCCTGCTCGTTAGCTCTCATCGTCTTTAAAGGTGCTATCCAGGTGGCTGGGGCAGTGGTGGGGGCTATCAATAGTCTAAACCAGATAGAAAACCAGGAAATTGAAATAATGACAAACATGGAAAGATATGACCATGTGTATAATATGGCACAAATGTTATTGGGACAACTAACTGCTTCCAGGTTTGGCTTAATGCCATTTGTTTTTTAGTCATGACCTAATAAAATGAATCCACTACTTGTATCATAAAGTTTCAAATGGGAGAAAATACATGGGATGTTTAACAAAAGCATTGATTTATTATATATATTACCTAAGGCATATTGGAAACTGATAAGTGAAGAGTCACCTACCATACGAAAAAATACTGATTTGCCTGTCTACATTAAGAAAATAGTGTATGCTTGAGAGTTTTCTATAAGAGTATATTTAAAGAGACATACTGATATTACTATTCTTTCCTATAAAGTCTGAGTTTTTAACAATACAAATACCATAAATAATTGATAACATTTTGGACACATTTAAATTAAAATAATACTAACAAATTCCTGGATCCATAAATATTCACAGTTTATGATCCTGTAAATACAAAATGGTTCATCTTTGTGTCCTGTCTATGAATAGATACGCATGTATTCTAGTATAAGGGAACTATACACATAACCAAGTTGGACAGTGTATTTTTCAAATTTTTTTCTATTATTTCCACTTAATATGAATGAATCTCATTAACAGGATTTTAATCTCTTAAAATGTAGCTTCTAGTGCCAAAACTGAAAAATTATCAGGATGAGGGAACATTAACTCTTTCAGACAAATTAAGTCTTGTTTCATGTTCTGAAAAAGATAATTTCCCAGACAAGTCTCCTGTGGCTTGAAAGGGTTTATGCACCCTTTAACCAGCAATATATTATCTTCTCACCATTACCATCACACTCCAAATGTCTATGAAATTCCCTGGACAATGTTTGAAAAATGAAGTTCATGCTCAGTGTAATTTTAGACTGAATTTCAAATGAGCAAGGCTCATCAAACAGAGAAGTTTTGTGCACACAGATTCCCCAACGCATAGGCTCCATTCAAAGAGTTCCTTAGAACTAGGCAATTTCTACAGAAGAGTTAGCAAAGACTTAATTTTTAATACAGGCACTTTAAAATCAAAACATAGTAAAAGACTAACATTATGTAGGTATTAGGATCCTTTTTTCGGCAAACAGAGGCCATCCCAGAATAAAAAGTTAATGTTCTCTATTTCCTTGCCGGAATGTTAAGTTTCATATAATTATAAAAAAACAAACAAAAATTCACTAAGCACTTAGCTTTCTAAAATGATCATGCCAAACTTCTTGACCAATATTTAAAAATGAAAAAGAATCTGTATCTTAAAAGTGTTTATGAGTTGGTGTGCAAAACAGAAATGTACATAAGCAGTACAGGCAAATGAGCAAGTATGATCATCAAAGTATTAAAATATTATGATAACACAAGGGACAAGGAAATTAATTTTGATTGCTATGATTAAGGAAAGCTTTCTGGAGTTGATGGTGTAAGTGAGCAGCTAATATTTAAATTAGTTTACAGTCCTTTCAGAAAGAACATTTTTTCCCACTTGAGAGACATTGTAAGAAGGTAATAAAAGTTTCATAGGAAACACATGTGGAATTCATCTTAGATTTATGAACCTCTCTGAACTCAAGCATGGTGTAATATCATGGTTAGGAACATGGGTCTGAAAGACCAAAATTTGGATTGAAATCCTCAATAACTGTATTTTATCACTTATATGATTTAACCACATGTATGATTCTTTCTAGTCTTCTCACATTTAAATGAGGTTAATTAAAATGAACCAAATAATAGTACCTAACTCAACAAATAGGATTTGTCTTGGAGATTGTGTAAGACTGACAAAATTGTGTAAAGGGGGGGGGAGGAAGGAGGGAGTGAGAGAGGGGCAGTACTAATCTAAATATCTGAAATAAGAAGTGCTCCAACCTGGCATGGTGGCATACACCTTTAATCCCAGCACTCTGGAGGCAGAGGTAGGTGGCTTTCTGAGTTTGAGGCCAGCCTGGTCTACAGAGAGAGTTCCAGAACAGCCAGGGATGTACAGAGAAACCCTGTCTCAAAAAACCAAAAAAAAAAAAAAATATGTGCCCCAGAGTCAGAATTATTTTGAACACTGACATGATGCAACAAGCAGAAAATTATATACCCAATTTCGTGGGCTATACGACAGTCCAAATGCAGGGATATTAAATACATTGTGTGACTATACCTTGGGCATATTGTCAAACAGAAACCAAATTGAACTTCTCATTTAGACTTGGGTCCCATGTCACAGGATATGTTATTTTTTTTTGCATATACAAACATTTCCAAATCTTCAGAGTATTGTGAAACTTTCAACACACGGAGTGTCAACCATTTCTTTTATATCTATTTGTTATTTGTATTTGTTTATAAGGACAGTGTAGTGTCTCAGAGAAACCAAGAAAAAACTGGCTGAGTTGTCTATTTAACACTGCAAAGTGCAAACTGGCCTCTAGTTTCTCCTAGCACCTGTGACAGAGTTCAGGTTCCTAAGTACTTTTCATCACAACCTCTACCCTAAAGGTCTTTAGCATCTAAGCTTTGCTTGCTGTCTCTCAGTTTCTCTTTCCTATATCACTTTCCAGGAGCTCTCTTGGACTCTTCCTTCCTCTGTCTTCCTCTTTGCTCTCCCTGTGATTCTCTCTTCTCATGGCCTGGTCTGGACTCTTCCAGACGCTCCTTGACTGTTATCTCCTTCATATGTAAAATAAAACCTTCTGCTTAACCATACTAGGAGCAGTCATGCTCTCACTTTAATTCAGACAGGATCTCAACTAGCTCAGGTCAACTTAGAACTTACTATGTAGCTGAGGGTTGAGGTTCTGATCCTCCTACTTCCAACTCAGGCATGTTAATTTATGCTGTGCTAGGGAGAGACTTAGGGCCTCACATATGATAGACAGTAACTCAACTGTCTACATCTCCAGCTCTTAGTATGAAGCATTTCATTAGGATACCAAACTCATACACACACGCACACACACACAATACAGTACAGAGTACATTATATATAACACACACATATAAATATGGATACATATATGTTTTTGTATGTGTGTGTGTATATATATATATATATATATATATGCCTTTGTGTACATGCAGCCCAATTACATACTCATGTCCCATATATACTAGTGTAATAGTTTAAATGAATAAATTTTGCTTCTGTAACTTTTATTTCGCTCTACTTTTCCTTGATAAATGTTGTTATCATTATTATTTACTGGCATTTTGAATTTTATTGTGTATACCTTTCTTTCTGTTAATGTTCTAATTTAATTTTACAATCCTCCAGACCACAATTAACGGCATGTATTTCGAACAATTGTTTTTCTTTCTCATGTTGTATTGAATGAACCCAGTCTTGCACTGGCTGTGCAAAGTAATCTACCATGGAACTATAGCTTGACCCAAAGTACACTTCTTTTAAAAGAGGCAATGTTTAACTATTTGTACTTTAAAAGCCACATTCCTTTCTATGTGAGTACAATATTCATGACAATCACTCACCCCCTTTAAAAGAAAAAAAAAATCCTATACTTTCTGCTATCTGAGCTTCTTAAATGAAATAAAAAATTCTTTGAATTTCCTAATTCAAAAAATTTGAATTTCCTAATTTTCTGAGTTCGAAGAGCAGCAGGGCACGTAAACTTTTCTCCAGAATAGCCTGAAAGTCTCAGTTTTTCTTTGAAAGACAGAAAATGACCAGGGTTAGAGCAATAGAAAAGAAGAGAAAGAGATTGGGGGGGGGAAGCCTTGTTCTTTCTTTTTTGTTTTGTCAATTCCATATGACATTTACTTTACAAAGAATGGATTATGATTCTACTAAAACCGATTTTTGGCTTGTGCTGAAAGGCTATGATGTGATACTTCTGGCTGCATAGTAACTGAGGTTTTCATCTATTTTAAAATATTCTCCTAATAGATAATAGTGTAATACAAATTAACATAATGGTAGTACTGTGGTGACCCGAAATCTGTTCTGAATTTTCTGGAAAGGACAAGATACTTCCCCAGTAACTTGATTTGTAACTACTTCAAATGACTCTCCCTCACACTATGAGGAAATCCCAGGTGTTGATAGTTAGTTGACAGGGTGTTAATGTCATTAACATTCTGTCAGCTCTTCTTGTCAATGTGTTAATGGTGCTCCTGCTGCTCAGTCACTCTCTTGTCCTCCAGTTGGGAAAATGATTTAGCCAGCAGTCAATCAAAAAGCTAAGCTGATTTTGGACCAGAGACATCCCTGCCATTGACAAAATCTCTGTGAGTAAATGTGGCAAGAAATTTGTCAACAGAATATAAGCAGTAAGGTCGACACTGTGATTAATGTGCTTTGTTAGACACTTTTAGATGCTAAAGACTGAGGCACATTCTTCAAAGTAGAAGAAGACAGGGCACTGTGGTATGTATAATCTTAAGGATCTATGACCCAGTATAGGGGAATTCCGGGACCAGGAATGGGAGTGAGAGGGTTGGGGAGCATGGGGAGGGGGGAGTGGATAGGGGATTTTCTGAGGGGAAACCAGGAAATGGGACAACATTTGAAATGTAAATAAAGTCAAGAAAATATCTAATAATAATAATAATAATAATAATAATAATAATAAAAAGCACTCCAAAGGCAGAAGCAAGCCCATATCTGCAGGTTGTGGGCCTGATCTATATAAAGCCCAGGGCAGGATAGGTCTACAGAGTCTCAAAAACAAAAATAAAAACAAGCAAATGAAAAAGCAGGCTGATTAAAAGAACAGCTCTCCTTTTAAGAATGGGTTTCTTTCTTGCATGAGAAACTCTGGCACAATAAATAGTACAATCCTTTTATGAGAGCCCTAGAAGGAAAAAAAGGGGAGAAAGGCAGAGGGGGGCAATGAGAGCAAACAGGTTCCTGGGCAAGCAGCTTGCATTAGGTCTCAGGTCACATTAACCCAAGGGAACGATGCTTTAGCAAACCATTTTGAGCTGAAGGAAAATAGGAAGGCCACAGAAACAAGGTCTTTTTAGATTTTTTTTTTTCCGGACTTTTCCCCAGAGCAGTGAAACTAAAATTCACATCCCTCAACCCATAACAAGGAAGGTTACTAGTTTTTGCCTTCCCCACTGGAGAAAAGTGTCTATCTTGCTTCAGGGCTGTCACATGGATAGATACACATGAAAGAATCTTGTAAATCACCACCCCCCCATTATTAACAACATTTCATACCAATTTTATCTGATTATTTTTCTCTAGAACTAGACATTTCTTTAGCACATAGTATGCAAATAGATATTTCCTCTGGAGCCTTCATGTCTGGAAGGCTCCTTTGTCACATAAAGCAGTTAAATAAATTTCTCATGTTCTTCTCTTGTTAACCTGTCTTTGGTTACAGGTGATGTCAACCATCAATCATGACACAGGTAAGGAAAAAAATACTAGGATTTCTTTTCTAAAAGCAAGCCCCCAAACAACCAAAAACCCCAGCTCTTTCACAATTACAGTGCTGGCAAAGGCTGCAATGTTGTACATAATATCAATGTCATAGATCTTCGAAGAGAAAGCATAAATGGGTAAGGAGTTCATTCTCAGAGGGCTTTCTCATGTCACTCAGGCATGGTTATTTTTTCAAAGAATAGTATCAGGATATGATTCTGAACCTCAGCTTCAGATATCTTCAATAGGTTTCAAACACAGCCACAGAATTCCTGGTAACTTTAAAAGAGCAAGAAGAGAGATGCCCTTTGAAATAAATGAATTAAGAATGTGGAACTATGGAACTTTATGAGTTATTGACGTCTACCTGACATAACTGTAGGAGAAATAGTTAATTTTAACATGAGATTTTAAAATATCAAATGTATAAAATTAGGTCATTTTACAAATATTAAGCAGTTAATCAACGAGAGTGAAATATTAGTACTGTTTATTTATTTTTCCCAATCCTAATCAAGACACTATCTGCAATTTGCACCTGCTTACAAAGGAAAATTTGTCAACTTCAGTGGTGTCTTACTGGGTATATTAATCTCACATGAGGATAGGCCACATACCAAGAATTAGATGGTAAACACAAAACAAACTCCAGAATATTTTATAGACCTTTTTTTTTCCTCATGTAGATCTGTATATTTTTAGTCTTTCTAGTCTTTTGCTTATATGATTTCATTTCTAACTTTCTGGTTTTGTGGGGTGTTTGTGGTGTGTGTGTGTGTGTGTGTGTGTGTGTGTGTGTATGTATGTATGTATGTGTTTATTTGTTTTTTAAAGAGAGGGCAGGGAGAATGGAGTTGTATGGGTAGGGAGGTAGAGAGGATCTATGGAAAGTTGTGGAAGGGAAAAGCCTGATCAGAGCCATTGGAAGAATTTTTTTCAATAAAAATGGCAAAACAACAACAATAGCAACAACAACATCCCACTATTCAATAAGAAAGAAGAGAAAAGAAAAGAAAAGAAAAGAAAAGAAAAGAAAAGAAAAGAAAAGAAAAGAAAAGAAAAGAGAAACCTAAATAAAATCTTAACAACCTATGTATTTTAATTTGCAATCTAAGGCCTGGATTGCAGCTTCTTAGCACAGGGTTTACTTAACCTGCACGCAGGTTAGAGCAAGATCCTAACTATCTCAAGAAAGCAAACAACAAAAATGACAACAAACCTTCTATGATTAGGGTTGTGATGAGAATGTTAGCATGGAAGAATAAATATTTCCCTGACAGATGATCTTTCAACTTTGTGCTTTTATAAATGTGTATGCTGAATCTTCACTTTTTTGCTTTTTTTTTTTTTTTTTTTGGAGACAGTATTTCATGTACCCTATGCTGGCCCTGCTTTCTGAACTTCCTTCCTCAACCTCCCAAGTGCTAGGACTGCAGACACAGATACTACCATGCCTGACTCTCTGGTTTATAATTCTATAAACAATTTCATCGGTTTTGTTCTTCCCATTTGTGGGATGTAAAAAATTCTAACTCCAAACATGGCACATTGGGTTATTTAGGTTAACCTTAGTTTATACATGAATAACTTATAAGTAATAGAAAGTTCTTATAGTTCTGTAGGCTAAGAATTCAGGATGAAGGCATCACCAGATTCATGTCAGGTGGTAGTAGCTTGTGCCCTTCGATGGCAGAGGCCCAAAAGAGCCAAGTAGCCTCTCTCATTCCTTCTCCTTCTGCCTCTCCCTCTCTATATGTTTCTAAACTCGCTTTTTTTTCTCTAGTGATTCATTGAAGAACAAATTTTCTCGATCAAAGAACTGTTTTTATTCTTATATCTAATCACTTTCAAAAGTTTCCACCTCTTTATATAGATTATTGGTTAATAGAAAGTGGATGGGAAAGAGATATTTAGGCCACAGCAGGAGGAAGAATGAGTGTTATAAGCTGATGGAGACGGAGGAGGTAAACTCAGAAGGCAGAACCTTCTGAAGCAGGTCACAGAAACTATAATTGCCTAACTCTTCATCTCACAAGCACACCATAAAAAGAAGCTACAAACATCATTTTCTTTGCCTTCTTGAGTCTTCTGACATATGGCATGTGTTCTGCCCTCTACTCAGAGGCAAGGAATGTCATACAGACAAACTAAGAAGTATCTGAACACTACATCTTGCTAGGTCATCTCTCACCCTTGCAATTTATAGGTTGATCACAATTGCCTTTAATTCAGACTTCTATGTAACTATTCATAAAAATACTACCCCCTTTTGGAAGGGTCTTAAAACAGGTCACACATTCATTGACCTTATATACTCTTCTTTTAATCTGTCTTTTTATAGGTGTGTTAAGCAACACACCATGCAGCATAGAAAGAAAAAGATCTTTTTTGTTTCCCTACACTATTTTATTCTGAGTCAGAGAAAAAGGAGAGACATACTTCATTATAAAACTGTTGGCTTCCAGAAGCTATAAATAGGGCAAATACATTCACAGGAAAACGTTTAATTTTTTTTATTTTTATTTGTTCCTTTTTTTGAAAAAAAAATGTTTTTCTATGTCATTCAGGTTATCCTGCAACCTATGGTAATGTTCCTGCTATAGCCCAAAAGCCACTGCATTTCAAGTTTGCATCACCATAGTGGCATCTCATGTGCTTTTTTTCTAGATTTAAAAACAAAACAATTACATTAGAATGCATGGATATAACGTCTTAAATTGACAGTACTTTTTCAAATGCAAAATTTAAAATGGTGATTCAATATTACTTAAATTACAGACAAGACTTCCATGGAAAATTTTTGAGAAATAATTGTATGCAATGCTTACTACTTCTTATTCTCCTAGATGGAGAACTTCAGGGCTTACATTACTGACAATGACTTAACAAACATAGGCTGAGTGCATACATTGGGGTTGGTGGTGATTATTTGATAGGTATCTAGATGTTAAGAAATAAGATATAATCTCTGCTAAATGAACAGTAATATAGAGAATATGCAAATGCCAGGCTGCAAGTATATTAAAGTAGAGATTTCCATGTGTGCACCGTAGTAGTTTAACATCTGACAATGCCTAACATATGGTATAATAAGCATTGAGTTAATACGGACAAAGAGAAAGAAAGGGTAAGCATAGGATGCTGTTGGACACAGAGTGACTTGGCGATCTAGTGAAGATTCAACATGTATTCAGGAGCCCCTGATTTTACCCATAGTTCTGTCACTATTGGTAGAGGCCGTGACATGGAAGGGTTGTCCATTTTTTTAAAACTCAAAGTTCTTACAGCTAGATTATAGTTAATTAGGTAAAGTGCTGTCATATTTGCACTATAGTTACTAAATATAAAGAGTTAGGAACCTGAAAAAAAAATAAGTTTATTGGCAAGTGATAGAAGTATCTTAGAGTCCTGTATTATACATGGGAACATAGTATTCATTTTAAAACAGGATCCATGGCATAGAAAGATTTTTCAGTGGTTGGTTAAGAGAATTTGCTGTTCTTCCATAGGACCTGAATTTGGATCTAATCTCCCATGTCAGCCAGGTTTTTCATCTCTTTGTTCAATGGCTGAAAGGGTAAAAAATAGAGCATATATGTGATCATTTTGCATTTTGCTGTGTCTTTTTAGAAGAGTGAAATTCTCACTGAGCACTCATGGACATTTCCAGAACAAGACTAACTTGCACAATAATTTCACTAGTATAATTTATTAATTTATAGTTTTTAAGATGCTAAATATTCTACTTTCTGTAATAAATTGTCATATTTAGTCTTGATATGAAATGCAAAGTAACAATCCTATACATTTTAATACAGTTTCCAATCCTCTTGTGGACAAACAGTCACACTTTAAATGAAGAATCTGTTCATCTGTAACATACAGATACAGAAGGCTCTGGATTTTCATTTTAAAATGATTAATTACCTGCATAAAGAGAAATAAAATAGGGAGTCCAGGCCAAGTTCATGAGGGTTTGAAATTAGCTTTTTCTTTTTCTTTTTCTTTTTCAAAATGAGCAACAAAGACTCAATGTCGCAAGCTGTTGTGTGGCCATCAGCCAACCATAAAAGAAAACACTCTATAGAACAAGGGGATCAGAAATTAAATTTTAAAAATATGAGGCAAGAGTCAAAATGAAAAAGTTTTGTTTCCAGCCAAAGGACAATATGACATATTTGAAAGAAAAATAAATCTAATCACCAATAAAGTACAAGGTTCATATTGAGCTTCCTACTACAGCCAGTTATATAAACCCTGGCTGGCTGGGTGAGGATTGCCTGCTTTCACTGGCTGACAAACTTGTTTATCCAATGTTCCTTTTCACAAATGTAGTATCACTAAAGGACCACACTGCCTTATTTAATGAGGCAAAAGAATAAGTGTGGAAAATAATTTGTATATAAATGCCAAGTAGCAGCCTTAAGTAATTTTCAGATTCAGTATCATAACATCTAAGATACCTAGGAAAGAAAAACAAGCAAGAAGAAAAGGATGATAGGTTTAACCTTGAAAGAAGATTACTCCATACAGTTGTTGAAGAAATTATTATCTGATAAAAAAAATTGCAGTATTTATTCCCTCTAGATATATAAACTAGTGAATCAATCTGCAGTTCGAGATACGTATTTAAACCCAGAGGGGGAGGATATGGCTCTTACTTCTGAAAATACGGAATAGAAAAAAAAAATTAGCTCTGAATGTAGTTTATCTTAAGACACCAGGTTCACCATTCAATTATTCAAATTAAATATATTTTCTCACATTTCCCTTTTCATATATATATATATATATATATATATATATACATATGTATATATCAAGACATATTTACTGTTATCTCTATACATGTATTTCAGCGGATTTAAATCCATCAGCTACTGATCAATTCATTTCTCTTAGCATCCATGTATCTATCCATTTATCTTTCAGTCTATTAATACTAGTCATCCAAAATAAATGTATACCCTCAGAAAATGTATATGAATATGTCCATAGAAGAAATTATAACCTCCTTTCAAAAGGTCATTTTTTCATGTTGATCCTATCCTTTAAGCACTTGATTACTAATGAAGATTATTTGCTTTGTTCTTACAGATAAAATTAAACCACCTAAGATTTACCTTGTATATCTTGTGGGCTTCCAAATAAAATATGTCCTTGAAAAATAGCAATTTTTCGATCCAGTTGTTCTCTTGCTTCTACCAAATTCAAAACACTGTGAAATAAAATTTAATCTGCTAATAAAAAAAATGCAGCATTCACGCACATTCATCTAATGTTACAGAATAGTGAGTCTAGAACTAACCACAAAGTAAAAAGATAGATAGACACATGCAAACACATAAACAAATGCTTGAATATATAAAGGATATCATCATCTTTTCCACAAACTTATCAT
This sequence comes from Mus pahari, assembly GCF_900095145.1. NCBI lineage: Eukaryota > Metazoa > Chordata > Mammalia > Rodentia > Muridae > Mus > Mus pahari. Next base: position 109,640,113 of record NC_034613.1, on the reverse strand, counting down.
GGTGAGATTCTGCTTTGGGGAAATTCTTGATGTTATTCTCCAGATGAAGAATGTTTTGTTCCATCGCTACAAGGTTGCTCTTGAGTATTTGAGCTGAAACTGAAGAAAAAGTTACAGAAAATTTAGAATCTTTTACTAGGTATTCCACAAAACAACTAATACCACTATCTGCTAAGGGATTTTCCTAAATGGAGAGAATGGCTCCACGAAGTCATTTCACACTTTTCTGAGTTACTGCTCATAAAAATTCTACTCTCTACGAAGTAAATGAAAATGTGTAATATAATATACCAAATCATCATATTTAATATAGGAATGTCATCATTTTACTCAGCCATTAGTTCAGAAGAACTCATTCCTATTTAAATTTATTGATAGGACACCTAATATTTCATTCTTTAAAATCTAAATTGAAGATTAAAGAGAAAGTAAGGTTCAAAGAGACCTTATCTTATTAATGCATTCCTTGTCTGTGTAAATGATTTAAGGATAAATTACATTAAAGAATGAAATATTTGCTTTTTTGTGAAAAATCTGAGTTTTAAAAACCAACACCTGTGGAAGAATTCCCATATTTAAGATTTCATACTCAATAGAGACAGAAAAACTATTGTTGATACAAAAGGTGAATACACATGCATGTCCACAGAGATTCAGCATCCCCTCGAACACTTTCATTAGTTGATTTAATTATCCTTAACCTTCTCTGCACTTTTCCTTTCCTTTTATTGGCAGCTAATAATTTGAAATGTATTCAAACAGCTCCTTAATACATATACAATTTCTAGATCTCTCATGATGCCTTCATTTTAGAAAGACAATTAAAAAATAACTGAATTATGGACAAAGACACTTCTATCAGTATTGACAGTATCTGATAAAATTCTAGTTGAGGAGGCAAGGGAAGGATTACAAATTGATACATAGCCTGTGACACTGGTTTTTAAAGCCAACACTATGAAACACTGCTTTCATTAAAGACTATGGAACACAACTAGAAAAATACATTTTTTTTATTCCAGTACTTTTTTCTCTTTCAGAGACATATCAGCATCACAATAAAAAATGTAACAGGGTCCCTTCAGCAGAATCTTGTTGGCATGAGCATTAGTATCTAGGTTTGGTGGCTGATGATGGGATGGATTCCCGAATGGGGTAGTCTCTGGATAGTCCATCCTTTCATCTTAGCTCTAAATTTTGTCTCTGTANCTATATCCTTTCNTGAGTATTTTGTTCCTTATTCTAAGGAGGAATGAAGTATCCACACAATGGTCATCTTTCTTGTTTTTCTTCTGTTTTGCATAATGTATCTTCGGTATTCTAAGTTTCTGGGCTAATATCTGCTTATCAGTGAGTGCATATCTAGTGGGAATAGAGGCCCCTTGGTCTTGCAAACTTTATATGTCCCAGCACAAGGGAAGGCCTGGGCCAAGTAGTGGGAGTGGGTGGGTAGGGGAGCAGGGGNGGGTGGGGGGTGGGTATAGGGAACTTTCGGGATAGCATTTGAAATGTAAATAAAGAAAATAAAAAAAAATGTGAAAAAAAATTTAACAGACTGACTAAATCATCCCTCTGGCAAATTTCAGCCAGATTATTCTGATCCAAATTCATCACCCTGACAAGATTACCTTTATCATTCAACGAGGAAAAATCACCATAATATACGTCGAAGTTTAAGAGACTGAAAATCAAACGCTAACACTGAGATTATTTTTTTTCTACTAATCTGTGAGTATAAATGGTTCTGTCCAATAAAACTCCATTTGTTTAACTCTGACAAGTTTAAAAAATATTCTTTATGAGAGAATTTGAAGAACTTCTGCCTTGCCAAAACTTTACTAATGCTATAGCAATCACTGTTCACAAAGGACACATTTATTGTGAAGGAAATTCCTGATTTTAAAATTGAGGCTTTGACATTTAGGTTCTTTTTCTGGAGTCTTCCCCAAAAGTCAGAAGGTTTCTCCTTTCCCATTCTGATTACTGGAAAAACAAAAGGTGTGAAGTTGGCAAGATGTTTAGTCACTTGGGTTCCAAGAACAAGAGGGGAGGGAGGTTGAAGTCATAGTAGAGTAAGGGAGTGAAAGGTGTCCCTCCTTGAAAGCAGAGCAAAAGAGCATACTAATCTCTGAAGAGAAAGAAAGGGAGAAAAGTTAGGTCTTTACTTCCACTGCACTACACTGAGAGCCACCATTTTCTATCTTCTTCTGCTCACAGACGCTTACAATTCTCCTTTCTTCACCAAATCAATTAAAAGTCAAAGCTGAGGCTCTTAGTCTTCTTAAGAAAGCTCCCCTATAATAAAAATTTGAATGCAATATTTTATTAACCTATATTTTCTTACTGATCTGTGAATGAACCAATATTCCTAGACTCGTCTTGATCAATTTTACATGTCAGGTCCTCAGTACTACATAAACTTGTCCAAACCTGTTCTGTAAATTCAGTATGATTTCATTATCATCGTTTACATTATGTCTTAATTTGTCTTAAAATGTTACAAAATCTTGAGCTGTGGGTGGGGTTTAGAACTAATACAGTTGGCATGCTGAGTACTTTGACCTCAGGAGACTGAAAGCCCCCAGAAACAACCACTCTTTGATCTCCTATCCTGATATCTCCAGCAAGACCTTTATTTACTTTCCCTCTTCCAATGTAAATAGCTCACAGAAAGTAGATTTCTCAACCCCAAACCAGTCCTATTACCTAGGAAGTTCCCTCTCTTTTTTTCTTGAAAACTTTCACTTGGGAGGAAGGTTTGCTACACAAACAGCCTAACAGATTCTTGGAGAGGCTTGATCTGTTGCCTTCTCTGTTCTTTTAGCTTTAAATTGTCCAAATAAACTTTAAGTCTCTTTATTTCTGAAAGTTTCCATGTCCTATAATGTATTAATTACATCAGCTATGTTTTCCCTTCGTTAACCTATCTCCTGTTGATTATTACCCTTATAATGGATGAGCTAAAGGTTCAACTCATTATGTGCCATGCAGGGTGGCAATGGCAAGGTAATGGTAAGACAAATGCTTAGTGGTTATTGAATTAATATGTACATTTTAAGAAACGTTGCTTCGTGTGTGTGTGTGTGTGTGTGTGTGTGTGTGTGTGTGTGTGTGTATGTGTGACTAAAGTTGTGTGCCACCATGGCTAGTTTGTTATTCTCATTTTTTTCTCAACTTACTTTGCTTTATTAAGAAAAATCATAACTAATTAGTATTAATATATACTTTCACACACACACATTTCCATAACTAACATTGTAGCGTAGGTTAGATGTAATAATGATCCACATTTTATGCCAACTATTATGTGATATAAAAGGAAGTGCAGAATTGAAACCTGCCTAGAAAGATGGAGGACATCATGATATACTTTACATAGTGAGAAAGCAAGGAAATAGGAAAAAGAAGAATAATAGAAAGCTTTATTAGTTCCTCAGCACTACATTTCTAAAGAATTATTTATACTGTAACTAAACTAAAGGATAAAATGCTCAAGATAGAATAACAGGAGAATTCTACCTTATATGCACATGCAAACCTTTGTAGCATTACATATTTGTCTTTACATTGGTGGAAATCTTCTTGACTTTGACTTAGAAGTGATATTAAAGGGAAATCTGAAAAAAAGTCATTTATATAGTCAAGGTCCCTGTAAAACAGAGCTTATGATAGAGTTTACTTACTAGAATTTTATTGGGTTCGGAGATGAGAGTAGATAATTCCAGAGAAACAGGCATAGAGAATAAAAGAAAGTAAATAAAGGAGGCTTAAGTTACAGAGCTTCCCACAATTTTACAGCAGCTGCAGTTCACAGCTTAATGTCTCAGAAAAATTTCTCCATTATTCATGACTTCATGAGCATGAGACATATACCATCACTTGGCAGGGACAGGATTGGTTTAACATTTAGACGTTCCTATTCTTAAGAATAAAATTATTTTCAATTCCAGCCCACATTGCCATTATACCTTGGGTCTTATAAATTATGGAGTTGACGTTTATCTCAACAAAACAAAACAAAATAAGAGTTGGTGGGAGGGAATACACATGGTGGCTTAGTTATTAACTTTTTTTTGGCAATTTACACCATTATTTTCTTTATTGACTTATCAAAAGTAGCTTATAAAAACTTATCTATTAGTCATAAATCTGCCTTGTCGAAACAGTAATCAAGGGTACTCTTCATTTTGCAAGAAATGTATCAGTTCAAGCTATAACTTGTTTCTTGAATTAGTGTTTTTAATGGAAGTAAATTCTTTGTGTATGTCATTATTCTTCCCTCTATAGTCTACATCCCAGTGTTACAATTCTGCTGGACATACATATGCTAGTTAAGAATTAAATAGGGTAGTCATAATCTAAGAAAATAAGGAGACCCTCCCTTACTGGTTATCCCTACTGTGCTCTGATATAATTTAATATTAGAAAAAATAGAATTCCTTTAAACGAAAAGAACTAAACCTAATTTGTGTTCTCTGTACTTCATTTTTACAGGGTACATTGACTTTTAAGTCTGGAAAGTAATGATAATTACTGTAAATACAAGGAAGTTCAAATTTAACGAATGTTTTTGGAAAATAAAACATGTAAGAGTCCCTAGAAACATTTAAAAGTTATTCTGGCTTTCTAGAATTTTGTAAAGATACTGAACAAATCCAAAAGTGTTAAAAATGATAATGGATTTATCAGGTCAATTACTTGTTAAAAACACTGTTGTAATCTTAAGAATTATCAGAGCTGGAGTCAATGAGCTGCATGACTGGGTAAAAAGCCTGACAACTTGACTTCAATTCCTGGATACCACAGAAAAATCTACATGAGAAAGCAGAAATCCCAGATAGTAATCCTAGCAATGCCCATGGCAGGACAGGAGAATAAGGCAGTTTACAATCAAGAGAAGTACATAGGCTTCAAAACCACAGAAAAGAGGGAGACTGCCCCGAACGAGCTATAAATAGGAAGCTTACTCCCAAACCTAATCCTCTGGCTTCTACATGTGCAACACACACACACACACACACACACACACACACACACACACACAGAGAGAGAGAGAGAGAGAGAGAGAGAGAGAAATGAAACAGGCAAAATAAAATATTACAAAAAAACCCACCCCCCCCAAAAAAAACAGACTTTACAGTCAAGGTCTATAATGAATATTTATGCAGCTCCTACTCTACTAGAGAGAGAAGTAGGGTACATTTCCTGGTAGTGGCAGTACCAGATGCTCCAAAACTAGTTATGTACTACAATGTGTTACGAATGCTTGTCTTCGGAATAGCCTCAGGCTGAGGTTGTATTTTTGTGCCTGTCATTATATTAGTTCACTAATATAAATTACGGAGTCTTTTATGACAGTGCAAACATTTTCTATCCAAGTAAATCCCCACTACAGACATTTTTAATGACTGATTAGTCAGTCTGGTGGCAATTCGGCAATTCATTTTTTTTTCTCATTTCAATTTTTACATCTGCTATTGAATTACTGAATCTGAATTGTAACACTAAAAATTAAATTATAGCTACCATGTTCTTTCTTATAGCTTTCTTTCATGTACTCCATAAATAACCTTTTAAGCATAGTATACTCTCTTGAGTTATATGTAGGAGCAACTTTCCTTTCAAATTTTATTTATCTACTTGCTGGAGTTGAAAAATATATGCATGCATTTCTTGGCTTCTGGCAAATATATGATAGTAGCCTGATCTTTAGTCAAATTATTTTCAATTTATGACTTTAAGACAAGAAAAATAGAAAATAAATATTTGAAGTGACAAAATGGATGGAAAGACACTTCAATTACATAGTATAAAGGAGAACTAGTACACACTTAAAGAAATAAAACTACAGTACTTAGATGATATTCTCTAGATTGTATTTAGAAGGTACTTATTTATACAAACAAAAAAGCCATTCCAATGAACTTGGGTTTTTTTTCTTTCTGTATTAAATTTTTTTAATCCATTTTAAACAGTGACAAAGTAACAGGGCTCTTCTTACATCTGAACTCAAAGAAAAGGCAAGTAAAATTTTCTTCATGTAAGACTATGAATGAACAGGCTCAAAAGTGACTACAAGCCTTTGCTCATTTTCTGTAACTGAATACATTCAGTTGAATTACTATCAGCTGAACCACACACCATTAAAATGACTCATCCAGAAAGCATGTGTGAGATATTAAAAGCACCTTGAACAATGGGCATTGTTGTATGCTTTCTCAAATGCATGTATAAGCTAACGGTTTCATTTTATACGAATGCTACACATGGAAATGAAGCGAATATGTTTATACAATGACAATGGCAAAATCTCATCACCAGGGGATTATTTGGACTTTAAAGAAAATAAATGGGAAATAGGACCCAGATATGAAATTCCTAATCCATATCACTCCAAAATGAAATACAAAAGTGGCACATAGAAGAAAATTTTTGTTTAAAACTTTAAGAGAATATGCAACTTAGCTACCATTCCTTAGCATTCTTTTTTCCATTATGGGATGGGGGAGGGTATTGCTACAATATTGGCTTGAAACTCACCATGAATCTTTCACAGGCTGGGATCATACATGGGTACCACTATTCCAGTTTAAATAGCATTCTTTGTAACTATAATTTTAAAATATGTGCTCATTTGACACCTTCACATACCCCAATCGCATGTCCCGTGAGTGGAAGGTCGTTTACTAAACAGAGCTCATAATGTGGTCTGAACTGAATCTGAGTGTGAAAGAACTATAGTAAGGAAACACAACCACTACCACATTGTTTAACTCTTAACAATTAAGTAAGTACATTTCAGTATGTGGGTACATTGACGTGTTGAGTTTCTAGTCCTGAAAACCAAAATCTGAACACAGTATGTTTAAATAAAGAAATTAAACTTTGAATAGAGAATAGAAAGAAAATTTACCAATAACCAGTGGAAGGTAACTAGATAGCTAAAAGGTTAGCTAGATAGAGGAGGAAGGGGAATAAGGAAGAAACTTTTTAATTAATGATTTTTTAGGCAAAAAAAAAATATCCTATATTCTGACTAAAAATCTACAGCAGTGGACAGCTGCCCACTAAGAACTACACTTCCCCCACCTGCTGACTCCCCTGCAACTATTATTCTGCCTACAGCAAATACTATGTGTGAATTTTTGAATCAAAGGTGAAAACAAACCGCAATCTCCTGCTTTTGCTGACAGTATTAGCTCAAGGCTAGGATTGGGAAGTTACATAGCAAGTTGAAACTTCTCTAAAACAATGCTGGATAGAAACTCTTTGGAAATATTTGCTCTTATTATCAGAAGATCAAAACTTATTATGAAGAATGTTTCTATTAAAATACCAGCACTCAGAAGTTGGAAAAGGAGGAGCCCAGTTTATCCAGCTTGTATTATGTATCCAAACACTGTTTCAAAGAAATAAGATAAATGGAAGGAGATGAAAACAAAATGACAAACCAAAAAAAAAAAAAAGAAAGAAAAAGCAAGCAAACAAAAAAGAACAAACAAAAAACCATTTTCTCTTAAAAAAAAAAAAAAACAAAATAAATTTTCCTCTAAAAAAAAGATTCTGAATTCTGATCACTAACATCTCAACTTTTAATAGACCATGTAGAGCATTTATTGAGGGGGTACTGGACTATTTTGAACAGTACTCCTGTGGAGAGTTATGTAATTGAAGTGCTATTCTTATTTTTAAGTTTAATTTTACTAGTTTTGAGACAGAATAACTCTATTATGTTGTCTCAGATCCTTCCATGTAGATTAGGAATCTACTGGCTTCTGTCTTTTGAATGCTGGGACTAAAGTTGTGTGCCACCATAGCTAGTTTGTTATTCTCATTTTTTTCTCAACTTACTTTGCTTTATTAAGAAAAATCATAACTAATTAGTATTAATATATACTTTTAAATTCATTTCTGTATAGCTGTAGAATAGTCAGTGGATAAGCCCATGTTCCAGTATAAGACTGTTAGTATAATAAATATTGTGGTATCCATGTCTCTTAGGACTTCCAGAAATCAAATTTGACCCCCAAATCCCCAGAGAAACAAATTCGACTTCAGGTCTTAAAGATTGTCAGATTCATGGATATTTAGAAAAGCAAATAAAAGATTCGTAACTGGAGGACCACCATATATAAAAGGGCAAATGCAAAAGGCATATGAAAGAATACAATCATAATTAGTATATATATATATATATATATATATATATATATATATATATATTTCCCTTTCCTTTCCTCTAACAGAACAGCACCTATTCTAAACTTATAAGAAAAACAGAAATGTAAACACAAAAAACAAACCAATTCAAAACAAAAGATCACAAAATTTTGCTAGTATGTTTCCTTCTAGAAAGATTCTTCCATCTCTGAGTGAAGTTTCTTAAGGCACATGATGTCCTAAAGGGAGGAGAAATATTTGATTCTGCAGGGGAAATTTGTTACACCCAGGGAGTAAACAACTCAAAAGTTTCAGGAAGTTCCTGAAACTAACCAGATTCAGTATGCTCCTCCTTATCCATGTATGTATAGATATTAAGGACCACTGATTCTCAAAACAGGTTAGCCACCTAAAAGGCAGTTGAGCTGACTAAAAGAGACTCAGATCAGTTGAGCTAGCTCTTCTACATAGCTCTCCATGATACTTGCAAACCTGTTGAGGTACCTGCAAATTGTTCAATGAGCACAATGTTTCCTGCTTTCATAAGGTGTCATCCATGCTCAGGTGGGCTTTGGGGACGAGGCTGTCTTTGAATTATTTCTGCTCCTGTTAGAAACCCCTCATCTAAAATTTTGTAATTGAATTACATCGAAATTTTTTGCTTCAGCAAGTTGCACTTGGGTGGTGTCTGTACTTTGGTCTGGGGTGAAATTTGTGCACAATAGCTAGAACGTTCAAATTCTGATAAATCCTTCATGATGTCTTATACTAATATCTTATACTAATACTTATCACTTGTAAAATGTATGCAATGTACTCTTACTTTACCTCAGAATCAGGAAACTAGCAACAAAAGCAAACACTGTCAAAAGAAACTGTGAAATATGACAAAAGAAGGCTTTAAAATGATTAGTAAAGTTATAAAATAACAAAACTCATATAAAGTGAGGGTATGTTGACTAAACCTAGATGGCAAAAAAAAAAGTTAAGAAATCCAAAATTTTAAATTTTTAAAATCTTAACTTTTTCATTATAAATTTGTGAGCTTCATCCAGCAGTCTAACAATTAATTATTACAACACAATCAAAGAGATGAAAAGCACATGGAAAAAAGTCTTATACTTAATAGTGCTAAAATTGTGATAATCTAGGGTGATAATCTAGGGTACTGTTTCTCATCAAGACACTCCCAAACTATCTGCTTTGGTTTGGGTTATTTGATTATTTGTTTGAGATTTAGTTTGACTGTGTAATACTGGCTAGGCCAAATGCCCATATCCTCCTGCCTCCAGGGCTGAGATCATAGCTATTGCTATGAAGCCAGTCTTAATCTCTTACTCATTAAGTGTGCGTTCACAATGCCTTCATGAGAGTAGTCATTTGAAAACAGCTTTCTTCCAGTATATTATTTGCTTAGTTAGGTGTGAAAGTAGCAGATGGATTAGTAAACTATTTCAATGTTTTCTCAGCAAGAACTAAATATATATGAAGTGTCTTTATAAAGCTAAAATGCTACATAAATGAAGATCATATTCCTTGATCTACTGTTTGTGGTCATGGTCAAATTTTTCAGGAACTGAATTCTTGAACTCATTAGGGAAATTACTAGGATTATATGATATAGTGTGGTTATTCTTATACTTGACCCAATTTGGGGGGGGGAAACATGTTTAATGTATGAAGTCTCCAGGTATGTACAAGTACAAAGCTATCAATTTCACTTAAATTGAACAAGGGTTGTCATGGCATCAGTGACATTATGCTGGGGTCATAATGCTGCAGCCATTTCAGTCTATTCCACATTTGTGCTGCGAGGATTAGCATTTGTTCTGCTGGATAATAGGGTTACAGGTCAGACAGAAGATGCTTGCAGGGGTTTATTAACTCTATGGCTACATTGTCAACCTTCATTAACTAACTATAGAGACTAACAGGATTGCTAGGTGCCCAGAAATAAGGCAAGGAAAACTAAGGGAAGTAAAAGGAATATGATTTTGATAGTTCTTGGAGTTTATCACTACTGAAACTGATCCCTACATAAAACAAAGCTTGATTAGTTATCTTATTATCATCATTCCATAAATCTAGTAGAAACTGATATTTTTACCTTATCCCAAAGAGTGGTTTCAAAAACAAAAAACAATGAGGCTAGAAAGGTATGTGAGGCTCTGTAATAAGGTTTTTCATTTGTTTTGTTCTTTTTTTGGTGGGGGAGGGTGTTACCCTAAGTATGGTCAGAAAGATACGAAAAGTTTACAAGAGAAGATTAAAGATACTAGAGATAGTTTGCATTTGAGATCAATGAAATGTGAGGGGTAATGAAAGAATTAGTAAGAATGACTCCCAGGTTTCTAGCACCAGCAACAAACAGAACTTTGGAGGAAGTGATCAAGCATTAACTTTGGCCTACTTAGTTTTAAATATAAGGACTATTGTAGCTGAGGTTTCAAATAAACAGCTGCCTGCTGAAGCAGATCTGCCTGGGCACTGGACACCCACAGGCATTTGCATATAGATCTGACCAGAAGTTACATTGTTTCAGTATATGATATAATTTAGTCTGTAGATACTTTCTAGCTGTGTAAATCTAGGTAATAATTTCTGCATCCCTGCCTCATTTCAAGTACAAACATTTCTAGATGTTGGTTAAGGTCATTTCCCTCTTGGCTATGTTTGTAATTTATTCCTTTTTCTCTGTCCCTTTCCCTGAGTTCCTCTACTCTTGTACTGACACCATGGATATTTCTATTAAGATGTTTTGCCTTGCTGAGAAGTCTTGCTACAACACTTCTCTTGAAACAAATGTTGCCAATAACAACCAGAAAGCTAATTGCATTTGGAGGTGACAGGAGTTCATTAAATTAAAAAAAGAAAAGAAGAAAAACCTACAAAGTCTGAAAACTATAAAAATACCTGTCAGAATTTTGCCTATGAAGAGGAGGATAAACTTCAAAGCCCAAACTGTTTTCTATTCCTAAATTATAAAATTGACCCATTAACAGTGATGCAAGGGAAGGGATCAAAGGTATTAAGCCAATAAAAGTTTCATCTTCCTTTGGCCTCACCTTCTTTCTCACTGGCTCTACTAGGCTATATTAGCCTCAAACTGCCTTTAAAAAAACTTTCTAAAAGAAAGAAAAAAAAAGTTCAACAAAGAAATTCACAAGGTATTATTTATAGTAGTATAAACATGATGTAAACCGAAGTACCAGAAATAAGAGAATGACTGATAAAAGCTTAGTACAATATTATGATGTGACACTTATGAAATGATTTAGTAAAATAGAACTTTTGATTTTAGATGAAGAGAAAAATATCAACGCAAATGTTTGTGGACTGTGATCTTTACTGTGAATTATCTTTCACTAATAAATTATTTAAATGGACACAAAGACTGAGGGGGACATGAATAAGTGGTCGAGTATTTGTGGAGTCTGTATGAACTGAGATCTAGGCAACCAAGTGACAATGAGCTTCTTTCAATGTTTGCATTGTTTATTCAGCTACAAGGTAGCAAAATATTTGACAGTACTAAGATGAAGCTAAAGGGGTCTGCAACCCTACAGGAGGAAGAAAAATATGAACTAACCAGTACATCCCAGAGCTTGAGTCTCTAGTTGCATATGTAGCAAAGGATGGCCTAGTAGGCCATTAATGGGAGGAGAGGACCTTGGTCTTGTGAAAATTATATGTCCCAGTACAGGGTAATGTCAGGGCCAGGAAGTGGGAGTGGGTACTTTGAGGAGCAGGACAGGGGTAGGGTATAGGAGACTTCCTGGATAGCATTTGTAATGTAAATGAAGAAAATATTTAATAAACATGTAGAAAAAAGGATGAAGCAAAATTCCAGAGATTTTCAAGTATTTTTGAAAAAATAATACAAGTATAATTAAACATAATCTTTTGAAAATACAGAGACTATTTATAAAACAAGCTCACTAATACAGTGCTGTAAGCCAATGTCTTTCATACAATAGTACCGCCCCCCCAAACCCGGTCTTGATTAGCAGTTGGCAAACAACTGTAGGCATAAGAACCTGGCTTCTTGTTTTAGGATAATCTAAGATAAGAATGCCTTTTACATTTTAAGTGAACACAGAACAGTGGCTTAAATCATGAAAATTGTATGAAATTCAAATTTTAGCATCCATAAAAAAAGTTTTGTCGGAATCCAGCCAGCCCCATTCACTTATATATGGCCAGTGGCTGCTTTTGCATTACAGAGGCAGAGTGAAGTCCTTGTAACAGGAGATCTACCTGGTGCACAAGAACTAAAATATTTAATATTAAGCTCTTTGTAGTAAAACCTTGCTGATACATGATCTAGATTTTTAAAAAATGCTATCTTGAGAGGGACACCAGACAATTCCCAGTCCAGATTTTCCATAAGGATATGAAAAAAAGAGAAATCAAATATGGATTTTTATAGAATAAAGAAGAACTTGGAGGCAGAGTTCTGTCTTTTAGATACTTCTATAAATGCAATGCTATAAGATATCTTTGTAGAGACTGTTTCCATCTCTTAAAGGGTCTAATGTATATAATCAATTCCACAATTTAGAGAAGGTTATGTGTCTTTCACAGAAATCAACAAGACTATATTCTTATATAAGAATTGAGGAAAAACATCATGTTTTTATATAGCAAAAATATAGACAAGAGCAAAGTATGCCGGGGACCCTTTTTCTTCTAAAACCCTCAAATTAAATAAAATATAAACATAACCAACAAACATATGCAGAAATTCATAGCTAGATCCTATAATTCCAGGCAATAAAAGCAGAAAAATCAGCTATAAGAAAGTAAAGCAAATTTCTTCTCAGTTACCAAATTATCATTCTACAAAATAAAACAGAGAAATCAATTTTTTCATACCAATTAACCTCTCTGTTATGTCACTATATGGCTTACTCCTAGAGTTGTCAAAGGTTTAAGAACTGACCTGAACGTATTCTTTATAACTGATTTCCATATAGTTACAATAGGCTTTAAAAAGGAAGCTAATGTAGTTCAAGAAATCACAAAGCTATAGGTCTCAGTGTTAATAACTATGTTTCCCACGCACAATTTATCTTCAATAGCTGCCTATACAAAATAACTTGTTACTAACTTAATATCAGAAACCTAGACATTAAAAATGTCCTCAAGGTCATATAACACATAAGTGGCAGAAACAAAATCCAAAGTTATATAATCTAGCCTATGTTTCTAACCAATTTGCTCTACTTTTTCTTAATAACAAGTTGTAACGTAATAGTACCTTCAAACATGGGAAATACAGCCAAACCAAGAGTCTGACATTTTCTAATGTACATATATAAAACACAGTAATTTCGAAGCTAATAATGGTACCGTATTGTTCTTAGGAAATAGCAAGGACAGACAAGTGAGAGGGGAAACACATTACTACCTCTGACTTCATGGGGTTTATGTTGTAAGTTGTTTGAAACAAGTTAGAGTCATGGTCAGACTTCAGTGCTTAAATACTGAATAAGAAAATAATTTTTAAAGGAGAGGGATAATATATTATTTAAGATATAGGACATTAAATAAAAGTGATATTCTGCCATTCACAAAGAAAAAAGAAGACAATTCTTATTTGCGAATATAGAAAATGGACTCCTGTGTTTTGAGAGCACAGAGAACAGAGGGGTAAAAATAGTAAGCCATTCTAACTTCATGGCAGTGTATGGTTAAAAATCGCATTGCATTAGGTTGGCAGTGTGACTTCTGTCTCCCACTTAGAAGTTGGGATTTGAAAAGAGCAATAAGAAAGAGGAAGGAAAAATAAGAAAGCCTAAGGAAAGCTATGGGACTGATGCTGGATATTATGATTGAAATATGTAGCTGGGCGGTGGTGGAACTCGCCTTTAATCCCAGCAATTGGGAGGCAGAGGCAGGCGGATTTCTGAGTTCGAGGACAGCCTGGTCTACAAAGTGAGTTCCAGAACAGCCAGGGCTATACAGAGAAACCCTGTCTCGAAAAAACAAAAACAAAAACAACAACAAAAAAAGAAATATGTATGTTGTATGCCCAGTGCAACTAGACTGGAACACAGAGAAAAAAGGGAGAATATAAGTTAAGGCAGTAAGTCAAGGACAACAGGCAAACAATTTCAAAAGCCATGGGAGGGGAGGAAGCAAGTGTAGAAAACGGATCCCTTAAAGACAGGACTTTTGATGGCAGCCATATGTCATTTAACAGAAAAATCTAATGGTCACATGTTTTGTGGTATCAGAAATGGAGAGAACAACTACAACCACAACAACAACAACAATGACAACAACAAGAAAAACCATGGTGATGGAACTGAGGCCCCACTCTGGGAAATAGTAGCTTAATCAATCTTGAGTTCATCAACATTTTTTAGTAATCAGGAAATGGAATATTTAATATTTTTGTTTCATACTGTTTCTCTCTTTTCTTAAAATTTTTCACGGTTGACATTTTAGTATCATTCCTTGTTTGATTAAATGTTTAGAAGTAGGAAAAAAGTCTGCGGAAGGGGATATGATTAGGAAAATATGACAAACATATTTTACCAATGATGTTTTCTGAGGAGATGCAAATCAATAAAAATATGTTTTGGTTCTTCCAATGGCATGCACTCAAACCTCTTCAACATTTTATTGTTCATATTTTCAAAGTAGAAAATAAAGAAATATTTGGGAATGTTTTCAAAATAACTGCATTGAATTATTAGTAATAATACATAATGTTTACTTGACCTATTTTGTTACTTGACATAAATAGCCGCAGTATACAGAAATGAATTCATAATGATTTAAAAAACAATATTCCAGATGTTAAGAGATAAGTGAATAACTTCCTGGGTGCAACCTCAACATGTTGTGTCAGTCAATTAACTCTTTGAAACCCTGACTCTTCAAAAAACAATTCATTTAATAAAAAGCCAGGAAGAATTAATAAGATTCAAAAATAAATCCAAAACAGCCATCACTAACTTTACATTCATGGCCCAATGTATGCAATCCCAAATATTTAAATTTTAATTTTATATAACAAATAGAAAATTCATCATATCCCTTGATAATTTGGTAAGCTTTGAAGAAATCCTAAAGCTTTTCATAGGAGTCCTAGGTAGCTGAATAACAAATGCACAATTGCAAAGTAACAAAAACAGACAACTGGTCTAGTACTCAGAAGGCCTAAGTCCCATTTATTTTCCGTATGCTTTTGGGAAAAATGCATAGTCTCCTGTCCTATATATTTTTCATTTACAAAACAGGATTAATACTGCCTGCCGTGCTGACCTTGCGTGTCAGTGACTGTGTGTGTGTGTGTGTGTGTGTGTGTGTGTGTGTGTAGGGATAATCAAGGTAAAAATGATCTAAGATTCTTTGTAAAGGGTGTTTGTGATATAAAAACAAGTTTAAATTAAGGGCTACACCTTAAGTTTTTATGGAAGGGTTAATATTTAGAAAACCAAAAATTGGTATATAAAAATCCTTTTCACTTTAAATACTATGCAAGCTGCCAACAGAGAGAAAACACTTAATACTCCTACCCAGCTGTAACACCTAGGAACTACAACAATGATCACAAGGCAAGATATCCATAAAGGTGTAATAAGTGGCACTCACATGCCAGTAGTAAGCAACAGCTATCTAATTGGATTTCAGGACTCCCCAATAGGAGGGAAATAATGCCTAGTTCTAGAAACCTAGCTAACTGCCACTACGGAGGTTATGGATTTTAGAAGAGAATATATTACAGCCATATTCCAAGGCCAGCATAATTCATAACTATGTTTTATATCTTCTTTTAGTATGCACAGATAACTGTATGCATTCAAAAAAGTTTCCCCATTAGAGTCAATGGAAAACAAACAAACAAAAATACCCTACAACTGGACACAATACAGAGATCAACTATATCAAGAGGAGCCCAGTAGCAATGGACTCATCTACATCTCAACTCTTTTATGTTTAGCTCAAGGAACGACAAGGAAGCAGTGCGAAGAGTGTAGGAATCAGAATATCAAAAATGCTGCTATAAAGCCTTCTCTCTTAACAATGGCTGGATAAACCAGAGAGAGGCAATGCCAATTATAATGTAGAAGGGGGAAAATGGACAAGAAATTATAGGTAGCTGATGACTGCTGAGAGTGGGAGAGTTTGCTGTGTCATGGGATGAGTCCCCCTAAATAGGAAGTTCAGAAAATGTAGTCAGCCCTGAAGTCATACACAAGAACAACATAAATAGACTCAATAGATTGTATGTATATCTATATATGTAACAATACTAAATGGAGAAGAAGAGGCAACCAATGTTAGGAGAGTAGGGAGGAAAGCTGAGAGAGCCTGAAGGGAAGAAAAAAGTTGATAAGTATATTTAATATTAATATTTCAAAAGTATAAAATATATTTTCCCAGCAAACTCCACAAGAATCTCTGTATTCTTACAGCAAAAGACAGTGATGTTCAATATAAGATCATCCACAAAAAAAAAAAGATCATCCACATAGAATAATTAATTATGCTTGATTTTAGACAGTATTATATAACAAAGTGATCTGGGTCCCTTCATTTAAATATTTGTGAAAATTTCATTTCTTTTGCATAAACAAAATGACTACTTTATACATGGAATACATATTTAGCTCAGTATAATAGTAGCTTGATTCCAAATGCAGATTCTCTTCATCCTAAATAGTGTTTGGGTTTTTCAGTTTCATTTCCTGTCTTTTGTGCTGCCTCTTGCCATTTAGATGGAAGCATTCCCCAGGACCTTTTGCTCCTTTTTTCTAAAAGCCCTTTTTCTTAATGCATTTTTCTTTGATAAAGGATTTTGTTATAAGATAGAAGATGGACATCTCTATATTTAAGCAACAACCTCTTACTTAAAGAATTCTTCCATTCTTATGTCCAACTGCACAGTGTCTTACAGATTCATGAATAGAATATGGAACATTAGAAGACCACTTTCCCTCAGTATTTGGCATCTATTTTAATTATCTGTTTTTCTATTGTGGTATTCTTCTTGCTCTCATTACTTAAAACTGGGTAGCTAGGTGTTGCTATTTATTTATTTTTAGAACATACCAAGTAGTTATAACAAGCTAACAAGAAGCACAGATCATTACTTCTCAAACACTATTTATTGTCCATCTTTTAAGAAATCACACACACACACACACACACACACACACACACACACAAAACAATGTTTTTATTAGGATCCGCTGATAATATAATTCAATTTGTTCCATCATGATAGTTTAATTGGCATCTGTCTTTGTCATTTTATTGGGAGTGGCACTTTTCTGAAGCTTACAATTATCTGTTAGATTCTTTTTGTTAACTGTTAGATTCTTAAAACTGGTCCACATATTTTCAGATCATAAACATAATAACTTGAGGGAAAAATAACTCTTAGAACAGTGATGTGACCATATCACATCTTGATTTGATGATTTAAAATTAAAACCTTCTATTATATATGAAGTCCCAACAACTACCATAGGTTATTGACTGTAATTAGAAACTAATGAATACGATTAATTACTTGAACACAAATAAAGATATTTTTAAGAATGAAGACATGTAAGTACTACAGATTACTATGGAACTTCTAAGTTAACTAAACATTAAACTAAGTTGCCTACATATAAAATTCTGCCATTATTTCCATGGTGAACAAAAAGTGAAAGTAGTTTTTATCAACACTATACAGCAACCTTGCTGTCTGTGGAGAATGAAGTGTTAAGCTGTGCTCCTTTACATACATGAATCAAGGTATGTCTGTACTATAACACTTCTTTCTCTGTGTGGTGTGGATTATAAACTACAACTTAAATTACTTCTTTAAATATGCAAATCATGATTCATACAGAGATTCCTCATTGATCTTATAAAGGCCAGCTCTCAGCTACAATTCTAGCATGACATAGAAAGAGAAATCTCAATTTTGCCAAGATAATCTCATTTTATTGCATTTCGATAGATTCTTCTCTATAAATTGTTGGTAATGGCATACTTTAATGACTAGAGAGGTACAGGGATTCTAATTTTATTTGAGATTTTATTCATTTAAGGGGAAGAGTTCTCTCTATTACTTTTTAGAAATAGCAAAACTATGTCTTATTTACATAATTATAAACTGCTCATTTTCTTTTTTCCATTAGCAGAATATTGCTGCCTAACAAAGGGTATGATCTTAGGATAAAAAAGTGAGCACACACTAATGAGTAGCAGCAGAGCAACAAGCAACACTGGGTATTTCTTTTTACTCCTTGTCTTTCTTATCATATATCAACAGATTTCATTTTCCACACGAATATTTTCCTCATAAAAATATTTTCAAATTTTCTCCTGTACACACTGAATCTAGTACATGACCTATATCATTTTGAGACTCAAGGGCTCAAAGTAGTTAAAGTTTATATATTACGTAGAAAAACTACCGCTGAATTTTCTATCATAAATTTGGGCTCACTATGCAGCAACAAATAATGGAAGAATCATTACTTTTGCATGGGTCATTTAAAAGTTGGATCTCAACTGTATAATTTTATATGATTATGTAACCTATCAGTTCGTTTTCTGATTACTACCTCTTTTAAACATCTATCTATCTATCTATGTATAAATCTGTCTATGTGTATATATCTGAGTGCATATATATATATATATATATATATATATATATATACACACACACACACACACACACACACACACACACACACACACACACACACACTTCCATGGGCTCCTGCATTCATGTTGTGCATATATATACACATCTATATAAGCACACACTTCTCATGATTTGTGTTCTTTAGATAATTGTATCAGTAAACACTATGACTGGGATTTATGAATGTTCGTATAGTTGTGGCAATGTAGAAGTGATAGAATAAGTTTTGACTCTAGGCTACCAAATCAGAATCCATTTAGTTCATCTACTGCCAATACACTGACATTACATTCTTTCAAGTATATGCTTATTTTTTCACTGTTTTCAAACATGTCCTGGCATGTTTCTAATTATATCATGCATTTCATAATTCAGAGTTTACTTGATAGGCTTACATTTCATCAGCCACTCTCAAATTCATGGTAGAAAGGTCATTCCATTAATAATTCTAACCAGTTTCTTCTTATGTCATTCTTCTATTCATTCAGACATTTGAAGTACAGTACAGTAAAGGTATTCTCTCTCTCTCTCTCTCTCTCTCTCTCTCTCTCTCTCTCTCTCTCTCTCTCTCTCTCTCCCTGTCTGTCTGCCTCTATCTCTCGTACTTAATCTCTCTTCTCTCTGTCTCTTGAGTACTGGAATTAAAGGCATATGCCAATGCTGCCCAGCCTCTGCTTTGATAGTGCCTAGAATATTTATATTATAATCTACTTTGCCTCATAAATATTTGAGTCTTTCACTGTTCTCTAAATGTTTATTATTTAAAAAAATTTAAATACTATCCCATGTGTAAGAAGGCACAATTATTTGGAATAATGAAACCATATTTTTCTCTTAGAACTTACTGTGATTAGGTTTTGATGGGAACTCTCTCTAATTCATAACAATTAAAAATATAACTGGGAAAATGACAATAGCCTATGAGTCTTAAGTTTATATTTGGGGAAAGTAAAAAAATTTTCACGATACAAAAAGGTTGGCTGGAGATGTTGAATAGTGGCAGAATTCCAAATTAGGGCTTAATTACCTAATATGTGTGAGGTCCTAGATTTGATGCCTAGTACTTCATCCACACGCAGAGGTATGAGCAGGCAATGACATTTTATATCAAAGAGAAATAATAGAACTTATTAAGAGTTTTTGGGAACAGCAATCATTTTTTTTATGTCTTAAAATGGAAAAGATCATCAGAAAATCAAGGAGGTTCAATCACACAGGTCAGTTACAATAAACATTCATAAAACAAAATATAATTGTTAAATATTTAAACACGCTGTAAATAGGATTTAAATATCAATCTTATAGATGGAATGCTAACATTTTCTATGTAAGTTAGGATTTTTTATTCATGTTTTCAGCAGATCTTCACTTATATCATAATCTAGATAAAAAATGCATCTTCTAAGCCAGTTTGCAGACTGGTTTCTGATTTTGAATATGAAGAAATTCAAAGTCCTGAAGGAATCTGAGGACAGAAGCCTTTGTGAATTTCAGTCCATATTTTAGGTTAATACATTACATGTGATATAAAAGCAAATTTAAAATGACCCGATCAATAATTTTCAACTGAACCCACACAACTTTTAAGAAATATACATCTTTATATATGTAATATGATTTCTTGGTTTACATAATACAGAACTGAAGTAAATAATTTTACTATTGGAAAGAAATTACAAAATGCACAATTTCTGCAGAAAAAGTACAGTTGAGTTATGAAAAAAATCACAACTAATGACCTCAGAAGAATCAAGATGTTATAGTAGGTAGTCAAGTAGTTTCACAAACAAGACTGTCTTGGGCCTCAGTCAACATACCAAGTTGATTACAAAAACTCCTTATAAGGGGGTGGGATATGAGCATTTTTATTATAAAGGGGAGAATATGGCAAGAGCTATAACCTTCATAAAGCCCTTGCTAAAGTATGTTCAAGCCTTAGTACACTCAGTTAGACACTCTGAGTCAAGATGCCAGTGATATTCAAGTTAATCTAATGCTAAAAAACACCCTCTCTTCCTCAAGGCATATGTTGATAATCTAGAAGGGACTATAGTGTACTTCCCTTAAAGGTCATCAGTTTTCATAGCAATGGTTAATTTCACTTACCAACACATAACACAATTCAAAGAAGTAAATTAATTCATAGGCAAACTTTATCTGTTTCAACATTATTTCTTGCAAGATTGAATGAAGGAAATTAGTTTCTTGTCACACAGTTAGAGAGACGGGGAATCATTAGCAGCATAAAGAATTTATTGATGGGCCTAATTGTGCTCAGTCCATAAATAAGACCATTTTACTTCTAATGACCACAATCCTCTCTTAATCTTTACAGTGCTAAATTATAGTAGGATATGTACGGATCTCAATCATTCCCTTAGTTTATTAACACATAAATGGATTAAGCAGATATGACATGACCAGACAATAATTATTTTTGCAAAACTTCTTTTTTTTTGTTTTTTGTTTGTTTGTTTGTTTTGTTTCTTTTTAAAGATTTATTTATTTATTATATGTAAGTACACTGTAGCTGTCTTCAGACACTCCAGAAGAGGGAGTCAGATATCATTATGGATGGTTGTGAGCCACCATGTGGTATTTTTGTTGTTAGAGTTGGGATTCTCTTCTTGTGCTGTCTTCTTTTAGGTTTGTTGAAGGATTACTTTCTTGATTTTTCTAGAGCATAGTTTCAGTACTTGTGTTGGTGTTTTCCCATTATTATCCTCTGAAGGGCTGGATTCATGGAAAGGTATTGTGTGAATTTGGTTTTTGTCATGGAATACTTTGGTTTCTCCTTCTATGGTAAGTGAGAGCTTTGCTGGGTATAGTAGCCTGGGCTGACATTTGTGTTCTCTTAGGGTCTGTATCACATCTGTCCAGGATCTTCTGGCTTTCATAGTCTCTGGTGAGAAGTCTGGTGTAATTCTAATAGGCCTGCCTTTATATGTTACTTGGCCCTTTTCCCTTGCTGCTTTTAATATTCTTTCTTTATGTAGTACATTTGTTGTTCTGACTATTATGTGTCGGGCGGAATTTCTTTTCTGGTCCAGCCTATTTGGAGTTCTGTAGGCTTCTTGTATGTTCATGGACATCTCCTTTCTTTAGGTTAGGGAGTTTTCTTCTATAATTTTGCTGAAGATATTTACTGGCTCTTTAAGTTGAAAATCTTCATTCTCATCTATACCTATTATCCTTAGGATTGGTCTTTTCATTGTGTCCTGGATTTCCTGGATGTTTTGGGTTAGGATTTTTTTGCATTTTGAATTTTCTTTGATTGTTGTGTCGATGTTCCCTACGGAATCTTCTGTACCTGAGATTCTCTCTTCCATCTCTTGAATTCTGTTGCTGATGCTCACATCTATGGTTCCTGATTTCTTTCCTAGGATTTCTATCTCTAGAATTGTCCCCCTTTTGGTTTTCTTTATTGTTTCTACTTCTCTTTTTAGTTCTTGCATGGTTTTGTTCAATTCAATCACCTGTTTGGTTTTTTTCCTATAATTCTTATGGGATTTTTGTGTTTCTTCTTTAAGGATATCTATCTGCTTAGCAGTGTTTTCCTGTAGTTCTTTAAGGAATTTTTGTGTTTCCTCATTAAGGCCTTCTACCTGTTTATCCCTGTTCTCTTGTATTTCTTTAATTGAGTTATTAATGTCCATCTTAAAATCCTCTACCAGCGTTATGAGATATGATTTTAAATCCAAATCTTGCTTTCCAGGTGTGTTGGGGTACCCAGGACTAGCTGTGCTGAGAGTGCTGGGTTCTGATGATGCTGAGTGATCTTATTTTCTGTTAGTAAGATTGTTATGTTTGCCTTTTGCTATCTGTTAATCTTTGGCTTAGTTGTTATAGCTGTCTGTGGCTGGAGCTTGTTCCTCCTGTGATTCTGTTAGCCTCTGTCAGCAGTCCTGGGAGTCCAACTCTCTCCTGAGTCTCAGTTGTCAGAGTACACTCTGCAGGCAAGTGCACAGAATTTTGGAGCTCAGCTCTGCCTCCTGGGTTAAGATGAAGGCCCCAAAGGGAGCCTGTCCTAAAAGCTATGTAGTTTCTGCCACCTGTGTGCTCTTCTGTGTGGACTGGTTTCTTTGGGACCTGAGATAAAAGATGGTATTGCTATCTGGTACTGAGGACAGAGCTCTCCGTGGAGGCCACCTCTCCTCTGGTGGGAAAAGAGTGCAGAGGTCTGGGTCTCAGCTCTGCCCTCTGTCTGAAGATGAAGGCCCAAAAAGGAACCTGTCCCAGAAGCTGTGTCGCTTCTACCACCTGCGTGATCTCCTGGGTGGACCAGTCTCTTTCAGCACTCTCCTGAGTGGACTGGTCTCTGGCTATAAAGGCTTTTTAAGGACAAAACTAGAGAATATATATTAATGATCAATTATCCTGCATGACTTAGTGGTTAAAGTCATGAAGTCAGAAGAGAATGTCAAGAAGTTAAGAATAATGACATTTCTAGTGAGGAAGCCAGCAAAAATGAATTACATATGAAAATTTTGTTTATTTGTTCATCAATTGAAAACATATTTAATCAGAATGGTGATGATGACCTGATCTGCACTTAGAGATATTTAAAGAAATGTTTGTACACTCAGAGAACTGGATAGATAGATTATATGATCTTCAGACTTCTTTTAAAATTATATTAACTTGATGTGATTGATATACTTTTCAAATATGCTATTCTATTCTGTGTGATAAAATGGTGTTTGCTACAGAAATGTGATTAAATACAGTAGACACTTTTGAAATAATTTTATCTCAATATAAATTCTTGGAACAAAACCCAATTTAATTTTCATCTCTGTTAGAAAAAATAAGCTCATTTATACTACAAAGACAGACATTTAATATTAATCATTAATATGCGTTAGAGAATGCCTTCATTTCAGATGGGGCAGCAGTGGAAGAAAAGGATTATGTTGTTGAACCATGGGAAAAGTTAAATACATTTACTTGACACAAAAGTTTCAACAGAAATCCCAATGAATAACACATATATTAACCCCTCTTACTTTTTAATAGAAAGGATGCCATATACTCATCTCTCTGTAACCAAATACTTTTGTATATAGCCAAGCGATCTTTCAGTAGATGTATTAACAAAGAAAATCTGTTAGCCAACTATTGCCCTCAGAACCCTTCTAACACAGAACTTCACACTGTGAAAACAGTATTTTTTAATTGAGCTAGACTAGACAGTTTGGCAAGTTGCCTATTATCTTTATTTAGCTAGAAGATCAAATATACATTGTAGGGCTTATAAGTCATTGCTTTTTTTTTTTTTACAAAATTTAATATAAGAATAAAAGTGTACAACTAGATAGAAGCACACAAAACTATTAGTTCCCAATTTGAAAATGGTAACTTTCAGCAACTACACATGGTTTGACCTAATACAATGTTTTGTTCTAACCATGCCATATGGCCAAAACTTCAAATCAACTCATTATGTGTATCCTCTAAGGACACTTTAGATACTAGGAATGGCAGTAACATTTTCAGTGGATGCATTTTTAGGGAAAAAACAAGACTTTAGCCAAGGACTTATTTCTATTTAAATTAGGTCATTTCTTGCTTTTTATTTTTTAATGGAAACCAGAAATGGAACTGAAGATGAGACAAGCAATTGCTCATATGAGTCCCACAACCGAAGTGAAAAAAGGGAGACTGACTGCTAAATAGTTTTTAATAGTATTGCTCCTGTGGTATAAATGATTTTTCGAGCTGAGCTATTTATAAAGACACATGTAGACACACTTCCTTATCAATTTGATATGTGCTTATTATTATTCATCTGGATGGACCAAGGACAGTACATATACTTTTCTCTTCGTTCCAGTATATTAATTATCGAGCACACATAAAGAATATATTTTAAAGAGCTTATAGACAAGACAAGGAGAAGAGTGACTTTTAAAAGGAACTGCTGGCAATAGAGAAGCTGTATGACAGCGAATGAGTAAAAGTTTGAGGCCACAAGCCACAAGTGGAGTTTTGAAACATTCAAGAATTGGCACAGCTTGTCCTTACACCTACCTCTCTGTAACCATGCCAACAGTGCCATGGAGTGCCTCTCTTCCCAGCCACCATCTGCTCCCACACCACCTAGCCTGCTTACACCTCTTCATCCCCATTGTACCATGACCCCTGCAGCCCTGTCCAGGTATCTCATTCCATACTAACTGCCATGGGGTGGTGGGAAGCAGATGGTGGAACAGAAGTGTTTATCAGTAAACCTCTATCATCAAGTTGTTGCTTTTATTGCTCACTTCAAGACCTAAGCTATGTAATGACATTAAAGGTCAAGTGTGTGATTTCTCTTTTTACTTTGTAAAATTGATGAGCACTGTCAAGGATGAGACTTTTTGAAATAATCTTACATGCAGTCCAGAATCTCTAAAGCATTGCTTCCTCTTCTCTGAGAGAGAAGTACAAAAGCAGCAGAATTCTGGGAGTCAGATCAAAACTGAACACCATGGAACAAAGGACAGTCATAGTAATAATATTTTGACAGAATGCGGGGTCTATCTAGGATGGAGGACAACACATGATCTAACAAATGTGGCCTGACAATAAGTACAGGTGTAATTTTCTGCTTCCAGTGTTTATTCTGAAAACAATCTCAAATATAAACGGCCTCCGTTTTCTACCATGAAAGGAAAATAGCTCTAAGAATTTACTGAATCACTGTTATGATTTTGCATGCCTGTTGAGAGACCTATTTTCAGTTTTAGCTTGTCCTTGCCAATCTCCTAAGTGGTCTATAATTCTCAATGATGAGTATTTTGCAGATGATAAATCTAATAACTCTGACATCTATAAAAGATATTCAGTTGGTGACTTAGATTTAAAATGATGGTGTAGAAATTGAGCCTATCTTAGGGTAATGATAAAACCAGGACTATGAGTAAGCATAGACCTAGCACATGATAGTTTTTCTTTCAAGCTCAGCTTCTATTTCAATAGTACTGATATTCTTGATTAAAGAACATGCAAAATTGTATGCGAATATTTATTCATATTTATTCAGCTGATTTCTAAGTATAAAAATATGCCTATAGTATATGGTAATCTTGAAAATGACAACAATAGCACTTATATGAGTGATCAGATCTTTGATACATTTTTATTTTTTATTATTACTTTTAGGATTTTCTAAGGTCTCATGGAAGAAATTCTGTTTAACTTATTTTATATTTCTAGAAAGTGACACAAACAATTCTAACATTTAATTTCACAGAGCCAACAAGAAAACAATCTACATTTAATTTTTCTATGTAATTCCATGAAATAACATATGGTCAAATAACACTTTTATATTTATTGTTCATAATAGAAAGCATTAAGTTATTAAATACAGCAGGAGGCTTCCTACTGCAATAATTGTAGTGTTTTCCCCTCATGCTTGCTTTCAGAAGCATTCGAAAGTACAGAAAAATAATTTCTAGTTCAATTAAGCTTATTCCAGTTTGCTACTTCCATATATATATATATATATATATATATACATATACATGTGTGTGTATGTTAATAAATAATACATACAATAAAGTATATAGTATATATATAAATATGTAATATACATATATATTACATACTTAATTGCAAAAATGTTAAATAATTTCCATAAATAATTCTAGAAATATGGAAGTTTGATACTTCTCACTCTGATTTTACCATATAATTTAATAAAGATAGCATATAGTCTTAAGTAAATAAAGATATTATTGGAATAGCCATTTGATTTTCTCACCTACATAAAGAATATTTAATTTCTCCTATTTAGTCAAGATCTTCAAGGTGATAAGTCCAGTTAAAAAATGAATATACTTGTAAGGCATCTAATTGCACTGTAGTTGAATTTAAAAGAAAGGGGGAAATGATTGGGAAATTTTAAGTCAAATTTGATTAGTTATAGGAAAAAAAAAAAACCAATGATGTGAGGCAAGAAAACCCTCCATCTTAATCAGAGTAGGGAAAGAAGAGTAGTCTTAAAAAATGGGAGTGAACATAATCACAGTGCTGGAGTGAAGTAGGCAGGTGCATGGAACACTAAAATAGCTATGCAGTGAAAAACCTCATAATGAAAACCTAACTATCTGGGAGTGAGACTTAGAAACAGATATGGAAGGAGAGAACCAACTTCTGAAGGTGGCTCTTTAACTGCCACAATACTCCATGTAACATGTACACCAACAGCAATAGTAAATAAAATAAGTGCAACAGGTAAAAGCAAGGCAGACTATGGGAAGGAAAAACAGAATAGGTTAGAATGTGACTGTGAAAGTGGGAGAGTCAGAACCCAGAAGAATCTGGAATCAGGGGTATAGTTTTGTTTTGTTTTGTGTTTGTTTTGTTTTGTGTTTGTTTTGTTTTTTGTTTATTTTTGTTTGTTTATTTTCTTAGTGTAGGACATGAGTTTCCTTGTCAGGGGTTCAAGAATTACGTAGGCGCTGGAGGATGTGTTAGAGTAAATTATTCATCTCTCCTGTGTAGCTGGAAGAAAACAGATGAATTTGAAATAATATGAAATAATCTCATAATTAGCTGCCTGGGCCCTCTCTATGATAAGTTATGAATAGCAGGAGAGTGAAAATGGTAGGCACAATTCTTGTTTTATATGTAGCTTGGAAAACTAGGATTAAATATATTTTTGATTCCCATACTTACTTTCTTGGATGTTAATCTTCATTATAGTATTTTATGGCTAAAGCGATAGTATCACTATTATTATTAATCTTTTAGAGAAGGTTTGGTTATGACCCAGGATACTTGTAACTCATTGTGTAGATGACATTGGACCCATCCTTCTCTCTCAGTTTCTTAAATGCTGGAATTTCAGGCCTCTTCCTCCTCACCTTATAGAATATATAAAATAACTTTAACATTACACTATTTTTTTTTTTTTACCATGAGTATTTTATGTAACAAATGGCAGACATTTCTGGTCCTCATATTGACAGCGGCAGCCTTCCCAAATATATATATTCTAATAACTGAGCAAGCAAAACATAGGCAAAACAAATCTTGAGTGCCCCTCCTAAAAAAAAAAAAAATCATTTCATTGTTGAAAGTTATACACCACTGCCCCTGGTGGAAATCACTGGCAATGGGCAGAAAAAGAAGCTTTGATTTCATCTGATACTTGTAATTATCCTATCATGACCACACACATAACAGGGTGGGTCTTACTTCGTGTTATCACTCTTTTCTCTTAATAAACATTTACTGATTTATTTAGAAAACCTGTGTTTAACCACTTTATTTAAAACCCGGGTGGCACTCCTTTGTATGATCAAGGCATATCTTTCAAAAATGCAAAATACACCTCTCAAATGAATATGATAGTTCATGGGCTGGTGTGTCCGTTAATTTAAAATACTTCCAGCAGACGTTGAATCCAGTGAATTAAGTTCATATCACAACCAGAAAGGGGTTATTTGCTCCAGAAAGAATGGGAAGTTCTATGATTTTGACCTCAGGATTATACTACTAAAATTACCAGACCAATTTCATGCATTAAATCATGAGGCTATATACTAGATTTTCCTTAATGACAAGAGTCTATGTGCTTCTTAAATAAATATAAGTATATATATCCATATATATATTTATATAATTATAAGAATGCATGTGTTGGACACACAAACATACACACACATTTCTGCCAATGTATTTCAGCTTCAAGTGGGATTACATTTCATTAAATCTTTTTAAAATTGGTAATAGCTTAAAGTGAAATATATTTCAAGTATTTAATCAACTAAGCACTCCCTAAATTTGAAAAAATAAATCATAAGTTATAGTTGATGTCTTAGTCAAGGTTTCTATTCCTGCACAAACATCATGACCAAGAAGCAAATTAGGGAGGAAAGGGTTTATTCAGCTTACACTTCCACATTGCTGTTCATCACTAAAGGAAGTCAGGACTGGAACTCAAGAAGGACAGAAAACAGGAGCTGATGCAGAAGCCATGGAGGGATGTTCCTTACTGACTTGCTTCCCCTGGCTTGCTCAGCCTGCTCTCTTATAGAACCCAAGACTACCAGGCCAGGGATGGCACCACCCACAAGGGCCCCTCCCCACTTGATCACTGATTGAGAAAATGCCCCACAGCTGGAGCTCATGGAAGCACTTCCCCAACTGAAGCTCCTTTCTCTGTGATAATTCCAGCCAAGTTGATACACAAAACCAGCCAGTACAGTTCATTACCTATATCACTTGGGTGACTAAGAATTGTAGCTCCCTCCTGATGTCCAGTGTTCAATAATACCACGTCACATATTATTATCAAAGGAAAAGATCAAAATGGAAATTGGAGGCATAATTTCTATTAAATGAATACTGCATTTACATTATTTCCTTTATAATAGCTTGACTGTGCCAATTTTAATGTAAAAAAAGTTGTAAAACTATTACTATCAGAAACATGACTATTGGTAAACATGTTATTTTCCACAATGGAAATGAAATTAATTCAAGCACCAAAAAGAGGCACTATTTAATATGACTAAAAGCAGTCAATCACCCATTATTTATTAAATAGATTTTAATATAAAATAGAGTTCACAAACCATTGCAATCTAGGTGCCAAAAGGACATATGAAGGCCTATTGGTTAAATGACAGGATATTGAATAGAGAATATATTTTCATAGCTTTTATGTGCAATGTAGACAGGGCTAATAGTTTCTAGAAAACTTTGTAGCCATTTCTTTTTTCCACAGACAGTGATATGATTCACTTCTCAGAGCTATTCACGGTAAGAACTAGAAATTAAGAGTTTTTGAAGCAACAAGATCCCATTTCACTTGTAGTATACATGAATGATTCATATCTTGGTTAATAACAGAATTTGTGCTTGACTAGGGAAGAAACAACTCCATAGGAAATAATGTAGATCTAAATAGTAACAAGCCCCTAAAGCAAAAAATGGCCAAGACTCAAGGACACCAGAGCCTCATAGTATTCAACAAAATCGTATTAGAAAGATCCTACAAGGAAGACCAGAAGGGCAATGTTTCTTCGTGGGTGTGGTGGTGGTGGTGGGTGGGCATATTTGATGAGGTCATTGCATTTTCTTCAAACACGTTATTAAAAACCAAATAAAATCTAAACCTACCTATTATTGTAGAGATTATCCCATCAATTTAAAAAAATAATAACAAAAACTGACTAAAACCCACAGTTTATGGTAAATATTTTAAATTTTAACATTCTCTTCACCATGTTGCCCAGGCTCTAGGCTAACCCCAAATTCCTTCTGTTAGTAGAGGATGACCTTGCTTTTGTAACCTTCCTGCTTCTTCCTACCAAGTGCTGAAATTATAGACAAAAGCCACTAGGCAGTTTCTTTAATGCTGGGGATCAAACCCAACAGAGGTTTACTTTTGCACTTAAGGCAAATATTTTATCAAAGGAGTTATGTCTCCAGGCAGAAACCATGTTTAAAAAAAACTTTCTAGGAAACTCTAATATGAAGACCTTTTAATGCACAGGTGTATGTGTATGCATGCGCAGGTGTGTGTGTGTGTGTGTGTGTGTGTGTGTGTGTGTGCGCATATGTGGTAAAATGGAATTTGATAATATTAATTATTAATATAATGTTAATAATGGTCAGAAATAATAAAACTAAGACTTTCCATCCTACTCAAAGGAAGAACTGCAAGATGCTATTAAATACATGTTGCAATGGTTTCTATCTGTTTCCTCTTCTGTTTCTCCACAAGGAGATTGACTGATAACTAGCTCATATGTTCCTTTTATTTATCGGTAAATATTATTATTGTTTATTTTAAGCTCTATTTTCTCTTCATATTAAAATACTATGGCTTAACATATACTAGGAAGCTAATAGATTTTAGTGAGTGAGATGCCTCAAACCCATTATAAGCACTCATGCACAACACACTAGGTGCCATTACTGATTTACAAAGTGTTAATACTGTGAGGCAGCATTCTAATATGCAGTGACTCACAGGTAGGTAAAAGAACAGAGTACTACAGATTCTGAAATGAGTAGGTGTATGGTGGATATGGGCAGGCACAGGGAGTAAAATACTGACTGTGCACTATGGCACAATGGGAAAAATTGAACTAGTCTATATAAGCAATCAGTTGTCAACTCTTGATCCTAAACTCTCAAAAGAAGTATCCAAAACCTATTCAGTTTTCTTTACAAATTGGCCCAGGTCTAAGTCTTTATTCCTGGTTCTTACAATCCTTCCCATTGAATTAACTAAAGAATTCACCCTTTCAATTACTTTCCACACGCATCAACTTAAGAAGACCATGCCCTGTCCTTGACTCTACAATCAACTGTGGAAATACACTTATGAAAAATCTTATTATTTTGTGGAATAATCACTTCATTTATGTAACAAAAATAACAACTGCAATACATATTTTAACAAAACTGACAACCACACACTTAGTTTATTTAGAATATTTTACAAGTGGTTATTGTAGACATCAACATGTTCTTTAATTAAGCAGGGATGATCTGTTTGTTGAATGGAGGGGAAACGACATCAAAATAATGCAAGGTCACAGCAAAAAGTGTCTAACTGTACATTCATGCTCCATGTTGATTTACTTTATGTGAGATTTTAATCTCTCTATCCCATGGGCCTATTTTAGCAAAAACAATACTTCAATTTGTCAAAGACAAAGTGCACTGTGCATTGATTTCACTGTCATGTACATTTCCTTTGCCAAGAGGGACAGAACAAAATTTTAAGATACGAGTGCTTCATAGCAAGTCTAGCCCAAAGTAGCTCATGGCCTCATCAGAGTTTAATGAGACATTCGATCTAAGAAATAAATTAAATGACATTTTGGGATCATGCTTAATGAAGCGGGTATCTACAGAAGCTCTGCATTCTCTTCGAATCTGTGGAGAATAGGGCAGGAGAATGTCATCAATCATTTGGGACAAAATGGCACTCTGTGGAATAGAAACTGTTGAACCTCACTTGCACCTGGTCTCAATCATGCCCCAGAACTAGTTTCTTGTTATGTTAGTGCCATAAAACAGTCTCCACATGCCTAGGTTAATTCCATAAGTCAGCCTCTCATCGTTGTCACTGGCCTCATGAAAACATATAATGTTTGTGACACTTGAGAATAAACACAAAATATATAATTTTAGAAAAACAAGGGAGAAATGGAGTTTAAAAATTTTTCCTTCAAAGAAGAGAAATTTTTAAAAATTCAGAAAATTATTAAAAGATCAGCAATAAATGGTCATAACAACCAAAGCAGTGGGCATAAAACAGCGGTAACAGACTTCTAAACTCAATTAGCAAATATTATTTCAAATCTATAATTATGTCACTGAAAAATTAAAGTAAATTCCTATTTGCAATTACAAGTACTTCAAAACAGTCATATGTTCAACAAGGTTTGATAATTACAATCCTCCAAATATAATTAGAATAAACAAAATGAGAAAACATTTGCAATAAACATGATTTAT
Organism: Mus pahari; assembly: GCF_900095145.1. NCBI lineage: Eukaryota > Metazoa > Chordata > Mammalia > Rodentia > Muridae > Mus > Mus pahari. Next base: position 109,607,820 of record NC_034613.1, on the reverse strand, counting down.
TAAAATACCTCATATAAATAAAAGAAAAAATATTAATCTCAATCAGAAAATGGAAAGAGAATATAAGGTGATGATTTTCAATAAAGTGATGAAGTTAATTAAAAACTTTAAAAAAGATAAAATACCTATCATTAATATTAACAAAAATTTTACTTACAATAAAAATTATACTGTACATCTTTAGCACAAATTTTATGTTTACCCTAAAAATAAAACTTTTCTCTTCAGTTTATGTGTTTCTTTTGTAATGGTTAGCAATGTTTGAAATCCTTAGTAACATAAACACATAGATAAAAGTTTTTGACACTTTATTGAAACTCATACTTTATTTTTAATGATTGTATACAAGGATGAAATCTTCCAACAAAACATGTCTTTCCACCCATATTTTTTTTTCAGAAAAACACATTATTTTTCCATTAAATTTATGAGGACGTGCATTGATTATTTTCTTTTGGCAAAATTACCTGGCAAGAGTAAAGCGATTCTCTTTTAAGATGAGCTACTGTATTAGTAAGTTCCAACCCAACTGAGCAAATAAAAATACTATTGTGAAATAAAGTTTATTCTTACAATCAGGATTGCAGAACTATTTGATTATTTAAGAGTAAATCTTCCATCCAGCAGATAAATATAAAATTAGCATGATTAAAAGGTTTTCTCTGTTGTTTCTGAGTTCAATTAAAATAATAATGCAGGGACCATGTCTTGTTTACTTGTATTGTAATATAATATTGTTACTTATATTATCACATAGGAGAGTGTTGGTCATAACAGTGAATGGATGAGCAGGTAGATGTATACAAAGACTATTTACAAGGAAACATACTAGAACCTTTTCATTTACAGTATGATTCATCTTTTTGGAACAAATCATTTTTGCCAATAAAATAGTAATTTCCATAGGATAATTACTGCAACATACACCTTAGTAGCTCTTATTAGATAACTGGTAAATGATACTTAAACTTTCGCATATCTACTTAAAGTTTATTAGTGAGATATATGGCAGAAAATAAGAGAGAAGCATATCATTTCAAGTTTATTTATTTAAAATGGTGGTTAAATTTGACAATTCCTACATTCACTATTTTGAGTCTACTATGTAACTCCTTAGTGCCTCAGCATGTCTGCTTAAAACATGGGCTAATGGTAGCTCTTACATCCTAACTTTGTATGATTAAATAAATCAATCTATACAAAGTGATTACAACCAAGTGTAGCAACTATGAAAATGAGAGAAGTTGGCAGGGAAAACAGCAATAGTTATGAATACTGTTCCAACATTCCCATAGACAAACTTCATAGACACCCGTTCTAATGATGTTTGGTTTACCATTATGTTTAAAATGCTAAAGTATTTCAGTGGAATATTGTTATATCACATTTATACAGTAAGGGTGATCAGATTTCTAATATATTGAATAAAGTATTATCTTTCTAATTAACTAAATGAGTAAGTATGCAATTTAGCCATTAATTTTGACAAAAATACTAATAAAGACACTGCTAGCATATTGAAGGACTAGTTAGGAGCAGTGTTGAAAATTCATTAAGATGACCATAGGTTCATTAATCATCCAAGACATAGGCTGTGACAAATATCAGGAAGGAGCAGTGAGGTGATTAAGAGGTAACTACAATATTTGGGAGGTAAGAGGAATTCCAATAGCCAAAATTCTGGTGTATGTGTTTTTAAAACATAGGCATATAGTTCCTACTAAAAACACTGACAGAGGATCAAAGGGCATTAATATATTCTGTCAGGTGTTATCATTCCTGAAAAGGATGCCATATATCCCTGAGTGCCTTATATATCCTGACCCACAACATGTTAAAATCATTACTTATCCTTTAATAGGATAAACTTATTTTGATAATTTTATCAAATGTAACACCTTACTAATTATTAAATACATTTTAAGCATAAAGTGAGCAAAAGAATCAAATGTTAAATCTGTATGTTTAAACACCACTCAACATTTAAGTAGATATGATTCAGATATGTACATATTATAAACTGGCCATTTAAGTAAATGCATTCTATACACATCTACCCAGTCATTCTGATATGCTTGAAGTCTTTCAGTGTGTCTGTCTACACATTTGTCTTTATAATAGAAGTATTCATTTGGAAATCACTGTAATTTGACAATAACATGGTAGCACATTGCTCAAAGTACATAGGTGAAGTTCAGGCTATCTAAGTAAACTTCTCAGGTACGGATCTTTCTGTAATCAGCACTACACTGACCAATATCAAGAGACAGGTGTGGATAACTAGCTTAAAGCACAGAGAATTTTCATCTGATAAAAATTAAAAGAAACAACATACTTAGGGTGTTGCTGATATTTTACTAAGCACATAGTGATATTTTAAGTATGGCTTTTTTTTTTATTTGTGTGAATACAAATATACTAAGCAAAAATTAAAATACAGTTCTGTCTACATATGTATCCACATTTAATAGGTTTTAGTTTCATCCATGTGATGGTTTGTATATGGTTAGTCAAGGGAGTAGCTTAGTCAAGGAGGTGTGGCCTTGTTGGAGTAGGTGTGGCCCTGTTGGAGTAAGTGTGTCACTGTGGGTATGAGCTTTAAGACCCTCATCCTAGCTGCCCGGAAGACAGTATTCGGCTAACATTCTTCAGATGAAGATGTAGAACTTTCAGTTGCTCCTGAACCGTGCCTTCTTGAACACAGCCATGCTCCACCCTGATGATAATGGACTGGACCTCTGAACCTGTAAGCCAGCCCCAATCAAATGTTGTTCTTACATGAGTTACCTTGGATATGGTGTCTAATCACTGTAATGAAACCCTAACTAAGAAAATCTATTTCAAAAATTCTTATGGAATAGATTTTTGTGACCATACATAATAGTATAAAATATTAACTTAAAGCAATATATTAAAACAAAATATCCTACATATATAAATATATATGTGCACATACTCATATATCTACTTGTACATATATGTAAAAATGGATGTTTGTGTATGTATGTATATTTAAAAGTGCTTCATTGGAATTGTTGCATTGTAAATAAAACATAGGTTCTTTATGTTTCTTGTCAATCATTCTAGAGTCATTCAATCTAGTCAGTATTTTTTTAACTGCAAGTTGTGCTTCTCAACATACATGACACTTTCAATAGCATCATTCATTCTCATCTTCTGAAACAAACAAATGATTTTCAGCTCACTCTCATGAACCTGACAGTCTTTCTATGAGTTCCGTAAACTGTCTAAGTGATACAAACATAACTTATTTACTTCTGAATATTGAGTAGCAAATCCCCTCCCTCCTCATATTCAACTGTAAATACACACTGGCTTGGGAAATGGAGATAAGAATCTAATCAGTGACATTGGAAAATAGTCTCGCTTTTGGTCCCCAAATTAGATATGGTCAAGGAAAACATGAAATGAATGACCTCTACTTCTTAAACTTAACCTTGGGCAGGAAAAAGCTGAATAGTAATACTTTTATTGAAGGCACTAATTCTGTAATGATACATATGAGTGTTCATATCTACATTTAAAGTACTAACATAGCTCTTTTCTAGGACAGAATTCTCTTTGAATAAAGTAGGTTAACTACATTTCCTATGCATGGAATCAGTTTGTGGGTGCATGAAGGAAGCTCACACAGAAAGCTATATTCTATCCTTTACAAATGAATAATCATTCAAATTTATCTACTTCCTAGATCATTATAATTAGAAATGCTTTTATAATGAAGCATATATGCAAACTAAACATATGCATTTTGTGGGTTAGAAGGAAGAATTAAGGAAATATATTTAAAAATTATAATTGGAGAAAGAGAGTTACACAGAAGGACTTTTGTTTGGCAACAACCTGGCTGCTTTATTCACTATGCTTATATTGTTAGTCTATGTCTTCTCGTGTTCCAGAAGAAAAAGGATTACCTAATTCATAAGTAGTAAATAAGATGACATTTACAATGTAATTTGAGTCACATGGAAGTTGATGTATCTATTGATCTATAAAGAAATATTGAAAAAACAGAAATTAGACAATATCAATATACCTTTTAACTGCCAAATGTATTATACATCCTGAAAATTTTCTGTCATTGTGATATAACTCTCCAATTTCCAATAAAATGGTGGGAAATAGAATTAATTTATTATCATAAGGGGAATATTCCAAAATTTTTCCAAAAGAAAATATCTTGATATATCTGCTCCATATCTACAGTCTCAACATTAAATGAATTAACTACCATTACTCTTATTTAAGGGTCATGTATTCCCATGACTTCCATTGGGTTCTGAAATTATGGGCATTATTGAATTCTACAAATACAACATATTTTTGTATATATAAAAATAATGTTTCATTTATAATGGGTTATGTAAAAGATTTACAACAAAAATAAAATAAATAATTGGGATAAATTGGATACAATAGATGAAACATAAAGCTTTATTTATAATTTGGGTCATGTGAGAGATTTTCAAAAAAATAAAATAGAAAAACCCAACAGTATCCTGTAATAAAAGTAGGATTTCTCAAAATAATCTCTGTATTATATTAGCTCATTTTAATAATATAAAGTATATATATCATAAAGTGAATGCTGTAGATATTGTTGAATAAAGGCTACTGAATACTGACACAGAAGGTCATAAAAAGCCAGGTGTGGGGAGCCGCCCTCACATTCGCCATTACAAGATAGCGCTGATGTCCTGTGCTCTAACAAACAAACAAGGCAGCT
>NC_034613.1:109576837-109600173 GCF_900095145.1 Mus pahari | reverse complement strand
TCTCTCTCTTCTCTTCTCCCCTCTCTTCTCTTCGCCCTTTGCCTGTTGGAAGCTTATGCTCTCCCTCTCAAGAGCATTAAAGCGTTGCTGCAGAAGGATCNTGTTTGTGTGCCGCGTCATTTCTTGCTGGCGGGAAGGTAGCGCGGGACAGCCAGGAAATGACAGTTGGACAGAAAACCAGTAAATGAGTCATTGCTGAGTAACTCACATTGTACAGAAATGCTGGACAGATTTATGGACTAGGCAGGCTGAAGTAAGACAATATGCTATTTCAAGATACTACTCAAAATACAATGCAATTTAAAAACTAAGAGTTAGTTACTTCTGGAATTTTCCATTCAATATATTCACATAATTGGCCAAGAGAAAGAGAAACCAAGAAAAACAAAATCAAGGATAAGTTGTTATAGTTATATATCTAGCTCAATTTCTTTATACATGATAAGCTTGGAGCACATTGAAGGCAGAGGTTAGAGTGAACATGTTCTCTCTTTTTTCCTATAACAAACTCCTAATACTAGCTCATAATCGAAGCATTTGACATATCTTTCCTGATAGCTCTTCTCTGTCTATTAACATTTGATGACAAATCCCTTGTTAATGGTTTTGTGAATTTCAGACCACTAGAACCATATTTATTTTTTGTTAGTATCTGAAAATATCCTAATGCTTACAATCTTCTGCTATATCTTGCTTGGCTTCAGAACAGATACAACAGTAGTAACACAGAACTGAAGAAAGGAACACAAAATACAATGAAGAAGCTCCCCTTTTATTGTTATTTTTCTCTGTGCTGCAATATAATAAAACTATAGAAATGCACTCAACAAACTTTTTTACTTTTATGGATGAAATTCCCATTTTGAATTCTGGTTCTAGAGATAAGTTAACAAAATTGGTAAACCTATATGTGTTTGTCTCAACATATTTTGGATGAATAACATTTTTAAAGATAGAACTTGATATTTTTTTCATATTTTGTGCCCTGTATTTAAAAACTTAATGCTGGTAAAATTTATAGTCAGAAAGAGTTCCATGATTGCTTTTTCATTGTGTTTAGGAAAACAATTCATCATATTAAATAATAGACTTGTTTATATTTACATATGCCATCTTTGTAGAAATGGAAATAAACTTGATGTTTGAATGCAAAACTACATTGGTTATTGGTCACTACATATCTAGTGCTTTTGATATAAAAGAATATATTTACTTTTTTCTGTTTCAGTAATACCAATTGATATTTCAACAAGAACATACAACATGAGAGTTGAGCATGTTGGTGCATGACTTTAATAAGAGGCTTTTTATGGGAGGAAGTGACAGACCTATCTCAGTGAGATTGAGGTATGCATAGTGAGTTTTATAACAGCCAGGACTACATAATGAGACATAGTCTCAAAAAAAAAAACCCAAAAAAACAAAAAACAAAAACTCAAGCTGAGATTAGAGCATAGTAAACAATGCTACCCAACCCCATATAGGGCTTTGGCTTTGATCTTTTATATGTTAAGTGAAAAAAGAATCAGCATGGTACACTGGTGCTGGTTACCTTAGCTTATTACTTATATTTACTAGACATCGATCTACTTTTAACCATGATGTATGCAACTAGTAAGACTAGACTAATGTCAGTTTCTAAATATACCTAAATGAGAAAATGCTGAACTTAAGTTAGGCTTTAGTTAGCAATCTACTATTTTACCAGTAATGTTACATCTGCTTCAACTATCTCACAAAGAACTTCACTTTCTTTAGTTTGCACCTATAATCTTCCAATTACAGAATAATTGAATTGGAAGATATCTAAGAAAATTTGTCTGTGGTTTGTTTTTTCTTAAATTTCCATGTTGAATAAGTTTAACCCTAATTCAATATTAGACAATACTCAAGTATGTTTCATTTTTTCATCTCTATTGATTCCTTTTCATTAACTTTTATGTTTTGAGTCAATATGGAATTTATTTTAGTAGATGGTGTGAGGTTAGGACATAACATCCAGATCAAATTATTTCAGTTACTGGTTAAGTAATTTATCCTCAAGGTAGAAGTTTATACAGAATTCAGGATACAGATTTGGCAGATCTATCATAAAAGCCAGCTTTCCAAGTCTGAATCTGGGTTCTTTCACTTGCTGACATAATTAATATGCCCTTGTATCATGTTAAGCTATAAAATGGTTCATTTAATCACACTTAATTGAATTTATGATTTTTACTTAGATCAGGTTTAAATCCTGTAACAATACTATTTATTCTATCCTCTCCCCGCTCATCATAGTGTTTGAGGTAGCTTATCCTACTTAGCAGGTGGAAACACTTAAATTAATTCAACAACTTGAAAATATTCTAGGACATTAAATTGGGAATGAGATTCTAAACATGGCATCACTGTTGGGCAGGGAATAGAGAACCTATTTAAAGAAATAATAAGCAACGATATGCCTCAGCATGATGCTGGGATATGAAACATAAGTAAGACTTATGGTCATGGGACCTTGGGTTATATGTTGGGACATTGCTACTTTCAGGTTAATTAATTGTGTGTGGTTAGTTTTAATATGTAAGATATTTGAGGTAGAGTTGCTATAGTTACATCATCAAAAATGCTAACAAGAACAAATATGCCTTCACAACGTTACTGGAAAAATAGTGTGACAATGTGTGAAAAGGTAAGCTAAAAACAATATAGAAATAAATGGTTGTTATATAATGTATTATATAAATACAAAAGAGTATGAAAATATGAACTCCAGGAATTTTCCACATGGCTTGATACCCTAGTCCCAGCAGAGAAAACAAACTTAGTAGGTAATTCCTGGGATAAGATAATAATTTGTCAGAATGCTAAAATTCTGCTTGATAAAGAAGCACAGTCCAGTAACTGGATGTAACTTGTAATTAAATGCATTATACCAGAACCCATTCCATCCAACTTGTCAGCATAAGCTTCACCAGGAAATGAAACCACTTCCCAGCACCAGGAAGCATCCCAGTAGAATGTAATCAGTGGCTTTATTAAATGACACCTATGAGAAGATGACTCAGGCTTAGTGCAAGGGCAATGAAAAGGCCTTAAATTCTTGAGCAGACAAATGTACCTTTAATTTGGTTTAATAAAATAAGAGACAAATCAATAATTAAAAGGTACTTGACAAACTAATTTAACTGCATAATGAGGGTAATCAAAAGCAGCATTTAGGAATATCAAAATGTAGGAAGTGTGAATTTAATGAAAGAAGAAAAATCGACAAAGCTAAGGTTAATTTAAAAATAGAAATGTGATATTTAGGGAAAATATCAAGCACTTCATTCATAGCTCTGGATTAGGAATATGAATGGTGAGTTTCAATTTGATGGCTGATGATTTTTCTACAGTGAACCTTTGACCACCTGTTTTGACTTCTCCATGCTTTGATTTTCTCAATTGTGTAATAAGACATTAAACTAGGTCACTTGTTTTCAGAGCTCAGGATCCACAGGTTTCTACATTATCACGTTAGGATAAAGTGCTTGAGAAGAAACTCTCTATGTCTGCCACCATTTCTCACAAAAGAAGGACGTCTTATAAGAAAAGTATAATCTCTGAGCAAGGGAAAAGTTATTTAAAGTTTTATGTATTTGTAAGTTTACTTATCTCAATATTCTTGTTGTACAAATGTTCCAAGCTACCATTTAATTACAGATCAAGGAAGGCTTTCGAGTAATATTTTAGCCTCAGTGTAGTTTTAAAACATCTGGAGACTTGGTGCATCCTTAACTCTTCAGATATATGAGTTACATTCTTTTATGGATACTATGTTCTCTAAAATATATGTGCAGAGTATGAAGTCATATTAGATTTTTTAGTTTTTTGTGAGATGAATAATATACACCTTTTTTATAATTTCAACACTGATGGGAAGAACATCAAATTCATTGTTTTCTGCAGTAACTTTCTTTTTGTTTCATCTTTCTTTTCATTAGAAACTAATATTATATAAATGGTAAGTTGAGAGGCCTAGACCATAGAAGATATCATAATTCCACACATAGTAAGGGAATTTATGTACAATAATTATGAGCCAAATAGAAAGAGTTATACTTGAGCATCCTTTTGTACTACTGTGAATAAGGTACCTTCCTAATCGATACTCTTTCATTCTGCTTCCTAGTGAAAATGCAAAATATCTCACCAGAATCTACCCTACTCAGGACTTTAAACAAAATACAGTACTCCAATTGCTGAAGAAGAAAGTCTAACACATGTGTATTTTTTTTTTTATTTTCTATAGGACATCTAGAATAACAGAGCATCAGAAGATCACCATAAAACGAGTTAAGGGGAAAAGTGAAAGGACATTTGTAGGCTCAAGACCAAGAACATTGCTTTCTGCCTTCAGATAATGGAGGTTGGGTGACAACCACACAGTCATTTTACAGAATCCACTTCACCACTTCCTTGCTCCGGAGCATCACAGGTGTGCAGTCATGGTATGGATTATCACCATGTCATTTTTCTGATATTCTCTCTCTCTCTCTCTCTCTCTCTCTCTCTCTCTCTCTCTCTCTCTCTCTCTCTGTGTGTGTGAAAACTTCTTAAACATTATACTTTATTCAAATAAAGTGCAGCTGAAAGAAAAACATCTAAAACTTTAAGATCCTTTTTCAATTACATTAGGATTATTTCAATTTCTTGACGAAAAAAAAGTATATACCTACTATGCTAACGACCTACACTTCTTTAACTAAAAACATGCATCAGTTAAATTATGGGCATTCTGGGGGCAGAAGAAAAATACACAGACAGCAAATAATGGTGTAGAAATGCCATAAATAAACAGCAAATTTGGTGAAAAGCAGATGATAACAAGAAGATTACTGGAAACCAAAGAATAAATTTCCGAGTCTGTTTCTGCTATGTATTCGTAATTGAAAAGAACTGAGCTTAAATATCTACGCACCTTGCATGCAACATAACAAGCCACATAAAAGCGCCCAGAGTTTGCGTAGGCGGCCTTTACTGCACATGTGTCTTCAATGTCTGCCTCTGCTCTTGCCTTAAGACCCTGCCATCAGCAAAGCTGCCTGGTTAAGCATCTCTCTTGGGCCTTGTCCTACAGAGGAAGGTAACTGGCACTGGAGGCTAGATTTAAAGGTTCCATGTACTCATGATGAATTCTACTACATTTTCATTTTCATTGTCTTTTCAGCTAGGCATAGAGAAATGTTTTTAGTTACTTTTTCTTCATCTACTTAAGGTTATTAGCCATTTTAGGCTGTCAATATTTAATGAACAAAATGACCTTATACACAGTAATTGAAATAGGTATTTTCATTATCATTTATAGTGCTCAATTTCATAGCACATATGCTAAAATAAAACTAGAATGTCAAAGAAAAGACTAACATGTTCTTTGTAAAATGATGACAGAAATTCTAGCAATGTCCCAGTTTTTCACATTATGTATCATACACCAGTAAACTATAATATAAAATATACTTATGATGTTCGAATTAAATTATTCTCTGAAAAACATGGTTTTATAATTAATTACCCATGTTCCTGGTATTCATTGGAGATAGACAATGTTTATTATGGTCTTTTATATCTTATTGGTAGAAAATCTTGAGTCATCCCAGTTATTGATTAACCTAGGGTCCTATATGGCCTTGTGTTAGCCAGCATTTCATTTGGCCTCTGCATTGCAACAGTCAGGATAATGTCTTCAATCTTGACTTGGTTCATATATCTGAATTATTGGCTAGCCTTTTTTGTATTTTCTATATCTTCCAAACTTTATGTGTACCCTTTCTGCTTCATTTTCAGTTGTCTTGTCATAGTGCAGGAAAAAAATATTGCCAACTCTCTGAATATTAAATGCCTTTGTAAAAACTAAGGCTTTGTCCTGGCACCCTATCCATATGTACTCATATATATATATATATCCATGCAATTCAAAATTGGATTACTAGAAAATGTAAATGATCTTGCAAATCTCAAAGCAAAAAATTGAAATGCAAAACTTATATACACAGAGAATGCTTTCTATGTTGCATGATGAGTCATAAATGTGATTCTATTACCATAATAAAATGGTTTGAAATTATTTTTAAAGTATGCACATATGACTGTAATTAAAATGCTCTGTAGCATTGTAAATCCAAAGTAATTTAGAGAATAACCTTCATTGCTTTTACTGGAAATCTAACATCTGTCTGTTATTAAAGTTATGCAGAGCAAAGAACTCAATTAATTTCATTCCAGTGCTGGTTAAATTGTGTACTCATTATTGAACACTCTGATGTTAAAATCAATTAAAACAGTATAGCAAACTTCCAGGAATTTTCTACAACTCTATGTAATTCCCCTTCCACTTTCATCCACAGAACTATTAAACAGGAACACCAAATAAAAGTCTTGGAATCTTACTTACACAATTATTTAGATTAAGAATAGGCTATTGCTTCTGTTCCTGCTGTTGTTCACAATATGCAAGCTACTCCAATATACAATTAATTTGCTCCCTGGCTATGGCAGAAGGTCTTCAATAATGGTGTTGTTACCAAATTTTAAACCTTGGTAGTAGTTGTTAGTATTTAATACTTTCCAACTTGATATGGAAGTTGATGGCCTTGTTTAAACTACCTGATATTTTAAAAAGTCATGGGCTCCTAAAACACCTGCTTAGTTTCCTTTTCTTTTGTAAGACTGACACTGCAAAATCTTTTCAACCACAGCCAAAATTCAGTCATTATTTTCTAAGATTTTATATGCAACCTCCATGTATTCCAAGGCCTCTGTTAATGTACTTATTGTGTCTTTGGCAAAGGTAAGAATTTGTTTATTTAAAACATGTACACTTAGAGGTTGTCACTTGAATTCTGAACACATTATCTCTTTTGCTCTGCATTTTAACCCAGTGAAATCCTTCCTAAATTCCTTTCTTCTAAAAAGAGCACCTATCCTCAACTCTCTTGGTGTATCATTCTTCCACATACATTTTTCTTACTCCTTTACCTTTCATATCTTCTGAATTATTGTCACTACCAATGGACTGTCATCCACATTTGTACAAACTAGTTAAGGCATCCATCACATAGCCTCTGGATAATAACAACAGCTAGTCAACAGGGCTTCAGTCCCCATGCTTTTATCTGATATATTAGCAAAACGTTGGCAAGAAAAAGAAGCAATTTATGATCATACTATTGAAGATGGGTAATTCTTACTGTATGATTCTAGTCCCACTGTGTAGTGTTTAGTCATGATTTTAATAAATCTGTATGAGAAAAGGCCATTACATCTTGGTAGAAGGGGATCTCATATACATGTACAGCAGCTGTATTTCCTTTCACACACTTAGGGACTTTTTATGATTACTTTTACTAAGAAATATATGGAGTTTTGAAAACTAGACTCTGGTATTTGTTTCTCTCAAGATAAACAAACACAAACTACCGCAAAGGAAACGAAGCACCTTTACCTCAGTCCCAGTCTTAGGTATATCAAAGCTCTTGATGCAGTTAGAGAATACCACATGAAAAAAATCGAGAAATAATGGAGATTTATGGGAGGATTTTTGGATATCTTAATTTAACTGACAGTTTCGTGTGTGCCTGTGCACTTGTGTGTGTGTGTTTGTGTGTGTGTATGTGTGTGTGTGTGTGTGGGTGAGTGTTTGAGCATACATGTGAATTTTTGTCTATTTGTTGTTTTACAAGGGTGGATTACATTTCAAGACAATAGAACTGAAGCTCTTTACAGATGTCCACCATAGTCCAGGAATAGAGAAGGATTGCATACCCTTGCTTCCTCTGTGTTGTTTCCACTTTGGTTACATAGAAAGTCTATTTATAGAAAAATTCTTATATTTATGCCAACACTGCAGCATAGGCACTAGGTTTTATAATATGAAGACATACTACACTGTGTTTCAAAAATAAAAGCAGAAGGAGTAAGACCTTTCAGTTGATCACAGAGTCAGCATGGTATTCCTTCCAAATGAATGAATGAATGAATCAATCAATCAATCAATCAACAATCAATTAACCATAGCTTTCAGAGATTAAATAGAAGGATAGTAAGAAATGAAAAAAGAGTAACAAACATGATGGAAAAATAATTAAGGAAAGATTGATAAAGATATACCTATGTACTGTAAGAAAGTACCTTGGAAACAATGAAAACTAGTGGATGTGAGAATTAAATGCAATGGCACTGTTAGCTAGTTAGATTGGTGACAACAAAGGAGGGGTTCTTCACCAAGACTTAAGGATTTTTTTCTTGTTATTGTTATTTTCAACATATTGTTAACTAAGAGGTTGTTTGGCAGTAGAGTTATTAATTCTGCTAATGACTCAACCCTCAAAGGGATTGTTAATACGCTACATGATGGAATCAGGATTTGAAATTTTGTAGTAGGTACTAGTGGTAAGCTTAAATCAAGTATTAGGGTTTTTAATTTTTTGCAGAAAATGAAATATATTTCCCTAGGATTTGTTATAATCCAACTTGCCAACAGTTTGTTTTGAAAAATATAAACAAACTGAAGTAAAGCTTTTAGCTGACCACAACCCCAGAATGTGCTTCCAGGGAGACAAGATGACTATTAATGCTAAAATATCAGTCTGCCAAAGATTATATAGATGAGGAAATGAGAAATAACAGGAGCACTCACTAATCTGAATGGGAGAATCATTGAAAAACATTTGAGAAAATTATACAAACGTTCTGTGAAGATGTATCATGAAAATATGGATAACATACAAAAAACTTAAAATATTTGAATAAGTAATATGAAGACGTGGGACATCTCAGATCCTAGATTGTCCTTAAGCTGGAACTGAGAACTTGGAAGGTGACAGTTCTCAATATATGAGGGGTGGCATATTTTTAGTGAAAGGATCTTAGGACCATGTAAAGGAAGACTTTCCATGTCATTGTACCATTAGGAAAAGGAGATTAAATCAGATTATCCTCTAAGGTCTTCCAACAAACAAGATTCCATGTTTCCATGAAATAAATTGAAATTCAAGTCAAGGTAAATCACTGTTTCAGTATTTCCTACCATTTTATATTCTGTTACTTATTCTAAATATTAGTTTGGATGATGTGTAATCAAAATTCTAAGCTGTCCTAATAAGATAAAATTTGTAGTATACTTGTCAATCATAATAGTTGCATTCACCAAGACATATGTGTATGTATATTTGCATAAATGGCTAGCTAGATTTAGGATTTAAGTTTCTGATATGAGACTAGTTAGTTCCTCACGTGAGGTTAAGGAACAAAATACATATCAGTAAATTGAGCTTAATGTTATACTGCATAACCACTTTTCTCTCTATGCTGTGATATACATGTAGACATGTATTTGTGATGTATATATAAAATGCAATATAGCAATAAATGTGAAAGAAAACAAGACAAGAGTGAGGTGACAGCAACACTATTTGAGATAGTACTGCGACTACAGCACTGGCAGACTACTTGCAGGTTTCCAAATAAAGAATTTATCACTCGGGAGGCAGAGGCAGGCGGATTTCTGAGTTTGAGGCCAGCCTGGTCTACAAAGTGAGTTCCAGGACAGACAGAGCTATACAGGCTATACAGAGAAACACTGTCTTGAACCCCCCGCCAAAAAAAGAATTTATACCTCTTTGTTAACAAAAGGAAAAATATATAAAAAAAAATAGAAAACAAAAGAAAAAGACAAGAAAATGACAGCCCATTGCATTAGTGACAAAAATGTGTCAAATAAAGTAGAACCAGCACAGTGTTCAACCAGATTCATGGTAATAGGATGCAGTACAACATAGTATAATAAATTTCCTAAGAATGATTTTGTGGTAACCATTATAAATACTGGCTAAATAAAACCTCTAAAAATGGAAATGGTAAGGGAGGAGAGTACTACAAACGAAGAGAAACCATTCAGAAATTAATTCTCCATTTGAAAATTACATCTTGCTGCTCATTAGCATTTGAAGGTTAGTACATTCAGTTCTCTACCACACAGCCTACAAAATTCAAATACAATCTATTTTCTTTCTCCTCTTTTCTTGTTCATGCAGCATATATTTATCTTAATGAGTACATGGTTTCTTAAACGATAGTTGTAAAACAAAACAGCATCATTTGCATTTCAGAGTAATCAGTAATATCCAGCTTGAATTTTGTCCAGAACAGAAATGGTGCTAAAGTGAATCTGTCTCATGCTGATCAGTTTAACATCTGAAATTACAGCTTTAAAAGTATGCTAAAAATGATTTTTTTTAAAAAAATGTGTCTTGGATAAGATGCTAAAATGGAGTTCATGATATAGCTTAATATTTTGGAGGCAAAAAAATAAGCAAAGTTAGCTTTTAAAAAGACTGCAGCCCACAGCAATTTGACTTTATCTTCTTCTCACCTGGGACTTGCTTAACTTCCTACAATTAGTTGACAATATTTCCCAGTCTACTGAAACGGTTCTGATAGCTCAAGCAATGTGACCTAAGCCAGGAACTCTAATGTCCTATTTGAAAGAGGTATTGACAAAAATTCTTCTCTTGGTATTTATTTATCTACTTTTCTTTTCTTAGATCCTTTGATTTAATCTCTTTCAATGCTATAAACCAAATTATAATATTTACATGAATAGATTAAAAATTAGGTAATTATCAACTCCTGCTCCTAGTATCTATGTAGTACATAGCTCTAGCTGTATACTGTCTAATATTCAAGCCAAAGTAGTTAATGAATAATTTCTAACCTAACAGAGCATCTTTCAACACAATTCTCTTCCACCTCTCTTTTTTATATATGTAAAATAAAAGAAGAAAAATATAGATGCATAACAACTGATTCAGGCTAAAAACTGTATTTGATATTCCCTATGTGTGTATATATATATATATATATATATATATATATATATATATATATATAATTGTTGAATAATACTCCCTATTACCAGCTACAATATTCTATTTTAAGTTCTTCATGCTTGGGCAATTGCAATAAGCTAATAATTAGTTCCTCTGGTTTAGGTTTTCCTACATCTATTTTCTTCCTATTTCTCAAATCAATCTTCTTAAAACAACTTCTAATATACTTTTGATATTTAAAAATCTCAGACTTTCACTTAAGCAATGGACATATAATGCTCCCACATTAAAGATCTTCAAAGCAATTTACTAGATGTGTAGTAGAGGCTGACTTAAATCTGTTTTTGTCACTAAAATAGAATATCACATATTTAACAGTTGATATACAAAAGGAAAATATTTGTCATAGTTCGGGAGGCTGAGAAGTTAAAGTCAATGTAGTGGTAGTTTAAATATGTAATAAGGACTTTTGTGCCTTCCAAGATGGCACCAAACTGGGATCACTTTGCCCATGCATGTTAAACACGAAAAAGAGAAGGCATCAACTACTTAGGCAACTGTTGTAAGGGCCTGAATTTTATTTATAAATAACAAATATCAAGACTTAGTCACCTCAAAAAGATACCAATTCTCAATACCAGCATCACACTGGTAGTAAAGTTTCTAGACCATAATTTTTGGAAACATTCATGAAATAGAGGTAAAATAAATTGAAATATAATCTGATCATGAGTTCATGCTTTAAATTATTATTTTAAATTATTGTTTTAAATAATTGCTCTGAAAATATGTCTGCATAGTAGTTGCTACATATTAGTTATAATCATTTATGCCAAAATGATATTTACTACCCCAAACATTCTGTTTACTAATATTTAAGAAAGCCCTAAATGTTATGTATGCTTTTAAGCTACATTAAATTGATAACTCTGCATTACAGAGAAATACTACATTACTTTCAGAACACTCGATACAGACTTTTAATACCATTGTTCAAGGTTAGATTATAGCATCAAGGTTTTCTTATTGCCAACCTAGGGCATTATTCACAATTAAGAAAAATCAATTAACAGGATGACTTTTTTGTAAATTTGTTTAATACAGGGTTTTCAGAGCACAAGATACATAAGTTTATAAACAATTTTTCAAGAAAAAATGTAATCTACATATTTTTAATGAAGCAGAGAAGAAGAAAGAAATATGGGAGAAAAAACAGGAAAAGAGAATAGGAACATAATAACTCACAGGGAGTATAAATTCAGGAACAAGATGTGGGAGAGTATTTGGTTAGCACTTTGAAATATTAAAAAAAAATATTTATTTCGCAAATATTGCTCCCTCCCCGTCCCCTCTTCAGAGTTCCTCCATGTATCCACCCTTCCAGTCTCATGTAAGTGGGTGGGGTCACCCCTGGGAATTCTCCAACTCTTTATTATGTCTCTGCAACCTTGGGTGAGTCCTCTCCTACTGAGGCTAGAAAAGGCAGCCCTGTTGAGGAACAGGATCAACATTCAGGCATCAGCCTCTGAGAGCCTGTGCTCCAGTTGGTAAGGGACTTGCATGGAGAACAGAGCTGCACATCTGCTACAAAAACTAAAAAAATTCAAATCTTCAAACTCCAACAACTTGGAAAAGTCTAGAGCCAATTGGATGAAACACTAACCTATCTGCCAAACTAGGTTCTTATCTTTCCTACACCACTTTCTCGTTTGAAATATTTGAAAAAATATTGAATTGGTAGGAGATAAATACTCCTATTGGTAAAAAAAATGATAGGAATTAATGTAAAATGTTAATGTAATTCCAGCACTGATCGAATAGGATCTAAGATTGCAATACAGGGGCTCTCCCTGAAGAAAGGAGGGCAAGAATTCTCCCAAAGGTATTATAAATAGGCGCTGGGTAAATAGTGTCCAGCAAGGAATAGATAAAACCTAAATCACCAAATCACTTTTATTTGTGCAATCTTAATCTCATTTTTTACAGAAACTGATTCCCAGAGGCATTTCCTAGTGTAATATATGTATAAAAGGTGGGGGGAAAGGAGGCTTGAAAGCCAAAACTTTAATATAAAGGGGAGTCCATAATGAGGAAATATTAAGTTATTTGGTCATCATGGCTCAGAGATATGTAGGACTAGATCACTTAACTGCTTTTCTTAAGAACAGTGTATGCAAAGATCAAAACAAGGTTCATTCTTGATACTGAATGATAGGAATAAGGGGAGAAAGGAGAGTAGCATCATGCCCATGCTACTCTCTAATCCAGATGTCCCAGGTAAGAGAACAGAATAACATACAGAAAGTTCTAAGCACTCCACTTGATGACATGTGAATAGGCCTATGAATAATAACTGGACCAACTGTTCCGTAAAGTAGACAACAATTCACAAATAAACACCACAGAAGATCTGCTGTCACTTAAATTTACATAGTCATCAGTATACCTGCAAAGTAACTGATTTCACACATTTTTCCTCTGTAAAAATATTTTTAGTTTGGCTGGCACTAATCTTTGCAGACTTGTCAAGTGTTTAAAATGAATTTACCAGAGAAGGTAGCATCTGGCAAAACTAATCATAGGCAGTTGTCAGACACTTTACTGAATATCATCAGTAGAAATGGCCAAAGGAAGGAAGTTTTAAAAAGGCAGCAAATTCAACAGAAGTAATACTTTAATATAAATTTAGTAATTAATCTCCATGAAGGCAGACATAAGTGTTACAAATAACACAATTTCCCATTAAGATCTAGCACACATTCCTTCTTGCTTCTAGCAAAATCAAGAAGGGATTATATTCAGCCGAGAATAGAATAGTGCAGTTCTTTGAAAAAATCAGCTGGTCATGAATTTTTTAAAAAGAGAGTTGAGAGGATTTAAAAAATATTTTTCCTCCTTTTATTTAACTGGACAAATGGCACATTATATTTTACACTTTGTATAATGTCAGGCAGTACAGAACTATGACACCACCTATTGTGATACTATTTAAATGATGATGTGAAATGTCAAGTTTATTATGAGGAACAGCACCTGGAATTCAGTGATTATGAAAATGCAAATGTCACTTTCTTCAGTAATTTTGTCTAAGGTCATAAAATCCTATACGGTATTTGTTACATCATTTTGTTAATCTATTGAAAATAGGTCCATAAAGGAGTATATGTATTATGGGCACTAACAATACTCTTTCATCCAGTGCCCAAACAAGTTATTCTGGTGGCTGGATATCTTCAGAAAACTAAAGACTAACACCTCCTTTTATGCTTCTCAGTCTCTGTTCACTTCAAGCTGCCTATGTTCTTTCCTTTCCTTTATCCTTTACAGAAATGCATGGCAGCAAGCAGGCTTATCAAATGTTTCAACAATAGTGCTTGCTAAGTTAGGATTTAACCCTAAAATGTTACCAACAGATGTCAGGTGCAACTCCTTCAAGTACTTTACCTTTGCAAATATTTTAACGCGGCTGTTTTGGTTTGGAACTTAGAATACAGGAAATGTTAAAACAAACAAACAAACAAACAAACAATTGAAGTAACACAATGGAGTAACAGAATATTGTATTTTTATTATCTGTTCTTTTCACATCCAAACTTGTAAAAATATAACCCCAAGATTTGGATTCCTGAAGCATCTCCCAGCACTATATTACTTAAATGTTTCATGGGAAAATAGGTTTAGAGGCATAAAGCAATCATACTAGCTTGAAGTACTTCTTTTCCATTAATATCTCTGACAGCTAAAATATATTCTCCCAGCTCTTCACATCACTACATTCTCAAAGACCTCTAGAACCTCTCTTGATCAAACTCAAGGTAACATACTTCGAGGTTGACACAAGTATAATTTCTCTCACTTTTCTCTCTGTATCCTAAAACATTATTTCATAATGTAGCATTCTTGTTGTGGCAATTATTCAACTAAAACTTTCATACCTTGGAAAGTTAAAAGATAGGTCTTTGAGTACCTGTGAAACTTTACATAAGCTATGCTACCTTATCAAGTTTAAGATTCTTCATCTCTAAAACTATACTTTCATCAAACTTTTTGTCTAAAGTACAAAATAGATCAAACACGTGGAAACAACCTCATCAGCTGCTAAATTCTTGATGAATGCAGCATCAATTTATTACTTGGCACTAATATTTAACTTATTCTATTTATCTCTTATTCTCATTTTAAAAAATATACAGCTATATATCCACATATGATATCAGTTTTCCTAAGAAAGACAGATACTTACTATAATAATTTTACAGAGAAAATTAAATGCCCATGTAGCTGTAGCTATGTTCAAGCACCTACTTTGGTGGTTTCTAGTGATAGATAAAATAAAAGTTCAGTAGACCTTCCACTTCCATTTGTTGTAATCAGGATAACGACAATCAAGAAAACGACAATCTACCTGATTAGATTTAACTTTGTGACATATTTGAGAAAATAGACTGGAAAAGAAAACAGATAGACATATAAAGGTATATTCAGTGAATAATGAGCAGAACGTCATTCAGTTAATCTGTAGAAAACAGATATTAATAGTCTTAAGAGACAGTACTAAACCCATGAACTTAATTTCAGATTAATGTCTTTGAATTTTGACTGTTAAATAGGAAAGAGATTAGTTATATGCAAAATGGAAAAGAGCCACATATGACATTTGTGTTCACTCGTTTCAGCTCTTTATAATGTAAAATAATATCTCTTAAATGTTTTATTTTTACTGTGATTTTTTTAAAGCAGTGCAGCTTTCAGGTGCAGAAAAGGCTATGTATTACTTTTTGATGATTCAGTGACTACAGTGTTTGGACAGGAAGGTGCTAGGTGTAGATGTTTCTTCAAGCAAAAATGATATCCAACTTATTTGCCCTTTTACAAATCTAAACTGAAAGAATAGCTTTGATTGTCACTTCTGTTCCTAAGCAACACCAACAAAAGGTAAAATGTCATTTACACTGGTCTGTTTAATGAAAATAACAAAAGAAGTTTCAAGGAAAAAATTTTCTTGATTGACTCATCACATTACATGAGATAATAAAGTGCAGTTAAAGCCAGAATTAAAATGAATTCTGCTCAACAAAAAGGAAAATACGTACATTATACTTACATTTTTAAAAAGTATCAGGTTTTCTAAAAGTTGAATTTTTTTCTTAATTTGAAAACTACAATTGGAGCTTATATTCAGTAAACTAATAGACAAGTATTGATATATCACAGAAACTAAATTTCCCTAACTAAAACAACCATCTGTAATTATATGCATAAATAAAGGTGTGTGTGTGTGTGTGTGTGTGTGTCTGTCTGTCTGTCTGTCTGTCTGTCTGTGGCAAGTCATCATGACATGTACAGACAAAAAACAAATCTAAAACTAAAACTGAAAAACAAACAAATGAAAAGTTTTGTCATTTACAAGGAAAAAGAAATCTCTTGAGAAAGAATGCTTCCTTTGGAATATTTAGAAAGGAGGGATCTGCACATTTAGCCGGGACTTCTGTTCCTTGTCCTGGAGTATTTGTATCTTTTTAGCTCAAACCATGCTGCTCAGTGTCTTCTTTCTCTGTAATTCTCTCATTTGCTACTCTTCAGGTCCTAGAGCATACTGAAGAGTTTCTGCCTTTCAACACTTTCCTTGTGATCTCCACTTCCTGAAAAATCTGTCAGGTCATATCCTCAGACAATATCTATAGATCACCTTCAAACTAACAAAGGAACACTAGCCATATATCTTCTAGCACTTATTCCAATGCATGAGTACATGAATATGAATATACTCATTTCTTCTCTGAGCTAATTAGATGATGAGTACAGGAGCTATATATAACTGTCATGTCTACCACCATAGTCCTAACTGTTAATGTTTTAAGTAGGTACCCTTCTTAAGTTGTCTGTAAATGGTTAACTACAATTAGAAGACTAAGATTGTGAGCAACCTCTAAGGTCCTACAAAGTTTTATCAACATCATCTTCAAAATTAACCAAAGCAAAGAAACTAAGTTAAATTAAATCCTTCAAATTCCTTGAAAGTACGTGATAAATTAAACTTTCATGGACTCATAGTATTGATCAGCCAGGAAAACTACAAATTTGAAAATCAGCAAGTCTTTGTTCCTTTGCTGGGGTGGGAAGGGTGCTGAAATCAGATTGTGATTCCATCTGTAATCCGGATTTAAGATCAAAACATGTTCTTATAATATTTGCTAATTTAAAGCATCTTTGTGCTAAGTAAAGAAATGGGTTGATTTTATGATAAAAATGCTAAAGTGATGAGAATGTGAATATACATCCATTTTGAAAAATGTAGTAGCAGTTGGATGTTGTGGTGGCCATCAGAAGTACTTGGGAGGGGGCGGCAGCAAAGACATAAGTTCAAAGCAAGCCTGGGAAATGTAGAATATTCGAGGCCAGATAGGATCACATAATGAGAATGTATATCCAAACAAAACAAAACAAAACACAACAACAACAAGGACACTGACAACAAAGCCAACCGAACAGACAAAAACATAACACCAAACACCACCTTAGTAGACACTGCATCTGATCTAATGGATAATTTCAAGCTGCCAGTTTAAATTCTATCCCCATGGCATTTACTAAACTTTGGGTCAAATTAGTTATATATATTGGCCATAGTTCTGATTCATTTCTGAGTGGCTTTCTGATGCCGTTAACTCATATACTAGCATAAAGTATTTTTGCTCATGGCTTCCATGGTAAGTTCTAAGTATCTTGACTAGAAGGACTAATTAGCCTGAAGAAAAGTTTTTGCTAATTTTGTTAATCAGTTACAGTGGCTCAGTTAACATTTGTCAGACAGTTTCTATAATGAAAGAACCATAATACATTATCCATTTATAAAATACAGTATAAAAGTAGCATATGTAAATTTGAATGTTTACTACATATTTGATCACATTCATAGCGACCATTGAACCACAGTTTCTAAATGGGTATGCCAATCTTTAGCCCAGGGTGACTTCTAGAGTTGAGTTATGAACCCCAACAGAAATAGTGGATTTGTAATGTGACTGGCAATTCTAACTATAGCCGCATGAACAACACTGACGATAATAAAATCCTTGCTTAGATATAACTCACACAAAAAGTAAAAGCCAGAGGCGGTGAACAGCTCAGTACATTTAAACCATTTTTCAACCCATTTGAAACACAAGCTTCTATATTCCTTTCAAAGCACTACCTGGCGATTTTTCAAAATTCTGTTTTGTTTGACCAAAAAAAAAAAAAAAACTGTATATATGAATATGTCATATGCCTCCCTGGAAAACAGTTCCACCTTTATCTTCATCTAATAAGAGCACCAGTGAAACTTTCATGAAATAAATGTTAGTCTTGCCTGGCCTTGCTTTTGATTTCAATGTCCCTGGGACTAGACATGGTCAGTGAATCTGCAGAAGTAATAATATTCCCTGAAGATTCTGATTTTCAAAAGCTGTTAGAAGTGACACTGTATTTGAAAAGTCAGTGTAAAACTAAAAAGGATAACACTGTTTCACACCATCTAATTAGCAATTTGTTTTTCTGTTTAACATAAAAGGAGTAGGTGCTCTTTTCTTTCATGAAAATAAAATAAAATAAAATAAAATAAAATAAAATAAAATAAAAAAGACTTTGTAAAACACATACTTTACACAGGAAGCTCTAACAAAATCAATAATGGAAACTGCTATGATGCATTTGTTTATTTATTTAATGAAGCTAAGGGTCACGTCTCTGGCTGCAGACAATTTAGGTAAGCCTTCTGTTACTGAGCTAAGTTCCAAACCTATTCTTAACTTTATAGCTAAGGGATGCTGTGCTCAGCTATCTATAGCCAAACATACTGGACATTTTATTAGTTGTCAACGATGATGCTGGAGAAATAATTATTGGCCTATGATGTAATGGCTGTTCTTGACTGTAGTTACCCACTTTAAGTTCAGTTTTCACAAATAGATTAAAACAGAAACAATTGAACTCATATTAACTGTTACTTGTATAGTTCAGTAATTATTTATGACAGACTAAGCTTTTTTTGCTTCCTGTTAGTTCAGATGTCTGCTTATAATTTAACAATAAGGATTTAAACACTAATATTATCTTAAATCATCTTCCAAATTACTTTGTTTGTTATCTACATTTTCAATTTAAAAAAAAAATACACTAGAAGGCCAGAGTCAGGCAAGAGAATGGAGATCATTAACTGACTATAGTTCTTTGGGAAGCAAAAACTTTTTTTTTCAACTTTTATTAGGTATTTACTTCATCTACATTTTAAATGCTTCTTGGCCCTGGTGATCCCCTGTACTGGGGCATATAAAGTATCAAAAACTATTAATTACAGATATATTTCTTTTCATGTGTATGACAGGTCTTTCTTCATATAAGATTTTATCCACAGATAAGTTGTCCTACCTTGATTAGGTACTGCAGAAGAATTTGCACTTTCCAAAATATTTGCACTTCATTATCATTCAAAAACACAGTATAGATAAGTGTATATTTCCACATGCTATATCAATTGAAAGTAAATCTTAGAAAATCAGTTTTGGGAAAAAAGAGATGCAATGTTAAATACACAAGTGTTAATTGTTTGACCTTGCAAAACAGTTAAGTTTTCAGACTTAGTCAAGCAAAATGAGCCATTATACAAATTGATAGCAGGCACTCAAAGTATTGAGCTTCATTATTTCACTTTCTATGAAAATGTACTTTGTTCTTTGAATTTATCCAAAAGCACTCTAAAGGTTATATGAATATCTGTAGCCCTGGCATCATAGTTTCTTTTCCTGTTGCTGTGATAAAACACCCTGTGGAAAGTAGTTTAAGGAAAAGGGGCTTATTCTAACTAACAGTTTATAGTCCAGAGGCAATTAAGGGATCAGCTCAGCCAGTCATATCACGCCCACAATCAGAGAGCAGAGACATGTATTTGTTTTGTTGCTCATGTCTCTTTCCTGACTTACCTAATCTAGTATCATAGCAGGGAAACTATCATCTAGAGCAGTGGTTCTCAACTGTTCTAGATGACACCATTGGGGGTAGTCCCATATCAGATATCTTGCATAACATATTATTTCCATTAAGATTCATAACAGCAGCAAGATTACAGTTACAAAGTAGCAAAAAAATAATTTTATGGCTGGGGTCACCACATATGAAGAGCGGTACTAAAGGGTTGTAGCACTAGGAAGTTTGAGAACCATTAGTCTAGAGTGTGTGTGTTTCCCACCTCAATTAAGACCCATGTCCTGAGATTGGGCTTATCCCTGGTACTAATTGGAGGGCCATGATCCATAGGCTGGATAGCCCAGACATCGAATAGATCCAAATGTGAACAGAAAAGAGTCAAGGCAATGGTTCCCAGTGATACTCTGCTATACTCGTAGATTGATTTCTAGACCAATGTTTTCTTTATATAGTAACTAATGGAATCAGATGCAGAGATCCAGAGCAAAACATTAGACAGAGTTCAGTGAATCCTTCAGGAAAAAGGGAAGAAAGGATTGACTGAGCCAGAGCATTCAAGGACAGTACAATAAAAATCGCAGAATCAACTAATCTGGTCTCATAGGGGTTCAAGGACACAAAAAACGCCAAGGAGGCAGAATACATGGAACTGATCTAGGCCCTCTGCACTTGTGTGCTTTGGTGTTTTGTGGGACACCTAATAGTAGGGACAGGGACTGTCTAAGACTCTATTACCTGCCTTTGGGACATTTCTTCCTACTGGGTTGCCTCATCTAGCTTTAGTAGAAGAGAAGGTACCAAGTCTTAAGGCAACTTGATATGCCATGGCTGGTTAAGATCCATGGGAGGCCTGCCCTTTTCAAAAGAGACACAAAGGAGGAGTGGATGGGAGATTCAGGGAGAAGAGAGGTAGGAGGTATTGGAAGGAGAAGACGGGGGGGGGGGCTTCAGATGGGATGCAAAATAAAGAAATAAATAGGGGTAAATGAGTAAGTAAAATAAGGCCAATCCCCTAGAGGCATTTCAGAGGCCAAATTCCCAGTGAGTCTAGATTTTGTCAAGTTGATAAGTAAAGCTAACCATCCTGCCTGGGTGTCAGTATTTTCTCTGAACCATGTTCAGCTAATATGTCTTGTTATGATGAGGCACGAGAATGGATGAAAATTTACTTTAAAGTGTATCACTAGTACCAATAAATTCTTACAAAGTGAAAACTGACATATTTAAAGTAGATATACGGGGCTGGTGAGGTGGCTCAGTGGGTAAGAGCACCCGACTGCTCTTCCAAAGGTCCAGAGTTCAAATCCCAGCAACCACATGGTGGCTCATAACCATCCGTAACAAGATCTGACGTCCTCTTCTGGAGTGTCTGAAGACAGCTACAGTGTGCTTACATATAATAAAAAATAATAATAAAAAAAATAAAAAAATAAAGTAGATATACATAAACACAATTAAAAAGCTCCAGGTCTCAATACAAGCATTGTTAAATAAACATGTTTCATTACGGATAACACTCTTCAAGAAGGTGGAACAAAGAACTATTTATGTTTTATTATTTGCAAAGAATAATAGAGTGTATGATTATTAATATATGGTAAAGGAAAAATCGATAGAATAAAACCCTAAATTTTATGGATATAACTTAAAAAATACTTGGTTTAGTTTTATGTGTAGGAGTACTTGCTGGCATGTATGTATGCAGGTATAATAGCTGTATATGATATACTTGGTGTTCAGAGGACAGTGTTAGCTACCTTGGAACTGAAGTTATAGATGATTGTGTGAGGAATTGAAAATTTGTCCTTTGAAAGAGCAACAAGTGCTCTTAAGCAGTGAGCCAGATCTCTAGACCTTGATATAACTTTTATGCAGTTAAAAGTTGGCAATTTGAAAGTAAAGTAGTGTTTTCTTTGTTTGTAATCTGCATGACTTCATTATAAGTGTGTGTTTGTGAGTGTGTGTATGTGTGTGTGTCTGTGTCTCTGTGTGTATATGTATAAGAATTACATAATATTTGGAAATATATGTATATTTATAACAACATTCCAATTAAATATATTGAATAAAAACACTGATTCTTATTGTATATTAAATATATAAAAATCAGTTATTGCTTTTATAATTTTGTTAATATTATTTTCAGAACTATGGAGTAAAATCATTAAAAAGTTTATAAAAACTTAGGAAAAATTAATTGTGCAATTATGAGGCTGATGACATTTTTAGACACAATCTTCTTTTCTATATAACACATGGATCACATTGAGTTCTAAGATAGATACTAGTGATTGTTACTGTCAATTTTAGGAATCAGGTAATTCACAATTAAGTGAAGCAACAGTAGTTAAGAAAAATATTACCTTTAATTTTCTGATGAGGATATAATCAGTAGCCACTCCTCTAAAATGTATACCAAAGAATATGATGTTTTAATCATTTTTTAAATTATTTTATATTTTAATCTATATTTTTATGTGTCCCTTAAATTTTTCTTATCAATTATGCAGAGTGTCCCGTTATTTTGTTTTGTTTTCATTTCTTCTTTATTTCTTCCATATTTATGCATGAGAAAACACAGATACTAGAACATTATGAGGTATTGGGACTTTTGATTGCACGCCAAGGATTCTTCCATTAAAGAGATGTCATTAAAAATAACATGAACTTTGGGTCTGGAGAGATGGCTCAGGGTTTAAGAGAGCTTACTGCTCTTGCTAAGGACATGGGGTTAGTTCACAGTTTAGGTAATAATCATATCAGATGGCACACACCTGCCTATAAATCCAGTCCAGTGAAATTTGATGCATTCTAGTCTCTGGGCATCTGCATGCATGGTGTATAAACTCTTTCATAAATGCACAAGTATATTTGTGTGTGTGTATATATATATATGTATATATGTTTGTGTGTGTACAAACAAGACATAAATCTTAAAAATATATATATATTTGGAATATTGCTACTAGAAAAAGAACCCAAATGCAAAGAATATAAGAATGTGTAAAGAAAATACAAGTTAATGGCACCATACACTATTTTAGAAATATTTATGACTTTAAAAGCTAAATATGATCTTTATTCAAATATTGTTTATTATAGGCAGACATGTTTCGACCACTGAGATACAACCCCAGTAATTATTCTTCAAGTTTTAAAACGATTCTGAACAAATGTATCCAAAACCTGTTCAAAAACAAACTGAAATTAATATGCACATACAAGTTTAACTAATTAAGTCATTATATATGTATAGCACTTTTTTCTTAAGGCATTTCCACATTGAATTTCATAATCACTACAGGGAATACACACTACAATCTGTATTTTACAACTTTGAAAATGTGTACATTTCTGATTTCCTTAATTAGGATACTGTCCCTGTGCCTTCTAGTCTGGATAAGGGTTGATCTATCTTGTTGATTTTCTCAAATAACCAGCTCCTGGTTTGGTTGATTCTTTGAATAGTTCTTTTTGTTTCCACTTGGTTGATTTCATCTCTACGTTTCATTATTTCCTGCC
>NC_034613.1:109543603-109576576 GCF_900095145.1 Mus pahari | reverse complement strand
GAGTAGAGTGTTGTTCAGTTTTCATGTGAATGTTGGTTTTCTATTATTTATACTGTTATTGAAGATCAGCCTTATTCCGTGATGATCTGATAGGATGCATGGGATAATTTCAATATTTTTGTATATGTTGAGGCCTGTTTTGTGACCACTTATATGGTCAATTTTGGAGGAGGTACCATGAGGTGCTGAGAAGACAGTATATCCTTTTGTTTTGGGATAAAATGTTCTGTAGATATCTGTTAAATCCATTTGTGTCATAACTTCTGTCAGTGTCCATGTGTCTCTGTTTAGTTTCTGGTTCCAGGATCTGTCCATTGGTGAGAGAGAGTGAGATGTTGAAGTCTCACAGTATTATTGTGTGGGGTGCAATCTGTGCTTTGAGCTTTACTAAAGTTTCTTTAATGAATGTGGCTGCCCTTGCATTCGGAGCATAGATATTTAGAATTGAGAGTTTCTCTTGGTAGATTTTACCTTTGATGAGTATGAAGTCAACTTCCTTGTCTTTCTTGATAACTTTTGGTTGGAAGTCAATTTTATTCGATGCACTGAGAAGTTAAGTTGACAAACTATGAACAAACATGTAGCTCGATGACAAAGGTCAAACTAGAATTTATATATGTCAAATGTCTTATCCCTGGACACAGCATTTTAGCAGGTTTCTTTTACATATGAATATACCAGCATTATCTGTTACATAATGATTAGCTTCCAAAAGAGTACTGAGGTTTCACATAACTACTCTCAATGAGTTGGCAGATCAAATTGACATCTCCTTTCTTTCTGTTATACATGGAAGAGTACTAAGGGATTCGATTCATACAAAATTTGCAAACCAAGAGCTTATATTTGGTGTTTACTAAGAATGTCTCATCAACTTGCACAACCCAACATTTAAGAGGAAATCAAAGCAACAGTGATAGTTTTTAATGATTTAATCCTTGTGCTATAGCTAATTTAAAATGTGTCAAAAGTAAAGAATGTAAACAACTTTCTGGATAACTCCGCTGTGGTTCTGGTACTTACTTGAAATAGCTATCCCCCCATGTCCTTGTGATTGGCCCATCATTACTTATAACACATTAGAGCACCAAATGACTATGGTCATGTAATGAAATCATAGCAATGATATCCAAGATGGTAATCGAATTTTAGCTATTTTCCATAGTGGTACACATAATAGCCAAAGAGGACCACAGTATCTTGTTTTCTGATATGACTCTTGTGGCAGGAATGGCTGGTATTTCTGCGTTTCTGTTCTTACTTCTGTGTCTACTCTCCCCATCCACACTGACAATATGGCTTAATATCAATTGTTTAATCTGTTGCATGAAATATGTTCCAATATTTTGTGTTTGCTTAAGGGCAAAGTAAGTGAGGATAACTGAGGCATGAATTTTAAGAAAGTGCTTGGAATTCAAAAATGAGATTAAAATGACCATTGGTAATCAACATAGTATTTTCAGACACTGAAGTAAAGACGCAATTATTGCAAAAAAAAAAATGACAGTAGCAAAAGTTTCTTTGTAGGAATTTTAATTCACTGTGAGATAAGGTAGGTTAGAATTCATTAGACAACATCATATTGATAACAACTGGAGTAAAGACCTCCTTGATCTTTACTTGTATAGAATGTGGTTGATGGATCTTGGTCTTTTACTAAGAAAGCATAAAATCACTTTCAGAATAAAAGTTGCTTTGATAAAATCCTTAAGTGACATATAACTTGCTGAAGAGCATCAATTATTTACAATAATGTCAGATGAACTTTGAGAACAATTGCCTACTCATATTTATACAACACATGTGATGTTTTTATGAAGCATGACTAAAAATAAAAAGGATTCTTTGAATTAAAATGTAGTCTATGCCTCACTTTTCACAAGCCATGATGTATTTTAGTCATGAATTATAATGTTTACATACATTATTGATGTTTAATTTACATGAGAACATGTATGTTTGTGACAATAAGCCAAACATGATCAGTATTGCCAGAAGCTCAGTCACAAACTTACCCTGAGCATAACTAATACAATGATTACTTTATCTTAGCCACTTTATGAGAATATTTGTGAAAATTTTTTTCTATTAACTCCTCAAATCTCTGCAGACATGTCTTAAGAAATGTGAGTAACTTTAAAGACCCACAATGGGTTTAGATAAAGATAGCAGCTAGATTCAGCTAATGCTAAATAAGCATACACAGAGGTAAATCTGCTAAAGTCAATACTCTGTCAAATACTGCCATGATAAAAAATAAGCCTAAGGATATCAAACATTATTGAGAATGTATTATTTTGGGATACAGTTACACAAACGGAAATCCTGCACCAAATGAAGATGTTTGAATAGGTTTTTATCATCCATTAGAGAAGTAAAAAACTACTAAAAGTCAGAACAGAAGCCTCTCTATAGAAATGTGATAGGAAAAAGTTACACGGAGCACAAAATACCTGGGAAATGGATGGAACATTTCAGTTTGGAATAAAGCATGGATCAAGGATGTGACATAGTCACAGTGAAAATGGTATAATTCTCCATCCCCCAAACCCTCCATTATATTGCTCTAACAAATAAAAGTTGCAGTACCCTGACAATTAAGCCACATAAGTGTATAAGAAATGTTTGTTAGACGACTTGGAATCACTAATTAACTTCATGGCTAAGGTGCTGGGCTTGACTCCCAGTATTTCAAAATTAAATTATATAAATGACAAAAACAGACAAAAAAGGAAGTATATTATACAAAATATTGAAATCTAAATAATATATGATTAACACCATAGATTATATTAGGTACTTAATGAATGTAAATCTCACTATAAATGTTTCCACCACACTTTTAAAAAAAATAGTGCATATTTCAATCTAATGCTATCACTCTTATTTTATTTCATTTTTTGATATTTAGGTGGTTATTTTGCTTTCTAAGAAAAGATGCAGTGAAAATTGGTTTGAACTTCCAATTCAGTCTTAGCACGGGAATTTCAAGCTTTTCTGTTATCTCAAAGAAGGAAGCTTTGTATTAAATACCAATAATTGATTTATTTTTTTAAATAAAGAGGTATTGTTTCCATAAAATTCACAATATTCCAAAATAAGCTAAGCAAACATTTTAATGTATTTATTAATATTATGTAGTATTATATATACTTAGTTTTATCTATATCTTAGTTTGGGTTTCACTGCTGTGAAAAGACAATGCAAATCTTATAAAGAAAAGCTTTAATTGGTTCTCTTTTATGGTTTCAGAGATTCAGTCCTTTATCATTATGGTATGAAGCTGGTCAGCTTCCAGGCAGACTGGAGGTTCTACATCTTGAGCACCAGGAGCCCTTAGAACCTGTCTACACAGTGACATACTTCTTCCAACAAGGCTACACCTATTCCAAGAAGGCCACACCTAGTAGTGCTACTCCTTGGGTCAAGCATAGTTAAACTACCACACACACTAACTTTTAACTACATTCTAATCATTCGACTATGCTATCAGCAAGATGGCTCAGTGACCACCTTAAAACGAAGCCTACTGACCTGAGTTTCAACTTCTACACCACCAGTGGGATGCAGTAAACCAATTCCTTAAATTTGTCCTCTGATTTCCACTTCTACACCTACACACACACACACACACACACACACACACACACACACACCCCATACTATATAATTTCCACATTGGTATAAAGTGACTCTGTACTTTAAAAAGAATATAACTCAAAGGTTAAATCTCAGAAATTATACAAATTAATATTTTCTCACATCTCCAAACCTGTAAGCACCCTTTATGGGTAAAATAGGTGTTCTAAAAACGTAATTTTACTCCCAAAATTCATATATTCTTCCATGCATTTAACAGTAGAAAATATGTAAGTAAATTTTCGGTTTTTAGAATAAAGTTTCAGTTAGTTACATAACACACTGCAACCACCCACTGCTGCCACTGGCCCTATGAGACAGTCCTTAAGGTTCCTCATAAACCTTTCTTTTTTGGTGGTCTCTAAAATTTCTGTTTCTCTCATTAATCCAATTGTTGCCACTTTTCATTTTCTTATAGAAAGAAGTAATCAACACAGTAGGAAATATTCTTAAGTCACAGTGTTTTATATTGATTTGATTTGCTTTCTCTATGGTGAATATGGTGAATACCAACTATCTATAATCTCTTATTTTGATAAATACATACTGCCTTAAAATATCAATTGTGTAATTTTAAAAAATGTTATTGAGGATATAGATATATCTACATTGCTGTGTGAATTAAGACCAAGGATAATCAAGAATTAATATGAAATTCTAAGTAGTAAGTCTAGACAGTACACAATTTAATACAAATCCAAATGTAGAATGTGCACTATTATCAATAAAATTCAAATGCTGCTACTGACACCAATAAAGAAAAAGGCTAATTCTGTGAAATTTGAGCAAGACAACCTGTAGACAACTACAGAGAGGAAGAGTCTTTTAGAATTATATTAGGATTTTTAGTTGCTCAGCATTTACTTTCTGTATATTTTATAATATTTCTATGTACATCACAATTATGAAAATATGGCTGAAATTTGAATAGATTTCCATACAGCTGTGAGAGCATGGTCAAGTACGTTATCATTAGGAGGCCCAGTTTCTTCCAGTACAAAATGATGAAGCGGTACTCAGTGCCACTCTGGGTTGCTTTTAGCAGGGACTAGGTGATCCCTAAAGCTTCTACTGGCTCTAAAGTCCCTGATTTTTTTCTTTCCCCCATCATTTATAATATTTAATATTATTAATATTTAACTTTTACTACTTGATGTTTCTTAAAATGTTTTCTTTTTACCTTCAACTTTTATTCTCTACTCTAATTTATATTTTTATTTTTTAGAGTTTTCAAAAAAGATTTCTTTAATGTGAAGTTTCACCACTATTAATCTTGAAAAGAATTCAGAGTAAGTAAATAAGTTAGTTAACAACACAACATGGAAACAAGACAGGCATCGAAATGCAGAGCTGAATGAAAACTATATAATTTAATATATAAGAATTGTTCATGGAAAACATAACTAGCTTTTATCTTGTAAGGTGGCACGGATTTAACTGAAGTGAAACCCATTTTGGATTTATGTAAAATCTTAGGATTAATAGTGCCTTCAAATACATTAATATAATTTTCCTGTATTGAACAGAATAGCTTTAATTAAACTTTACTAACCCTTTTGGTTTAATCCCTGGAGCTAACCTATAAAACAGTAAAGGTTTTAAATCAAACTATAAAAATTCTCAGAGCTAAAAATTAAAGTGAAAGTTATGGAGAATAGAGTAGATAAAGAATTCACCAAATGCATCTAGTAAATTATTAATACTTCGAACACACATACATATACACACATATATGTATATGCATATATACATATATGTGAATATATATGAATATATATGAATATATATGTATATATGAATATAAACATATATTCACATATATGTATATATATGTCTGTGTGTGAATATATGTTTATATATATATAACCGGGGCTGATGAGATGGCTCAGTGGGTAAGAGCACCCAACTGCTCTTCCAAAGGTCCAGAGTTCAAATCCCAGCAAACACATGGTGGCTCACAACCATCTGACTCCCTCTTCTGGAAAGTCAGAAGACAGCTACAGTGTACTTACATATAAATACTTACAAATAAATAAATCTCCAATGCTATCCCGAAAGTTCCCTATACCCCTCTGCCCTCGCTCCCCTACCCACCCACTCCCACTNCTTGGCCCNGGCCTTCCCNTGTGCTGGGTCATATAAAGTTTNCAAGACCAAGGGGCCTCTCTTCNCAGTGATGGCCGATTAGGCCATCTTCTGCTACATATGCAGCTAGAGACACGAGCTCAGGGGGTACTGGTTAGTTCATATTGTTGTTCCTCCTACAGGGTTGCAGCCCCCTTCAGCTCGCGGGGGGGGGGTTGTATAGGGAACTTTCGGGATAGCATTTGAAATGTGAATAAAGAAAATAATAATTAAAATAATAAATACGTCTTAAAAAACAAACAAACAAACAAAACACACACCATAACCAAAATAACCTTCTAGTCCAGTACTAAACGAAACCAGGGTTGAAGCTCAAGGCAAGACAAGTAAGTAGCATTCCTACATTAAGTTTCAGTTGTTATAGCACCCAAGACCACCAGGTCAGAGGTGGCACCACTTGTAATCAGCAGGGCTGTCTCCCACCAATCATTAACCAAGAAAATCCACTACAGGTTTTCCACAGGCAATCTAGTGGGGAGCATTTTCTCAATTTAAGTTTCCTTCATAAAGTCTGGCTTTTGTCAAATTCACATATAACTTGATACTGCATAACATAGATATAATAACTAAAAATAATAATTAGGAAAAAGGTGATTGGTTTTATAAAGGATTCTTTTTAATTGTTTGAATATATCAAAATTTGTATAGCCACAATATTTTCTTTCTGTGAACATGCTGGGATGTCACTAAGTAATGAACATATCTGCAGACTTAAAGTTTACCGCATAATAAAATAACTCAAACACTAATATTTATTAATTTCATTGGTACTAAGTAAGGGTGTATAATACTGTTTGCTACAGAACTTCAGATTTATAAGAATTCCTGTTCAGAAGAAACTAGTGCATTTTCTCACTCAACTTGTTTGCCGCTGCTGTCCCAGCAATAACAGCTAACTAAATAACTAAACAAATTCAAATAAAAACAAAACCACTTTGGAAATCTCCAGGCAATGCTTCATAAACTTCTCCCACAAAAGTACCCCTAATGGAACTGAAGATTGAACACGCACCCCTAGGGATCTGCTGCAAGTGTGAAATTTCTTTGAAGTCATCAGTTTTATTTTAAAAATTCATGTGGTTTTTGTATTCTACTCTGTAATATATATCTGTTTTAATGTAAAAATGATGTGTTTCTTCAATATCTTTGAGTTACAGAGCTTTAGGAAAATATGCTAAGTTGATACCAAAGGCATGTGTATCTAAGAAATGCATAATTATAAGATGATCTTTGCGAAGAATAAAGACAATTATACAAATAAAGTTCTCCCTAGATTCTACATAATTCTTTGTTTATCGTTCAGCTTAAGGTGATGGCACTCCTCCACATTATCAGTAATTTTGAGGTCTATGCTTTTAGTATTGGATGAGAATATCTGTTGTTGTCATAGTGGGCAGAAAACATCCATTTCTCATAACCTACATACAGGAATTCTCATAATCACAAAGATATAATTATTCATTATATGTGCAATGTAATACATTCATTAACTTGCTATTGTGGTTTTCCAGTACCTCAAATTTTTAAAAAGCTCTTATTTTTCTTTTCGAGGTAGGGTAACAATTCACAAGGAGCTGATTAATTTTCAAAAGCAAACTAATTATATATAGTGTGGATATATCTTTTTTATTTACACTGTGAGAATGTGAATATTACAGATATAGTAGTGTATGCACATAACTGAAGGTGACAAAATTTGAATCAAATGATCCTCAAATTTATATTAAGAAAGCAAAGACAAATTAGATTCAAATATTAAGGAAAAACATTTAACTATAAATAAGACATAAATAGCTTGACCTTTCACTATCGCTGTTCTTCCTGTAGAGGCTAAACTTCAAAGTCTTTTCTCCAGAGCCTTTGTTAAAAAGAAGTTAGAAAGAAAGGAAATGGATTTTGAACAGTGTTTTGACAAATGATAGTCAGTTGTCTTAGAGGACAAGGCAGGTGAGATTTTCAGGCAGGGGATGTGGCAGGAAATTGTACACACAGACAGGATTATTATAAAGGAATAAAAATGGCTCAAGAGAATATATGTCTGGGTACACTGAAATGAGAACTAGGAGGAAATGAAAGTGGCTGCAAGCAGGCAGGGTGTGCTTAAGAAGTTTTTGAGTAGAGAATTCTTTGAATTTCACAGGAAAGAAAAGGAGCCAGTCAAAAACAAGTGGAGAGTGGGGATTGCTGCAGTACAAACATTGAGATAGGAAAAGGGTATTTGGCAACAGCCCTGTGACTACACTGGTTGGATCAATATACAAAGCAAGCAATCAAAACACAATGGATACATTTGGCTGTTGAAATAGACAGTGAGAAAGAAGGTCGTGATATAGTTAGAAAAAAATATGAAGGGATTTATCAAAAAGCCCAGACATATAAAAGAAACAAGGCTGAGTAGAATACATACTTAGCTGAACCAAGAAGAACTATAAGATATATAAGATTATTCTCGTCAAATCTAACAATCAAACCAATGCAAAGTTCATACTGGTGTGTCAATTGTTAACGCTATGTAAATTATCGTTTCTAACAACAGTAGTATAACAACAGTGTACTTGCTATGTGGCAAGTTTTTCCTGTATGCTTTGTATATGCTAATTTACTTATTTAATCTTACTTTTGTCATTTTCTAGATTAGGACAAAAATACTTGGATGTCAAATTACTAGCTAAATATTCTGAAACTAGTAAGTAATATCACTATAATTTTCTTTAATTCCCACAGTTACAGAATATAATCACAACAGCAAATATTTCTCTTGTATAAAAGAGAAAATAAAGTTAGCACCCATATAATATCACCAGTGGAGAAATAATTTCTTGATCCATCCTTCTTTAACTTTTTAATCACTTATGAAATGTGGACAATATTGACAAGAAGATTTACCCTGCTTGGAAATCTTACAAGCATTCTGTTCCACTTCTGTCTTAATTCCTTAATACAGTATAAAGTAACATGAGACCTGAATCTGCCTTGGATATTTCTGATATGCCTACCTTACTCCCACAGCCTCATCATCAACTATTCCTTTAATCTGTCCTAAATGATTCTTCTAGTTTACCTTGAAGCTATCGAGTTGTCTCTGGAAAAGAAACCATTTACCATGCTAGGAAATCTTCATCCTCATCATTTACCCATCCCATAGTCATTTCTTCTTTATCTCAATTCTAGAACAGTATCTTTAAAACACACTTGAGGAGCAACGTCTTCGAACCATTTTGAGAACACGATCATTCAGCATACATTTAAGCTCTTCTCAATGTAAAAAACATATTATTTGATTCGAGGTACCATAGCTTCAATAACATAGCAGTGTTAAAAAAAATGGAGAGGACAGGTTATTTAAATGTACATTGTAGTCAGATATAAGCCAATCAAAACTACCTTTCTACTTTCCTTACACAAACAGAACTTCTATGATTAATAGTGCTAATAGCGTCCTTTTCAATCTTACTGAAAGCAAAGCACATACACTAAGAGGCAGCTGCCAATTGATTACCTTTGCTTGCGCTTTCCACATGTTCCAGCTCATCAGGAAATTTCAGGATATCCCGGTATTGCTCATCACAGATTTCAGCAAGAAAATGCAAAAGGGTTGATTTTTGATCTGCTGATTTTGTGTCTTTGATCTGGGGGGAAAAAAGGCTTTTTAAAGCAACACAAATAGATACTTCTCTTAAACAAGTGAAACAAATGATGAATGAATTCAGATAATGATGAAGCTCACTCATACATTTTTTTTGTTTTTAATCTATTAAGTTGGTGGTGGCTTCTTAATGACAACTAGTTACACAGCTGAGGATCTTACACTCAATATTTTATAAAAGAGAAATTAACACTAATAAAAGTGCCAAATTAAACCTTAATCTATATTTGCAAAAATGTCTGAATCATTACAGCAAAATGAACTTCCCTTTCACTAGACAGGAACACCCATTTAAGTATTTATAGTAAAAGTACCAGTTAATGTGTGTTGATGTTAATAACATTCTGGTATTTGCATTAGTATAAAAATGTATTCTTGAAGCCGGGCATGGTGGTGCACGCCTTTAATCCTAACACTTGGGAGGCAGAGACAGGCAGATTTCTGAGTTCGAGGCCAGCCTGGTCTACAGAGTGAGTTCCAGGACAGAGAAACCCTGTCTCGAAAAAACCAAAATAAATAAATAAATAAATAAAAAGGTATTCTTGAAAGCTTCATTCATTTGTGAGATTAAATTTATTTCTAGTTATCATGCTTTACATTCCTTTATTTGCATGTGCCATAAGAAAAAAAATCAAAAATATTTTTTTCATAAAGAATGATAAATGAAAATCATACCACACACTCATGGAAACATGACAGAATTTAACAGTTATTTGCTCAACATTGTATATTTTTTGAGAGACATTAGAAGAAAAATGATGGAGTTAATAGAGTAATACAAATCTTTAAAGCATAAGCCAGAACAATTTAGATGGCTCTAATGTTTTCATTTTTATATTTCTTATGATAGACTCAGTTGCAAATGAAATCAAGGATTTACTTCGAAACAATGCATAAATACAATGCAAAGTTTCATGTATTCATTTCTTTTCACTTTATTGGATATTTTAGTTCTATAATTTTTTTTGAAATAATAATAGTTTATTTCAACCTGGGAATACTTGAAGTCTAGATTTGAAATAAGATGCATAATCTGATCAGAATGCTGGCAGAGGCTACTTTTTGCAACCACAAGGATGAATTCAGGCCCTTGCTCTCTCTCCTTCTTAATTGTAACCCTGTAGCCCTAGAGGTGAACATGTCACCCATCTAATTTTTGAATGATGGTTTTATCCATTGGTGTTCATACTGATTTGGAGTTTTTAGCTTTAAGGATTATTCTGTTTAGAATAAATATGTATTCTTCACAAACAGGTTTAGGAAAGGCTGCAGAGGATAGTTAGGTAATTATAAAATGAGTTAATCCTTACCATTTTGTGACTAAAGATAAAAAACATAGCATTTACTAAATCAGCTTCATATCAAATATGTTCTGTGTCAAACTTTGTTTTGGGTATTTACATCCTCATGATGTGAACAAATATAAAGAACATGAGCCTTAAGACTCCAGATGAACAAATGGCCATAGGTGTAATAATGTTCCAGTGGTCATCATTATTTCTGGGAGAAATTCTACAAAGACAGAGTTCCATATACCAAAAATATTTAAAATGCTGAAATCATGCTCATTCACCAAACACCTTTTAGCATTACAAAGTTTAAACCTTCAATCCAAAGACAAGCTGGAAGAACAAAAAGCAACAAGGACTCAAGAGCAGTTTATCTTAAGTAAAGCTAGCAGCTATAAAGGAATCAATGGGAGGCTCTGTTCCCCAAAGATAACTGTTTAGCTGGGATTATTGTCTTGTATGCTCACAAAATGCATCATTTTTAGAGTATGTGGGACATTTTTAAAAATCCCTTACAACTTAACATCTGAGATCCTAAAAGAAGGAGGTAAGTGGCAGGAAAATCCCCCCCCCCCAGTATTAAGGAAATTTATTTACTTTTTTTAAGTCTGTGAAGACAAATATATATCAACAGAGAAAAAGAAAAGCAGATTCTTATACACTATTCAAGATGCCAAATTGTATAAGTATTTTGCAGTTGTTAAACATGTACATAGCTAATGCTGCAAATAAAACAAGAAAAATGGTATTATATTCCTATGGCAATTTTATGCAGATTTCCTTTTCTTTGTCTTGGGCTTTATAGCATTTTACAGTAAAATTTTGAGCTTTATCCTGCATTCGTAACTTGCTAAATTTACAAGTGTGTGTGTGTGTGTGTGTGTGTGTGTGTGGTTATCCACTGTTTGCAGGTATAAGCATATGTGTAAGGATGTACTTGACTGTGCAAACATGTTGTAAGAACATGATTCCCCATCTTATTTTTTGAGACAGAGTCTCTCACTGAACATGAAGCTTGCTATTCTAGCTAGACTGGGTGGCCAGCAAACACTAGGCCTGCCTCTGCCTCCAATCAATTAGAGTTAGACACGTTCAACTATACCGTTTTTATTTATATTTGTTTTGTTTTATGTGGTTACTAAGAATCTAAATGAGAATCCCTTATGTGATCATGGAGCAGTTTAATCACTGAACCATTTTCCAGTCCTGAAATGTGTTTTCATATTTATTTACTATCGGTGCCACTAACTATATAATTCTGTTATGCAATTTACCATCGTAAATGGTTGAATCTACAAAAACAAAGGATAACATGTTGGTTAGTCAAAAATGTTATTATTTCTAATTAAATCAATAGGGTTTCTAGACAGCATATACATGTGATTATTTAGAATAACATTCGCTTCAGAGCATGGGCAAATATGGCGAGGCACCTGCCTTGTCAATCTAAGAAATATATCCAATGGGATTGGGAGACAAACTGTTTATAGGCTATATAACAATATTTGTTTCTGAGATTCCCCACAGAGTCTTTTTTAATGTCTCAAAGTGACAGGAAATTATAACCAATAGGTGGTCTTTTAAATCTTTCTCCATACGCATAACCTTTCGATCAATTCTTTAAAACTGAGTAATATTAAAATACGATACAAATTATTGCCCTTAGTGTAATATATTACTTAATATTGTATATGTAGAATTTCTTACTCTGTATCATTCATATAGTAGCCACAGCAGAAGACAATTGAAAACACTTTCATCAATACTAATATTTATCTACCAATTTGCTCTTATAAGTAGACAAGATAGATACATTCATCTCTGGGAAAAAAAGGTAATCTAATTTAAATATATATAAAATCACGTCAAAATACTTGGGTTAGTTTACTAAGATACAAACTTAATTTGCATTGAAAGTTGGTTTCTTGAAATCATGATAAAAATGTAGATGAGTCTCAAATATCTAAACAAGGTGGTAACTAAGCTAGATCTTGCCTAAGTCTCAGAGGCAACTACATTGTAAGCATTTCAAGGACTGTTCTAGCCAGAAGCAAAGTGCCTTTTGGCAACTTTGTCTGAATTTCAGCATATTCCTTTTTCAAGCAGCACTGAGCAAAAACACAAGAAAAATATCAGACATCTTTTTATGACCTGCCATGGGGAGACAACTCCATAACCCTCTACTTTGTGCATATTTCCAAACACTAAAAGCAAAATAGTACTTTCATCAAATACAAGTAGTTTGAAAAGCTTAAATTTGCATTTTATTTTGCTAAATTGATTTAGTGAATATTAATGAAAATAAGAGTGAATCATTTGCAATAACTGAGAGCATTAACTAACAACAACTAATCAACCATACATACAGTAGTTTTAATTGTTATATAAAGATTACTAACTGTAATTAAGTGAATTAATTAATTAATTAATTAAGTGAATTCTATTTCTTTAATCTTAACTAACATTCAGAAATAGTATATAAATATAAAGTACTCTTGGTATGGCAACACATACTTCTAGGGCTAATTCTGTTTATCTTTTTATAAAGTATTTAACAACTAAAATTTAGTAGAAAATATGAAATTGCATAGAAAAGTGAAAATATGTTGACTAACTTTGTGGCAAATGCCAAGAACTAATGCAATTATAAAGAGTTGTCAGACATAAGAGGAAAACTGGATGCATTTGAATCATTGTGAAAAAATTTGTATTTTTATCAATGAGTAAAAGGAAGTGAAAATAGGAAAAGTCAGACCCCACATGTTAAGATACTAACTTCACAGTAAGCTAATTTTAGAAAGAAATATGTAGCAATGTGTAAATAGTCTCTGAGAAAGAGGATATGAACCAACATTCTCTCTGCTTTAGTGTTATTCATGTGTTATACGCCTATGGAAGAGGCACTTTTACAAATCCTCAAAACAACCCAGTGAATTGGTGGTTTGAATGTGCTTGGCCCAGGGAGTGGTGACAGTAGGAGGTGAAGCTTTGTTGGAGTAGGTGTTCCCATGTTGGAGGAAATGTCTCATTGTGGAGGTGGCCTTGAAGAAGCACTCCTCCTGGCTGCCTGGAAGCCATGCTGTTCCTGTTTGCCTTTGGAACGAGATGTAGAAATCTCAGTTCCTCTACCACCTTGCCTGCCTGCATGTTACCATGCTCCCACCTTGATAACAATGGACTGAACATCTGAACCTGTAAGCCATCCCAAGTTAAATGTTGTCGTTATAAGAGTTGTCTTGGTCATGGTGTCTCTTCACAGCAATTAAACTCTATCCAAGACAATAGGCAAATCAGAGAGTATAATCACAGTTCATCTACTTAATAAAGACAGGAGCCAGGACACACCCTGTTCACTTATACATATTGAGATTTAATAATTACTGGATTTAATAATGGGCTATTGGTTATGAAGAAGGTGTTTGGAAAGGGGAAACATTATTCAGGAAGCAAGTTCATTAATAATAATGAGTATTTTCCAAGTTCACTGAGTGCAATTAATAAATACCATGTTTGTTTTTCCATAGTGATTTATACATTTTGTATTTGTACCGTTTATTTCACAACACATAATTTTGTTTATATTTTCAGTATCATCCACCAGATTGTGACCTCCTTATAAATGAGGACTATGATCAGATCAAATTTTCCCCCTGGAATGTTCAATGAATAAATGCTCCAGACAAGCCAAAGATAATTAAGGCTAATTCAATGATTAGAGAAATCTTTGGTGACCTTCAAGTATTGTTTCAGAATACTGCCAAGGACATAAAATTAAATGGAAAGGATACCCAGCAAGAGGAGGTAATGTGTAAGGATAATTTATTCAAAATATTGACAGTGGATAATAGCTGGATAATAGAGGGGGCAGTAGAGCCAGCAGCTGAAAAATGGTGAGGCTAGTGGCAAAAGTTATTATAATTATCATTCTGGATATGTTCAGCATAATTAGGCCTGAGGAGAGTAGGAATTAAAAGAAATAAAAATAGACAATCAAGAATCCATGGGTCCTATGCTGGGGCTACAGCTTATCAGGAGGCTTACACATCACTGGGTTCAATTCTCAGTACTTTAAAAATAAAGCAGGAAAATAATTCATGGGTATTGGCTACATTATAAAACAGAGATCCCTTGATCAAGAGCAGTGGCCTCATCTGAGTAGTAGTTAGAAATTCACATCAACTAAATTAGAAATTCAAGGGCATGTCTTGCTATGTGGTGATTCTGATGTTTGAGAGCCACAATGATGAAAAACATTTCCAGGTCAAAAGCTACTCAGGCAATTATCTACACTTTATCTACAAATTCTTCCGATTTTTAAAATAATCAATGTTGTGTTTGATATGTTTCCAAAGCTTCGTCAACTTTAAACTAGAGAACTATCTAGCAATTTTTGGCTAATAAAAGACAGGTCTAACTGTTCTTGATTAGTTCGCAGAAAATGTGGGCCATGCTGTGAAGGCTTCAGATATATTGCTCTCAAGTTGTATAAACCATCACTCATTTTTCCTTAAAAGTGTACTAAAATTATACTCCCACATCATATTGAGTCTAGTGTACTGTGTTTAAGTAAAACCTTAAATCAGAAAATCAAATTATAAGATGTGGAAAACTGGGCGTCAAAATTGTCCTCAAAAATAACTGAAAGGTTTATGTGTTCCTCAGGTTTACATTTCAGGGTTATTAGACTTGTTCTAAGGAGCCCAGTGCCTTAACTCTTAGGCCATACGCAACAGACTATACTTACAGAAAATGCAACCACCCTGTGTCTCTATAAAACAAATGAGAATAAAATGAAAAAGT
Organism: Mus pahari; assembly: GCF_900095145.1. NCBI lineage: Eukaryota > Metazoa > Chordata > Mammalia > Rodentia > Muridae > Mus > Mus pahari. The sequence continues at coordinate 109,561,057 of NC_034613.1, read as the reverse complement.
ACCATCCATGATGGAGGCATACACAGATACTGTGTTACCAGAGTCAGCATCCTAATTTCAGGTGGAAAGTAAATAGTGAGAATGTGTTGTTATATAGGAACAAAACAGTGGGTTTTAAGCATATGTCCCAAAGCAATCTTACACTGTAACTATAGAGTGTTACAGAGAATCTACTTAGCTAACTTCATGAGATTTGTCTTGCACAAATGGCTGTAGAATGTATAGTGAACATAGGAAAAAAATAGTTGTACATAAAGAATAAAAGAAATGCAATAGTAAAGCCATATACATAACCCCCTAGAGAAACATTTCTAGATATTTTTAAGGAAGTATATCATGGAAGTGGTGCTAAAACTTAAATGTGAGTCAGAGATCTATGCCAATAAACTACATAAGAAGGACGCCCTTTTAGACCGCTCTCTTTATCTTGTGTTTATAGAAATGGCAAGAAGGAACTCACACTATGTGAAGGAAACAGCCCTCACATGCCAACAGAATCCAATCAAGACACACTTATACTGGGTGGATTAACCTTAAGAACAAATGATACTTCTTTGCAGAGTCTGGTTGAGTTGTTGAAATGAAACCACTTAATATATCACTGTGATCAGATCATTCAACTTTATTTCTTTTATTAAAATGATCCCTAATTATAGTTTCTTTCTCCCTATTATGTTTATATATTCATGGAACCGTTAATATTTCAGCAATCATGAATGCTCTAGTGCATATATCAAAACAACTACTACTGCTTGCCAGTCTTGATACGGCACATGAATTCTAATGTTAGTTTCTTTTATTAAAAAAAAATTAAGTTCTGTGCTCTCTGCCAAGGGTTGTTTACAAATTATTGCTTTCTCCAACACCCCCACACACTGCAATAACATTGAGAAAGATAATGTACTTTTAAGGATTGCAATTACCATGAAGACATTAGCTCTGCAGCTACAAGCAGACAGGTCTAACACATGCTTTCCTGGCTTTATTTCTGAATCTGTCACCAAAACTTGTTTTTTAAGGTGTTACATGACCACGGTTGACACTAATTCAGCCAAATGCAATTTATACTGGGAAAGATGTCCTAATTCTTTATGTAGGCTTGATTGCTCCTATTTTACACTCTTGATTTCTGTATTATAATGGCTCTTCCAACAAAAAAGGGAACAGATGATATCAATTGTATAAAAAGTCATGCAATTTAAGAGCTTTCCACTTGTTAACTTAATTTATGGTAGCAATCTGTGAAAGCAGAGCTTAAACTTGAAACCATGACAACATTAAATGTAATAAGGATTCATCTCAATTGCCACCTTCAGGCCCAGCAGGGCATTTGTGCTGTTAGTTTCTCAGAGAAGACAAATTTTGCTCTCCTACCCTCGTTGCTCCCCTTCTCAGGGTTTTCCTTGTAGCCCCACTTATTCAAGGTGAATGCACTCAGGATGCATTAGTCTGAAGTAGCCAGGACCAGTGGCAAATCAACAGCCATTTATGCTCATTTAGGAAAGGCCACGATGCATTAATGAAACATGGCTGAACTTTACGAACAAAAGCAGGTCTGCTGCTTAGAAGTGCTTTCAGTTAATCAAGCTACCAAACGAATTATTCTGAGAATAGTTTTAAGAAAATCAAATTATTTTTAAATTGGTACAAAAATAGTGTAGAAGCATAAGCATCTCTTGGGTTTTAAACAGCTTCTTCAATAAGGCTTGGTTTATACAAATAATAAAAGCACTCAACTTTTATTATAATGAGCATTTTTACTTAAATGTGTCTATATGAAGTTTGAGAGTTAGTGAAATCAGTTCTTTGTTGCTTTTCCCTGGACATAGCCTCAAAGATTATTAACAACATTAAGAAACACCATAGGCAATACTGAAGGTGAAAGACTCAGAGACTTTCCATTAGTGTATGTGTAACTCACGTGGTCAACAATATACCTTTGAAAACCAAAATCAATAGCACTGAGAAATAGCTATTTAGGAGTTGCTGACATTTATTGATGTTAGTAGCTTCCTTCAATTAATCATTCATTCATCTTTAATGCACTATATAATTTTACAATGCAAATTTAGTTAATATTAAGTATATTCTTCTATTGGGTATTTTCCTCATCAATTTCTGTTTTTGCACCTCTGGAAATGATCCTTGCTGATATCAGTGATATCCTATTACAGACAACGCAGCTGTGAATCCTCTTCTTCATTGTCAGAAATGTGCATAAAATTTAGCACTTTAAACACTTTAGAGTAGAGTAGAGTTTAGTGGCACTAAACACATTACATGCATATGCAGCATATCCCCCTATTCATAATCAGAACTTCTTGTCATCCTAACCCAAAGCTTTAAACGAGTACATTCTACACATTTTGTAACTTTCACAACTCTTCATTCTAAATGATTTATAATATTTTTCATGTTCCTTTGTATAGATTTACCAATATTATATTTTAAATTGTTGTGATGTTTTGGATATGACGTGCCACCCTAAAAGGCTCAGGTGATGCAGAATTGGTCCACAGATGGTAGCACTTTGACAGGTGATTAGAAAATGAGACTATTAACTTCATAATGAGTTATTAGGACATGGGCATGCCATGAACCGGTATATCTTACGTCTGTTCCCATCTAAGTTCTCTCTGCTTCCTTTCTGCCATAAAGTGAGCTGATGTGTTCCACCATATACTCCAGCAATAATATTCTATCTTGGTTCTGAATAAAAACAACAAAAGCAACACACGCTCATCAAAATCCATGAAGCTGTGTGTTCCAATCTATCTTTCCCTCTAGTAGTTGTGTTGACTCGGTATTTTGTCACTGAAACAACAAACTGATACGGTACAGGTGTCCATATGGTGGCTCACTGCTATCCATCACTTCTGTCCCAGGTACTCCAAAGCCCTCTTCTGACTTCTGACAGTAGCAGGCCAACTATTCATAATGCATGAAAATTAAAATACTTTTTAAAAGAAACGTGTATTCTGAGATACCACAATGTAAATAAAGAAATCAAAATAACGTAGAGAAAGAAAATGAAAAGATGAAGTTATTGCGCTTGCCCTCCTGAGAGACTTCAGTCTATGTTGTACTAGTGACTGCTGTTATCTCTTCCCTTTGCCCAGGATGCAGTTGCTTACAGTCTGGGATGTCATCACACAGGGCACATTGTTACCTGGTAGTTAGTTACCCAGCATTTATGAGCAGCATAATTTATTTATTTTTTATGTTTTTAACATCATTTATTTCTTCATGTGTGCTGCTGCATGGAGGATCCTCCATATGGCCCTCCCCACAAGCATTGCTCCTTCTGTCCGGCTTTAAAAATACAATGCTCTATATGTACCAGCTAGCTCAGAGGAAAAAAAAAAACAGATTGGAAATATGTTTGATTTTTCGTTTTCCCAGCAAAAATCCTAGCATTGGGTCCCACAGAGAGTAAAGTTTCAATATATATGTCTATAATTAACAGCATTGAAAAAGTTTGTAAATGGATATAAATAATTCCTAAGGTTTCTAAAGTAATCACAGACCTTTATTTTGGTATAAGCTATCACTTTATAAACTTCTTTCACTGTCATTGGCTCTCCTTATTAAGGTTGTGCAATGCATTCATTAGGAAGGCTTCATTTGACCAGAAAACCAGCTTGTAACATGACTGGTCACATTCAGTCACAGCAGCCATGTTTTATTTTGAACAACAGTTTCAAACAGGGTTTAAATCCCCTTTGAACAGAGCTTTTATAGAATAAAAAGGCATTTGTTTTCAAACTTACTAATTATATTCACTAAATGCTGCTCATGTTTTCGACTTTCCCCCACTGTGAGAATTACAAAATCAGTCATAAGATTAAACTCAGAAAATGACTACAGCAATTCACAGAATACTAAGCCAGCTGGGTTCATTTAAATCCTCTATGAAAACAGTTTTCATGGTGAACCAAGTAAGACCTACAGCTAGTCCCATAAATCATCACTTTTTGTCTATTCTAGTGCTGAAAATGTTTATAACCACTTTGAATAAATGGGAGATTCATCAAGAAACGTCCTTAAAATTTTCAAAAGTAGAGAATTTTTCATTTCAGTTAGCTATACTCCACAGTCCAAAATCTGTCACTATTACTATGTGGGCACAATTGTTCACAATTATAGTTATGAAACTATATTAACTGAGTTTTTTTTAGTTAAATACTATTTGATACAAAAAAAAAAATCCCTGGAGTGTATAATTAGACAGGTAGTAGAAATACTTTAATAAAGACAAAATGCCAATAAATATGACTTTTAACAGTCATATTGGACAAGGGATACCAATCAAATAGGAACTCACAAAACACACTCTGTAAAGAATCTAATAAACTGAAGATTTCAGGATTTAATGACATTTACACAATTTAAACTATAGTGTTGTGAATGTGCTAATCTAAAAAAATGCAATCAAATTCTGAGAAAACAAGCAAGTGTTACATTTAAAGTATTAGCAGATTCATTTACACCAAAGACTACAAATGAATATTTCAATTTTGAAAATAGTTCTTAATCAGCTCACAGGCACATGCTTTGGCTGTTCCTCAGAAAATTAGACATAGTACTACCAGAGGACCCAGCAATACTTCTTCTGGCCATATACCCAGAAGATCTTCCAACTGGTAATGCTTTGGAATCTAAGGGTTAGAGCAGGGAAGGAGAAAGGAAAACTAAGCTAAGAGCGGCTTTTTTTTTTCCCTTTCTCAAACTTCAAGTCTATAACATCAATGACAAAATCTTCTAATAAGCACATCCCTTTATAACTACAATTTGAAGACATACATAAACACACTTATCACCTGCTATATTTGGCTTCTCTGAAAATTAATCTCACAACTAGTCACTGCATACATTTCCCACAGTGACCTATTTAGAAAAACTGATTTTTAAACTTGTTCTGTGAGGAAGAATTTTGCAAGAAGAAAATGTTCGTTTTTGTTTTCTTCTATTTAGAACTTTATCAAAATGACTTTTTACAATGTTATTTAATAATACAAATTGAATTCCTATACAAGTTTGTTAGTCAGTCTTTTTTTTGTATACTAGATTTAATCCAGCTATTAGTTCTTATGTGTTCCCTCCCTCCTTCCCTCCCTCCCTCCATCCCTCCCTCTTTCCCTCCCTCCCTCCCTTCCTCTCTCTTCCCTCCCTCCACCTTCTATCCTTCAGATGATCTTACTCTCCATTTCCTTTTACCTGTTTCCCTTCAAAACCATTCTTTTTTGAGGGACCAGGCCTCACTCCCTAGGACTTTCTTTAACTCATGATTTAGCTCAGGGTAGCTTAAAACTCCTGGGCCATCCTATTGCCTCAGCCTCTCATAAGGTAGTAAGCACTTTTTTTTTCTACTTTTGATTATCTGTCAAGGGCTCCCTAAATTGCCCAAATTTGCCTTCAACTCCTCCTGCATGTAGCTCAGGCAATTCTTAAACCTGCTATCTTCTCTCCTCAACCTCAGAAATAGTCAAGGATACATGACTACAATGTCAGACATGCCTCATTTCAATTACTAGGATATCGAGGATAAGAAACATCAACAGGTTACCCCAATTCTACAAAATATATAACCATTTAGAAACAGTTGGGGTTATCACTTTAGAAATCATTTGTAAAGTCAGAGATTGAAAACTCTTTTCATCAAATCCCTTTCTACTTTAGGCACCAATTTGCATAGCAACACTATACTTGGTAAGGAAAGCAAATACTCTATGTTTCAGAAATGGAAAAAGAGTAGTTACATTCAAAGCACATAATACTGTATTTATTCATAGGTGGAAAAAGTCATGGTGCAATAGTCATTTACTTCCAAAAATTATAAGAGTACAACTCTAAAACATAAACTCAAAGTGGGGTTTATTTTGATCTTTTCATATTTGATTTTTTGTATTTCGTTTTTGTTTTTTGTTTTTTTGAGACAGGGTTTACTCTGTATAGCCCTGGCTGTCCTGGAACTACCTTTGTAGACCAGGCTGGCCTCGAACTCAGAAATCCGCCTGCCTCTGCCTCCTGAGTGCTGGGATTAAAGACGTGTGCCACCATGCCTGGCCGGATATTTTCTTTATTTACATTTCAAATGCTATCCCCGTTCCCAGTTTCCCCTCAGAAACCCCCATCCCATTCTCCCTCTCCCTACTCCTGCCTCCCCACCCTGGCATTCCCCTACATTGGGGCACCAAGCCCTCACAGGACCAAGGGCCTCTCCTCCCATTGATGACCACAAGGCTGTCCTCTGCTACATATGCAGCTGGATCCATGGGTCCCCACATGTGTACTCTTTGGTTGGTGGTTTAGTTCCTGGGAGCTCTGGGGGTCTGGTTGGTAGATATTGTTGTTCTTCCTATGGGGTTGTAGCAGTAGAGGTAAGGGCTTCCTATTGAATCAATGAGCTGGTAACTTAAGTATCTTGATCAACGAAGAAATAAGATGTCTAAAATAATATTTTGTCATTGCCACTGGCTAATGTGCACAAGTCCATTATATACAGTAATATAACAGGAATTAAACAACTTTAATAAGAGTGTGTTCATTTAAAAAAATCAAAATTTAACTTTACATGGTTTCTATTAATTTTAAAGCTTATAGATTTACTGACTTAAGTGTTTCCTTCTTTATAATTTCAGAATTTGACATGATTTATATGTGAAAACTTGTAGGAAACAAAACTCATGACAGTTTTAATAACTAAGTCTGTAATATCACCACTAGCATAGTAAGACAGCAATAATACACACTCTTCTTGTGTTCAAGAGTACTTATTGGTTCTCAAAGATGAGAGTCCAATGAAGAAAAATAATAAAGCACAATGGGTATAATTAAAAGTAAAGCAATCCATAAGTTTAAGAATGGCATCTTTTTAAAACTGTCACTGCCATTCTGTCATTGTGCTCTCTGGTGCTTATTTATTTCAAATTTCTAATTTGGTGAAGTTCTTGCTTCACTGTAGAATAATGAAATGCAGACAAACCCTTAAACAGAAATGTTTATGTCCGGTGGTCATGAATTATGAATAAATTGTATGGTGTGTCGTTATATGCTGACATTTTAAACATGACGTGCCATGAATGAATTCCCCTGCATTTGCTATAGCTCTGAATCTTATATCACTGATTATCAACAAAAGATGTGAAAACATGTTGTGAAAAGGATTCCAAAGGAAGGAAAGTTTAAAGGACTCATGTGGAGCCGGAATCTGGAAGGACAATCTAACATTTCATCCTATTCTACACACGGTCAAGAGTATAGTTTGTCTTTTCATAGGATTTATTTTACACAGCCAATTATAAGCCTGTATCATTTATTTCTCAGTAAGCTGTCAAAAAAACTTCCTTCAACTCAAGTAATGATAAACACTGATAAGAAAATAACACATTACCGTCGGGCAAAAGAGTCAGAGATAATCTTGAAAATACTGCAGTGGGCTGAAATATTTGAGTCTGCTGTCATTGAATGATCACTTATAAGCCATTACTCTGCAGAGAAGATTCTTATTTTTAAACTTCTGAGGATAATTTTTACCATGAGAGTAGGTTCATTATTATGATAAACAAACATCAGTAAAAAGAAAGCTTCTTATTTATAATAAAAACTAACAATAAACCTGTATTTAATCCAGCTACTTAGTTTCACACAAACCTAATTGATTGAGAGTTGTATAGGCCTCAGACATTGAGGATATTAAAAACTGACATGAATTTGAAGAGTTCAGAGTTGAGAGACCAAAAAAAAAAAAAAAAAAAACCAACAAAAACAAAAAACAAAAAACAAAGTTCCTGTATGAGTACATGTTAGGACATCAGGGGAAAGTCATTATCTCTAGTCAAATAAAGGAAACCAACCAGCATCTTGATCTTTGAAATATGGTCTTATAAAACATAAGAAAATTATTTTCTTTTATTTAAAGCAAGTCAGTGGTATTTTTACACGATACCTGAATTGTCTAATACACTGGCTTAAATATTCAACTCTCAGAGCATTAGGTCTTTGTTGTTGTTTTTATTTTTGTTGTTGTTGTTTACTACTACCATTTTATGCTAAAATTTAAACATTTACGATACAATTCAGTGCTTTGAATAGAAATGATTAGACTGTGAACATTCACAAGAATTTATATGTCACTTAAGTGACTGTATTTCCTCAGATTTTCTCCTGGCTTATTTACAAATTTCACTGCCACATACAGTGGGTATATTCTTCAGGAATGTATTTAATGGTAAGTACTGAGTTGTGAGCTACTATTTGAGAGAAAGGAATCAAACCAGGGTCCCTTGAAAGAATACCCACTGTTCTTAAACACTGAACCATCTTTAAAACCTGGTTGTTCCTTTAAAGGTCAACTTCTTTGCCTTGTCTCTATTTTCTGGTTGAGGTATCTCAGATCTTACCAAGGAACTCAACTTTTCCCTTGAATCAGATAGGCAACAACTTAGTTAGGGTTTCTATTGCTGAGAAGAGACATCATGACCAAGCAACTCTTATAAAGGACAGCATTTAACTAGGGTTGCTTACAGATTCAGAGGTTCAGTCCATTATATCCAAAGCTGGAAACATGGTACATTCCTGGATAAAGAGGTGCTGGTAAAGGAGTTGACAGTTATACACTACAGTTTATACTGTAGCCAGGAGAGTACACACTATCTCTCACTCAGCTAGGATGGTCTCAAATCTCACCCCCACAGTGATATACTTTCTCCAAAAAGGACAGACATACTCCAATAAGGCCAAACTTAGTAGTGCCACTGCCTGGGCCAATCATATTCAAACTATCACAGTCACTTTTGGTTATAACCTTCTAATGATCCATATTTATATGCTAATGCAGATAAATGTATAGCGAATGCTTGGTATTTTGGAATATTTTCAGTACACGTATATTATATACGCTATTACATTCAGAATTCCAATGGCTAACAGTGAAGCATAGTACAATCTTGCATTGTAAGTTCAGCTTCATTTAAATCACTGGTTCTCAAACTTCTATTGCTGCTTCATAACTGTAATGTAACTACTGTTATGAATCATGATGTAAATATCTTTGACTTCTGACTGGTTTAGGCAAGCCCTGTGAAAGTCATTAGACCCTCGGAGGTGTCATGACCTATATGTAGAAAATCACTGATTTAAAAAGTTTTTGTTTTGTTTTTGTTTTTGGTCTGGTTTGGTTTAGGTTTTTTTAGCAGGGCACACCAGTTTGGTGATTCACAAGAGATAATTCACTACTGAAATTAACAAAGCATTTTATAGTCACTATATCCATTCATGTTACTTGGCATTTTGGTTAATTCATTTGTTTTCCTTTTATTCCTAAATAACATGGCAGGGAATTTTGAGCATCCAAATATTTTATATTATGCATTGAAACACACCTGATAACATTTAATTACTTGCATCATGCTTCCTTTTTCAGGAGATAAATATTTTAATGTGTTTTAGAGTTCCTGTAAAAAGCAGTAGATGGTAATTTTAAATCAAAGAAAAAGATTTATCATTAGAAAAATTTAGGTGAAAAATGGTATCACTTTTGAATCATAATCAGTATTTTTCAGAAGGAATTCCCTCTGCAATTTGTTAAAGAAAGAAAATCATCCAAGGAATCTTTTATAAATCAAGTTTAACAGCAATTCTAGCTAATCTTGTATCAGTGGTAAGTTAATTCCATCTTTAAAAGATTACATTTCTAAGCTAACTATTTCTATGCACTTCTGTAAATTTCTGTCATTTTAGACAGTTACATCTAGTCAGAATCCTTTGTATTTTAGGAACAATGTTTTATTCCTAAATATTGTGGGAATATCCTGAATGTATATGATATTTCTCTTTATTAATGACATGCATTTCCCCAGAAGTATTTCCCAGAAGATTAAAAATCCAACTGAAAAGTGTGGTGAAATATTGTAAAACCTTTACTTTTTTTTTCCTTTAGAATACCTATTACTACGTGATAGTATTTCCCCCAAGATGATTTTTTATTTTATTTGAAGTTGGCAAAAATCTTTGTGCTAAATCCTTTGAGCATACCTCTAGTGATAGATGTCAGATCAGTGCTATATGGAAAAACTTTTATTTGACAGGTAGATGATAGAAAGAAATCTCTCTATCCAAAATACAGGACATAAGTATAAAATCTTTCTGTGAGATTACTATAATCTCTTGTTCTTCTATATATATGAGTTGTTCATTTTCTCTTCAAGATAATCATTTACATAATAATTTTGAATAAGTTAAAACTACAGCAATTTGAAATTGGCATATTTGTTCAAATTAGAAGAATTTGTTTAAGATTATATATATATATATATATATATATATATATATATATAACTTAAACGTACTATAGATATATAAAGTATGCTATAAATATGTGTAATAGAAACTTCTGACATTTTCTTTAATATTCAATATTTTCATAATAGTAAAGTGAATGTATAGATTTACAAACTATACATAGAGAATATACTCAAACCAATTAGCATACTAGTAAGGTAGGATGGGATACATGTTCTATAATTGAATGATCAAACCTGTAATAATTTTACCTTATAAATACAGATATAATTTATATTTATTGTAAGTATTGCCTTATTCTACATGGTGTTGTCTGATGAAATGATATGTTCCCTACTACCACAAGAAGAGGGAATAAAAAATAATCTGTCTATTTCATTGTTATTACCATGTTTTATATCTAAGAAATATCAGGAGTAAAGAGATAATCAAAATCTCATATATATATATATATATATATATATATATATATATGATTATGAATCATTATTATCATTTATACATGCTATCCCATACACACACATATATTATTCTAATATGTATATATTAGAATTATCACAGTCAAATCATTTTTCATACAGATCAAAATGATAGTTTGTGGATTTGCAACTGGCATGGGTTAATGTATGAAAAATAAGGTAGTTTATACCATGTGGGATTATTGTTAAAATGTGTGTCTAGAAGTAGCCAAACCTCTGCAGTGTTTTCAGATAGGAAAGCAGAATAAACAGTGAAAGCTTGGGGAGTTGTCAAAGAAAAATTACTTCTCTTCAGACACATTTTCATCTCAAGTTTCCTCAAAAGGGCTTCACCTCAGAATCTTTTCAATTGTCTGTGTATAACAGACAGATCTTTTCCTTAAATAAGTTGAGTTGCCCTGCTTGGACACAGAAGATCACTTTGGGCATTCTCTTTTTTTGTTTTTTTTTTGTCTCCTTTTCATAAGTCTCAAAAATAATAAGAATTGTCCAGTCAAAGCAGTAATATTAATATTTCATTTTTAATGGTTTAGGCTGCTATTGTGATAATCAGTGTATTCTTAGTGGCTCAACATTACCAGTAAATAGTTATATTTTCAAAGAGTACACTAATCAAAGCATATCTGAAGAAAAATTACTGATTTCCTCATCTAATTTAAGTCTTCAAAATACTTTGTAGAGACATAAAATAACCACAACATGGAACATTAGGGTAAATCTATTTTATCTAGAAAAATTTTATAGGGTATCTATTCCTTAGTAAGATTCAACCAGAAAGACATAAACAAAAAAGACTTTAGTGTTTTGAATTTTGTTTCAAAAATATATAAAAATATTTATTTTCCTCAATATATAGTTTATATGCTATCAACTACATCTACATCTGATTTAAAATTGATAGATTATTTCTATTTAGGTAATTTCAGCTTACATACCAAAAACTGACTGTTATAAATTAATACTGTAAAATGGTGTCTTACCTTACACAGAAAGTTAATCTTAAAACCTAGAGACTGGGCATTCCTGGAGCCTGAGTTCATGTAGTTTCCAACCAGAAGAATCAACTCTAAGAGTCTGTTAAAGCTTTCACTTTTCTTCAGTTCTTCACATGCAAGAGTTACTGCTATGATGCTTGGTTTGATGTTGTTGACATGTTCTTCAAAGGTGAGTTTGAAAAGGATGCTCGTGAGACGAGGCCGTAACATTTTTACCGTGCTCATCTGTAAGATAAGGAATCTCTGTGAGTACATCTTTTTATAATGTTCTTTCAACTCTTTATTGGAGTTCATGGACAATATTCCAAGTACAGCCAGTTCTTTCTGACATTTAAAATATACTGCTTTTGTTTGTTCTAAAATTTCCAAGGATTATTTAGGTAAAGTTTAAAAACCTCAAAAGAGGTCAGGTTTGTTAAACAAGAAACATAATCATGTTTATAACCTAAATAAAATACAGCTAAGTGTGAATAGCTTCTACATGTCAATTATAAAGCCTTTCGTCATTCATAGCATACAAATGGACAAAATATGTTCCTGGGATAAAGTAGGAAAACTTATATGTATAAAATTGAGCTAAGTGCATAGCTTGCCATACATAGAGAGTGTACATGGTGGACAAAATATAATTAATTTTTCTAAAGAATGTATCTGCCCGTATAATGTTATAGTCAAAGGAGTAACTGGGATGAATCATTTCATATTTTTGCACTTATTATTTACATTCATAAAATTTGGTGAACATTTAAATATGCCGTAAAGACTTTTCACCTGCAAGTCAAATGTCAGTGTTTAATAAGACATTATTCAAAATTTTCTTGTTGGTTTTATTCAAAACAGTTGAACTTGTGTTTTAATTATATTTTTTGTCAGAGTCCTAACACACATTTCACATTCTCTTTGGTATAACTCCAATAATAATTATTTTGAGGTTTGAATTTCCTTTAGCTCCAAATTATTTAATTAGTTTTACTTTACCAAATGAAATCAAAGAAAGAGATGGGTGGAGACTAAGCACCCAGGAGCATTTTCTGCACACACAATGAATAGAAACCATTAAACATGCTAATCATACTCAATGTGACACATCACTTGAATGCAAACGCTGAGCACAGACTAGGCACTTAGATATCTGCAAACAGCATGAAATTCACAGAATGCATGAACAAACGTCCTTTGGTTTTAAATATGTTCTCATTTTGTAGCCGAAGTTGGTCTTCAACTTCTGCTCTTTCTATCTCAGTTTTCCTTAGAGCTCCACATGCAATTGCAACATGGAGGAACTGTTATTAAAACACAGAGCACCCTTCTATTGTACATTCTGCCATATCCCATGTGATTAGGTTTCAAGTACATGTTCTGTTGGCATGATTTTGGAAATTTGTGGTACCTTAAGAAGTATGACTGAGCTCGGGGAAGTGACTCACTGGATGCAGCATTTGGGAGGTACAACTGTCAAAAACTTTGCTTCCTGGTCTACTCCAGTGTGGACAACATTTGCCACATACATCCAACCACCATTAACTGATCTGCCCTGCCATGCCTTCCCCTGAGATGATGGACTTAAATCTGAAAACATAAGCCAAATAACCCTTGTCTCCCTTCTGTAAGATTGTCACATTTATGAGAAATGTACATAATACACCTTCAATAGTTACACATGAATTACTGGGTAAACTATGATGGCTATAGTAGTGAGGTAAACCACTTCTCAGACTCACCTTTTACAGTAAGTTGCCTAGTAACTGTTGGTATCAAGTCTCTCTATGTGAACAACTGAGTTCTATGAATTTTATTGCTTCATACCATTTCCTGACAGATAAATAAAGTAAATGGAGTGACTCTTGTCCTGCTCCAGTATTTATATAGCTCTCATCACATTAGATTATTCTGTTTCAAGTATACAAATTGCCCTCATGTTTCTTCAGTACTCTCTTGGCAAACACTAAGCACACTACCTATTTTAAGTTGCTGACATATATCTGGAAAACCATGAAACAGACATGTGACTAGTACTGCAGGTAATAAAATACACAATTCTAGATAGGCAAAGACATAATAAGTTCAAGAGAAGTGTCCTGGAAGAATTAAACCACTTCAATATTTAATAAGAGCTTCTCAATAGAGAAAATACACTAGTGTTTCAGTGTGTTTACATACATGTAAAAGAGAACACACATGAAAGAAACCTAAAGAATAATAGAGAGTATTTATATGAGAACTGGGTTATAGGTTGGACAGATAGATATGTTTTTATATCTATAGGAATGTTGCACAAGAAACTGTGCATGTAGTCAATGTAAAGAAAATGAGACTGGAAACTAAAAAAAAAGTCTGTGTCCAACATGTACAAGTACCTCTGTGTATACGTGTGTAGAAAATTAAGTTTCTGTATGTATTATTATGTCACAATGTGTCTGTCTCCATATCTCTCCTGACACCATTTCTTCTTTCAGTTTATGCAAAACTGGCCTGCTACAGTGCTCTGGATGTTGTACACCATCATATACATTTATGAAACCACCTTCTATGAGTACTTTCTTGTTTGTGTGATCAAATACTGGACCAAAAGCAGCTTAAGGGAGAAAGGGCTACCTTGGAGAAAGATTCATCATAATAGGGAAGGTGCGGTAGTGGGAACATTAGGTGATTGGTCACATTTTATTTACAGACAAGTAGAAAGAAAACAATGCTGACACTCATCTCTTTTTCCCCTTTCCTTTTCTTACTTTATTCAGTCTTGCACCCTAGTCTAATGGAAAATGCCATCTACATTTAGGGTGCATTATCAGCTTCTAGTCAGCATCTCTCTGCTCTGTTGGAATGTGTAGAGATCCTACAGGAACCAGTCCACCAAGGTAGCATTGGTCCATAATCAACAAGGAATATGAACTTCAGCCAGATATGCATAAGCTTTCAGTCTTGTTTAAGTGCTAATAACACATATGTACATTTATAATTTATTCTGTCTTGACTCTATATTTCAATTCTTGACATACAACCTCAGAGTATGAATTTGATTTTGTTCACTTTTTAATATTGCCTTCAGTAGAAATAGTATAGCTAACAAGTATATTTTAGTAAGAATAGTTATAGCAATAACAGCAGTTAACATTTATTGAGGATTTTCTGTCAGACATTTTTCTGCATGAATGATTTAATTCTCCAAAACATCCTAGGAAATGTGTGTTGTCATTGCTCTGCAACTATCTATGAGTGATGCTTTGGATGAGAAATACCTCCATAGGCTCAGGTATTTAACACTTGTTTGCTCATTGGAAAAGCTGTTTGGGCAAGCTTATGAAATGTGCTTTGCTGGAAAAATTACATCACTAGGGGCAGACTTTATGGGTTTATACTCTCACCTCACTTCCTGTTCAATCTCTACTTCGTTACTGAGGGGGTGTATGTGTGTTCTCGGGTCTCTGCTACTGCCTGTCTCTACCACTTGGATGCAAAATTAAAAAAAAGTAAAAATTAAAAACTTTCAAAGTTGAAGTTGGTGTTGGTATAGAATTTGTTAGTGTTTGTTCATTTTGTTTCAGGACTTGTAGGAAGATGAATGTGCTTTGGATCTGCTGTGATATAAACAAAAGTAGGCTAAATCAAGGATTAAGAGACAGCAGAGGCAGATAGGATACAGTTTAGCAATAATATCAGTCAAACATAATTTTTTGGGTGTAATTATCCAACTATTTTTCAGATCTTCACTCTTTAAATCTGGAAACTTAGGAAAACTATTGTGATTATTTTTCTAAGTTTTAGGAAGGTAGAATGAAAGATACTTGCTGCAAATATGGATTAGTTTATAAGACAATATTACCTGTTATTCTGCATGTTTAAGGTGAGTTGGGTTGGTGATTTTTTGTGTGCCAATACTACTTTTTTTTTTACTAACAAAGACACTATTAGCTTATGCTTATTAAGATTCTAAATTATAGACTAAAATTCCAATTATTATAATAGCTCATGTAATACTGCATATTGACAGTTTTTACCCATATTTCAACATTTTCTTTATTGAACATATTGCCATTCAAACTGAAACTATATCTATCTATCTATCTATCTATCTATCTATCTATCTATCTGTATATATATATATATATATATATATATATATATATATATATATATCTTACACTTGACCATTTACCATCTGAATCTTCTCATTGATAATAAAATAATACAATTATGACCAGGGAGTAATATGATACTACAATAGTATTTACCAAATTTTGAAATAGAGTTGAATTTAATAATTATATGAACAGATGTTTTAGAAGACAAAATCACTGAGAAAGCAAGTATAAGAAATGGAATAGAGAAAAAAGCCAATTATTGTAACTTGATAAGCACCTAGTAGAGGGTCTTGCATATGTTAGATAATTGAATATTTGCTAAATGTATTAATACTCCTTACATGAATAATAAATCCCAGATTTTTTTTCAGGAAAGACAGACTATATATTGAATGAAATTAAGAGTAGAAGCAAGTTTATTTTTCCCAAATAATGACATTAGTTATGATGCCAACCATGAAATAAAAAGGAATTATATTTCTATAATAGCTATTATTAGATGGTAATCTGTCATTAATCAGTCTGACTTCAGAAGAAATTGATAACCACAGCAGAGCCTTAGCTACCGTTAATTTAGCAAAATTTTCTTCACTCACTCACCACATATACCGAAGTTTAATACATGGCAGATGATGATAAATGATTAAAACATGAATTAATATATTCATTTGCACAGACTGGAACCACTAGTACATTAAGAAGATGTATAGAAGATAAAATCTAAGGATGGTGGTGCTGGCCTAAAATTTCAATAGATGGCAGGCTGAAACAGAAATTTAAAGTCACCCTTAACTACAAAGCAAGTTAATGTCCAGCCTTAGCTACATGAGATTATTTTGTTTTGTTTTGTTTTGTTTTAAATTTAATTTAATTTTATTAGATATTTTCTTTATTTACATTTCAAATGTTCAAATGGTATCCCCTTTCCTGGTCTCCCTCCAAAAACCTCCTGCCCTTATTCCCCCCTCCCCCCGCAGCTCACCAATCTACCCATTTCCACTTCCTGGCCCTGGCATTCCCCTACACTGGCCATCCTCTGCTGTGTGGCTACATGAGATTTTATAAGGAAAACACACAAAGAAGACACAGATGGCTTGAAGAAGGCTACAAGATCTTACATAACACTATTTGACACTAGGTGGTTAATCCCAGCAATAATACTCAGAACAAATATAAAGTATTTTATGCTTAGGGTTTAAAAGAAATCTTTTTTTTAATTCCAAGAATAAGCAAAAATCAAATATCTATACTACCCATGGCCATGACATTAGCTGACAAGGAAGATAAAGATTTTTGAGTTTTACAGTAGTGAACCCAAACTCCAGTTTTGTCAATTTATAGCTATGTGACTGTAGTGGCTATTGCTGGTTGTCAACTTGACTATATCTAGAATGAACTACAATCCAGAATTGGAAGGCTCACCAGTGACCCTAATCTGGAGGCTGGGAGATAGAAGTTTCTAACCTGGATCTTGGTATGGAGATCTTGAGGCATAGTAGCTGTATTAGTCAGGGTTCTCTAGAGTCACAGAACTTGCAGATAGTCTCTATATAGTAAAGGAATTTATTGATGACTTACAGTCTGCAGTCCAAATCC
>NC_034613.1:109536286-109540328 GCF_900095145.1 Mus pahari | reverse complement strand
TTTTTGCCTGCTAGTCCTGTGGGACTGAGCAACTGCTAGATCCTTGGACTTCTATTCACAGCTACTACTGAACCATTGTTGGGAGTTGGACTGCAGACTGTAAGTCATCAATAAATTCCTTTACTATATAGAGACTATCCATAAGTTCTGTAACTCTAGAAAACCCTGACTAATACAGTGACCAAGTATAAAGTTAGCTAGTGTTTCTCAACAAAACACATTCATTAAGTTATTTTTGAATATTCCATAGGACATAAATGGGATATTGTATGGAACATGTCTGTGGTGTCAAGTGATACCATTTAAGCACAGGAAAATAGTCACTGCCATTAGCTTTACCTTCTTTATTAATCCTTAGAAACCCCTAGCAAGGACACAGGATCTTAATATGTCTGCCAAACATGTAATAAAGTCTTTTTGGATCCACAATTAAGTAATGTGTGTCTGTGGTAGTTAATGAAGAATGTGGCTCATTATCCACTGAAAATATCATGCTCAAGTTTTCATATACAATATACATAATGTGCATTTAAAGAAAATCAAGAGACTGTAGAGAAAGTGGCATCATTTGAGGATATCTCTATCTATCAATTACTCTCTCAAGAACACATCAACAGTGATTGTTTCTATCGTAAGTGTGAATTTTAACAGTTGGACCAGTATGTATTGATGGGCAAAAGCTGATCTGCCATCAGAGGGTTTGGCTTTTTAAAGGAGTAACATGGATAGCCATGGCTACGAATAATAAGGAGCTACATCCCCAGCCACATATACAACTATTAAAAAGATCATGTCTCATAAAGGTACTTGAGTGTTTCTAAGTGATATAAGTAAATAAAGCACAGACTCTGCTGAATGTATGTTTTATTTGCTGTTGAGGTCCCTCGCAGCATTTTAGTTGACTGGCATTCTTTATTTTATAATTCATTCCTTGAAGTGATGTGGGACACTGACCAGGGTGTTGTATTATGTAGGGAATTTATTTGTGTTGCAAGTTACTTGTCTATCAAATCACATCAAGTGACTCTCATTTTTTCAGCTTATGTGCACTATATTAAAAAAAAAGTGCATTGACAGCTTTAGTGAGAGAACTACAAGTAGGTTATTTCCCCAAAGAGCTAGGTATGGTTTCATTGATGTAATTTGAATTGTATAAACTTCATAACTGTAAAGCTGGTGAATATAGATCTAATAGCAAAATACCATGAGGATGCATAGAAAAAGATAAGAAGCAGCAGTGCTAAGAATAATGCATGAATGAGGAGAAGGACATGCAACCTTTAGGGTTATTTCCTTCACCTTTGATTAATGTCTATCATATCTGAATCAAACGGAAACTTTAGTCCTTTGAAATTAACAGAATCAGTTCTGTTATTATCCAGTTATTACATGGATAGAGACAGCATTTATTAAGAGGTATTATTCACTGAATCCACAAAAGGTTTATTCTTATTTTACTATAAACAGGAGGGATTCAGGGACATTAAAGGATGGATTTCTCTTCGGATCACAGTAAAATTCAGAGGCAAAATTCTGTCTGGAATTACAGAGATGAAGCAGATACAATTGGGATGCTCTGTTAAATGAACAATTTTCTTATTTTATAATGCACAATCATTTCTTCAAGGGCAGGAATGCTTTTCTTTATTGCTTTACCCCGTGCACTAAATCCAGTACCTAGAGATAATAATCAATACAAGAATTCCTGGCATAGATAGAGAAAGGGAAATGTTTTCACGTTAGCTGTCATGAGAGATGAGGGCCATGGTTAATCTGTGAATTGAAGTTTTAAAAAATCGAGTGGGTGAAAACTGACTCTACATCAGAAAAATAATGATGTGGTGATAGAGAATATTTCTCCAAAGATAGTGATATGTGAAAATTATGCATTGAGAAACATCTACTCGCCTTTAGTATGGAAAAGAACACAATAACAATATCTGCCCCCAAAGACACCGCAAACTCAGAGGAATCACACTGAGAAGTTAAATAGGAATTTCAAAATATTCTTGTCAAAACACCTATTTGAGGCCACAAATGACTATTAAAACTACTGTGAAGCTGTGCTTTTTTATCAGGAAATTAGACACATAAGGGAATAAATAAGATGGTGAAATTTTGATATTTTAAAATGTAATGAAAAGTAATCATTTACAAAAGTGATTGACAAGCACTGATCTACCATGAATATTAAATTTTCAGGTGGTTTGATTTTACCTTGTTTTATTATAAAAGGTGACTGCAACAAACAATCCTATCATGAGAATGGATTAATGTGAGAAGTTAATGAAATGACCGTTAATATAGATACAGGGATTAGAGAATGACTTATAGTGAATTTTCTCTCAGTTAACCAAAAATTATTAAGATGCCCTTTCCTCAGATAAAATTATCCACATCTACAAAGCTGGCATTCATATGTGCAGACAAATTAAACCAGAAACAGTTGAGCGTTACTTGATAAAACACTGAACAGACAGATTTACAGCAAAAGGAAAAAAAATGTGATTTTTTTCCTAATGAATATGCAAACCCAGAAAATGATGTAATACTAAAAAACCCTACAATCTTCCTTCTAAAATACTTGCTTTTGATATAATGAAGCTGGGGAAGGAAGCTTTTTAACCAGTCTCCTCTTCACTTGGTTAAGCTTTCTTTACTAGGGTCTATAAGCTCTGTTTTAAGTCTTTAAAACAATTAAAGCAAAAGTAGCTTATAGTTGCAGTTCTAACTCTTTTTCCTTCATTTATTTGTGCAGAAGTCAGAAAAAACGCATTGTTCTGTCAGTAATATCACATAATCTGTTCTGTTCATTAATGATTTACAACTTCGAAGCTATCAAAACATCTTTTTCCCCCTAGATTATAGCTTTAGAATGTTTTTAATTGAAAAATATGGGTAATTTTGAAGTCAGAAAAACAAAAGTACTGATTACTAAGAGAACTAATTATTGCCTTCTTTCCTCAGAAGACATGCTAGTTTAATAGATATACACAGTATGGGCCTCCATCCCCAGTGCAAGACAAGTGGGAATTTCCATAGCTCTGAGGTTTGAGAGCAGCTGAGCTGCAAACACACTAGGAAGCATCTAAAAGCTCCAGCTGGGGGTTCTGACTGTCAGAGCTTTCAAAGATCTGTACTGTTCTTCCAGTAAAGGTACAGCACATAATTACAATGGATGTACCAAATTCAATTCCGTAGGAGGTAGGTTGAAGGACAAGTCAGTGGGAAGCAATGCAGCCAATCCATTCCTTTAAAGATGAAGATTATTGATCACAGAAGGTGTAGGAGGAAGCATGTCCCTCTTGCTGGGAGGTCTGCCTCCACAGAGGGAAGATCTCCTGCTTGATTTTGTTTGTTTCTGTTTAATCCCCTCCTCTATTTTTTTTCCTCCCAGTTGATTACAAGTGATTACATGCAAGCCCAAGGTTGTGACAGTTTAGAAAAACAGATGGTTAGAGAAGTTCACAACACAGGGTATGACTCGGGTAAGTTTTATTTTATATCCGTGAAAACATATCTACCGTTTTGTGAATTTCATTGTTTCTTATTGGTAGTAGTATTTTAATCAATATCAAAGAACTAATCTCATATATGACACCTATCTTTCCCTAGCTGATGAGACTCCATTTTATCTAGGGGGTTATATATTAATGGAAATTCTATAGTGTACTGGACAAGGGGTACTGAAATAAAAGCAATAATGAATTTGTCACTGTGTAAAAAAAAAAAGCAAGACAAAAAAAATTCCATTAAAATGTCTAAATCTGTCAATGTTAGAAACTGGCGTATGAACTGAGAGTAAGACAGGAGAAGAAATTTGGATCCACTGTAATTTGGATCTAGACAAACATATTCAGCAATAATTTGGTAGGTACAAATCATGAGAGATATCAATATGGCTCATCTACTTGTATAACTTATAACCTGGAGCACATATTTAACTAATAGTTAACTAATAACCTCAAAATAACTTATTAAATTATTAATTAAATTATCACTTTCTAGAAAGTAATTTTTTACGGGTTATTTTCCTTATTTA
>NC_034613.1:109496378-109536098 GCF_900095145.1 Mus pahari | reverse complement strand
TTTTTTTTGGTTTTTCGAGACAGGGTTTCTCTGTGTAGCCTTGGCTGTCCTGGAATTCACTTTGTAGACCAGGCCGGCCTCGAACTCAGAAATCCGCCTGCCTCTGCCTCCCAAGTGCTGGGATAAAAGGCATGCGCCCCTCTCTAAACCCCCTAACCTATTCCCCCCTCCCCCCTGCTTCTATAAATGTCCTCCCCCACACTCACAACTACCCCCACCTCCATTCCTGGCATTCCCCAACACTGGGGCATTGAGCCTTCCAATGACTAAAGACATCTCCTCCCACTGATACCTAACAAGGCCACCCTCTGCTACATATGTGGCTGGACCCATGGGTCACTCCATGTGTACTCTTTGGTTTGTGGTTTGGTCTCTGGGAGGTCTGGTTGGTTGATATTGTTGTTCTTCCTATGGGGTTTCCAAGCCCCTTCAGTTCCTTCATTTCTTTCTCCAACTCCTCTACTGGGGACCCCATGGTTAAGCTAAGATTTCAAGAATGAGTTTCAAAACTGTTGGTAAAGACAGGGAACCAGAGAGGATAGCACATACAATGATTCTGAGAAGAAAGAAATAAGTTCACACCCATAACAAATGAAATTCAGTATGTATGTATGCATACAGTGAGCTCAGTTGCCACCAAAGGTTAATAGGTAAAGCTAAGAAAGGTTGGCAGCATGAAGAAACATGGGCCTGAGAATCAGTTAATACTGTGGTGATTGATGGCTAGGAACATGTCTTGGTTGGTTGTTTGCTATATGCACACAAGGAACTAAGGTCATTCCCCAGTACCCATGAAAAGACACAGATTCATGTATCCATAACCCCAGCAAAGGGGAGAGCAGAGAAAGTCACTGAGGAGAAGGCCAGCATGATCTGGGCTCATTCATGAGCAACAACAGCATTAATCCATGAACCACACTGAGTAGGCACAGATGAGGTTACCTAAGAGGTCAGGACAGGAGGCTAACTGGAGCCCATAAAGGAAGAGACAAGTCTGGGAGATACAAAGACAAAGCAGCTTTGGAGGCAGAAGAGACACAGGAGGTCCAGACATGCTTTTGTCATGTCACTGACAAGAAAGAGTTCATGGGAAGGGAAAAGAATGGAAAGAAAGGCAGAAGAAGAAATGTAAGAAATGAAAGAAAGGAGAAGAACATGGTGCTTGAACCTTATTTTCTGAAGTCAAGGAAACACTGAAGGGTTTTGGTATTGAAATTATAAATAGGACTTTTTAATAAGAATATCCTATGCAGCAGCCTGGTGGTGGTGCCCCAAGCCTTTAATCCCAGCACTTGGGAGGCAGAGGCAGGCAGATTTCTGAGTTCAAGGCCAGCCTGGTCTACAAAGTGAGTTCCAGGACAGCCAGGACTATACAGAGAAACCCTGTCTCGAAAAAAAAAAAAATCCTATGCAATATTATGCAATATTGGCAATGGGTGAAGAAAGCTAAGGTGATGGGTTTTATCAAGTTGAGGATTCTCCTATTAATGCTTTCTTCATGTTAGGCAGCTGATATGAATCAAAGTGTAAATAGGATGATAGTATATTCTCACAGAGCTAATTTAATTTGATAATATTTTAGTGCATGTTTTACTTTTCTGTCCTTTTAAAGCCTCTCGCTCATACTTTTGTAAAAAACATTCCTCATAATTCAAAAATATTTACTGCCCATTTTACAGAGACTTACATAAATTTAAAAGGCTAAGGTTATTAGTAATTGCTATTAATTAATTATTCGGGTTATTATTATATAATTAAGAAAGACGAGTGTGCCTAAAGTTTATTTGGTAATTCTCAGTTGATTTTCTGGCTCTTTACATAGAGTGAACTGCCTAGGAATAATGTAGATTCTCTCTGATCCCACCACATCTAATATACAGGAAAGTACAGTAAGAATAAAGGGGGAGACTAGGGAAGTTCATGTACACACAGACTTAAATATTTATGATAATGTGCATAAACAAGAAATCTCTTCCATTTTCAATTTTTGCCTTTAGTCCCAAAGGTATATTGCTTTTTATGTCCTCTCTCCACCCAATTTCATTTCCTCAGTGAGGTACCAAGGATATTCCTCCTGAAGGACTTGCTTGACAAACTAATACATCTTCTTAGATAAACTGCACTGAGGGAAAAATGGTTTCTGAGAAACTGTGTAGCATACCTACTGTAAAACTTATAACCAGGAGGATGCAGCTGAAATCTCAGATAGTGTATAGCCCTGCTTCAATTATAAGATGGATTTGAGCTGCTTAGGTTTCAAGTGTGGACTTGGGGCTACAAATTTTATTCTTTGGCACTCTGGTAAAGTGCGACTAGTTAATAAATAATACAGAGCCAATTCAGTTGACTAATAGATCTGATTTAAAAATGAGAGAAATATGCTCCCTAGGACCATTATATGTTCTATTTGATCCCAAATATGCTTGCCTGATTTCCTTTCCAAAGATTTGACAAATCTTTCTACCTCAAGGTAGGCAATAGCATGCCCTAGAATAAAAGAACTGTAAATATGAAAAAAAAAAACATTTACTGTATTTGCTAAAAAGAACATACTCAGCCCCATCTAATTGAAGGATATATGAACAGGAGTTTAAAACTGCAAAGTAGGAACTCAGATTAATTCTAAGGTAATTATTTTGGAACATTATGCAAAAGTTTGGATGAAGCTTTCTAGATACTCTTAGAAAAACAGGTCCAATGGTAGTTCGAAAAAAATTCTGCTTTATTTACAAATGGAAAAATATCAGGAAGGTAAAATAAACAAAAAACTATAAAATAATTGCTCACTCATAAAGCAAATAAATCTGCCCTGAACACCTGAAGAATAATAATAAAAAATCTTTTAGCTGTTGGAAATTTAGCTGAATGGAAGAGTGCTCATCTAGGAAGGGCAAGGCTGTGGTTTCAGCCCCCAGCTCTGGAAAGAAATAGTTTTATTTAAAAAAAAAGCCTTAAGGGGCTGGAGAGATGGCTCAGTGTGTAAGAGCACTGACTTTTCTTCCGAAGGTCCTGAGTTCAAATCCCAGCAACCACATGGTGGCTCACAACCATCCATAGTGAGAGCTGACGTCCTCTTCTGGTGTGTCTGAAGACAGCTACAGTGTACTTATAATAATAAATAAACTTTTAAAAAAAGCCTTAAAGTTTGATGTATGCCCTTTATACATCTGCCTAATTATTTGAATAACAGGTTTGTGGTATTTTAAGACATATGACTACATCTTAAATAAATAGTCATTTTTTTGGCACTTCATATGATGGGGATAAGAAAAATGATTAAAGTACCCGAGGAATCTATATGTTATTTGTCCTGACAGAAATAACACATTGCAAACTCTCAATTAATTAATGACACTCAAGACCATTTGAAAATTCTTGTGCTTTTTTTTACATAATATATAGTAAAAAGTTTCTGATAGATAGATAGATAGATAGATAGATAGATAGATAGATAGATAGATGTAGATATAGATATAGATATTACTCTCTTATTTCGAAGTTTTCAGGGAGTTAAATTCTAAACTTCCAAACTTAGGGGAAGAAAATTAGTCAGTGCAATATAGCATACCAGTTTGTATGCATTCATATATTAAATTAATTAAATATCAGCACTGGTAAAGAGAATATCCCGTGATATTTTGGCATTTTTTATAAATGTTAAAAGTAACCTAGTTACTTTTTAATATCATAGGTAAAGATTTTTTAAAATCACTATTATATTTAATTATAAAGTTATAAAGTAAAAGACATCTATTACTATATTTCTTTTCTCCATGAGATGTAAAATCATAGGCCTTTGGAATCAATACATACCACAACACCAAACTGCTCAGGCTCACAGAGATCATCATATTCACTCTTAAGCTGGCCTAGTTCTCGGAGTACGTTCTGTTCAGGAAGATATTTTACAAGATTCTAAAAAGAAAAATATAAAACGGGAGTGGTTGATTAGTAAAATTGTTAAGCATTTATGGACAACTCAAATAGTCATATTTTAATTCAACCTTTTTAATTAAAAATTTTATAAACTAGGTCTGAAAGGAAGGAGTGTCAATATATTAGAGACCCATACATTTCTTTATAACTATATATCCCCAAATCAGATAATCTAGAGTGAAAAACTAATTTCTACACGAAGGATAAAAATAGACTTAAAAAGAAATGAAAAACCTGCATATACTGATAAATAAAAGATATTAAGTCACAAATCAGAAAGTTCAAATAAAGAAAATGCAAGGACCTTATAGATTCAAAGAGTAATTGTTTCAACTACTTAAACTATAAAAAATAATTATTTCTCAAATAGTTTAAAATAAAGAGGAAGGAGTATTTGCTAACTTAGTATTTGCTAACTTGATACCAGCACTAGTAAAAGCAGCTGAAGAAAGGAAAACCATCAATAACACTAAAGACTAGTGAGAACTTTATTTACAAGATGTGTTCTGATTCAAACATTCAGTACTATCTTCTATGTGAGTGATTAAACAGGCATGGTTGAATCATTTTTAATACTGCCTTTCCAAATGTTTTTGGTATTGTTATCTTATGTAAATTACTTGTAGATCACTCCTAAATTACACATTTTCAGGTTTGTTTTGTTAAAATCTTCCTCTTATTAGGTGGCTTAATTAATTCATAAAGTTAGTTTCATTAGTCCTGTAGCAATACTCAGTTATTATTATTTTCTATGTGACATACTTTGCTTTTATTCCTTTGTTATTATATGATCAGGTTCTTTTTTTATAACTAGGATAGGTCATAGATCAGTGTACAAAATATCCTAATAAAATATAAGAGACTAAAATCATCAAAACACGTTCTAGATAACAATAGGAAGAACCTCTGTAGAAATGATGTATGAATAAGCTCTTGAAAAATGGGTCACAAATTCAGGAAAATGGGAAAGTAGAGGATAAAAATCGAGCCTGAGAATTATGGATTCATATACTGTACACCAGATCTTGCCTCACAGTATTTTCAAAAGAAAGAAACACTGAGAAAAAGCAATAGAAAAAAATATTTTAAACAAACCAATGATTAAATCTGAAAGTCATAGACATGAATATAAACACTTAATAACTTCATCAATTTACATATTCTAACCTCATAGTGATCTTCACTGAGCCACATTACAGTACACAGTAAACTACTTAAAAACTAGTTAAGTCTTAATGTATGTAGTAACAGAAGAGAAATGATTTGTCACATACAAGTGCTTTTTCAAGTACCTGACTTTTCAAAAGCAACCATAGG
Organism: Mus pahari; assembly: GCF_900095145.1. Lineage (NCBI taxonomy): Eukaryota > Metazoa > Chordata > Mammalia > Rodentia > Muridae > Mus > Mus pahari. The sequence goes on along the minus strand of NC_034613.1, from coordinate 109,530,845 downwards.
AGCCAGAGAGAAATCAAATAATTTAACAATACATAATCACCTGAGAAATACAATTAAAATTGTATATCTAGGAAAAATTCCTCATCAGCAATGAAAATTAATACAAACAAAAGGTCAAACTTATTTTTTGTCTTTACATCATATGACCTCATATGAAGCAAAATACACACACACACACACACACACACAAAACACACACATGCACACACACACTTCTCAGAGATAATAAATGATGTAAAATTCAATTTAGTTCCGATTCAATTTACAACAGGTTCAAAATGGTATTCACAAAACTATTATTTCATATTTACCACAATATTTTCTATGAAAAAAATGAAAATAAAATATGCTGACATTTTAGTTAGGGTTTCTATTGCTGTGATGAAACACTATGACCAAAAGCAAGTTGGAGAGGAAGGGATTTATTTGGTTGATACTTCTACATCATCATTCATCATCAAAGGAAGTCAGGCTAGGAAGTCAAAAATGGCTAGAACTTTGAGGCAGGATATGATGTAGATGCCACAGGTTGGTGCTGTTTACTGGCTTACTCAGCATGCTTTCTTATAGAACCCAAGACGAATAGCCTGAAAATGTTATCATCAGAAAGTACCAACATGTGCTAGCTCATTCTAACATGAGCCTCCACGTTTTTTTTTTTCTGTTAAAATTAACACTCGCAAAGCTATCCAATGCTGTTTCTGCCTGATTTAAATTCAGCTACCTTGTTTCTTTGACTTGTTTAATAAAGGGTCTCTTTGAATTTGATTTGTGCGTAGAAAATTGGTGTTTGAGAATGTTCTGTCCCTAATCTAGTGTCCAGAGAGTAGCACCCCAGTTTGGAGGTCCCTTAAGTGTAGAATCACATCACTGCCTTTCCAGGGCATCAAGTTTTCAAATCACAAATTGTGTGTTCTGCTAGCTGCTATCTTAGATTAAGCCACGTCCCCAGCCAGTCTCCTTGTAATCAATTGTAATGTTCAGTTTCTCACAATGTTTCCTCATACTAATACCTTCCTCAATCTTTGGATAGTCCTAGGTCTGTACACAAATGAACTGAAAGCAGAGTTGTATACATATGTTCATAGAATTGTTATTCATTATCTAGAAGACGGAAAATGTCATCTGTATAAGAGCAATATGCCAATAAAATGCAGTATATGTTCAGAAGAAACTTTTGATGCTTAGTAAAATAGGGACAATTCCTGAAACATTTTACTTGTGAAAAGATGGCAGAAAATACTGTAGTATGTGATTCATAGTATATATCTAGAAGAAGCCAATTTCAGAGTGATAAAAAACACAAGTGATGTTACTGGACAATGAGAACATAGGGACTTTCTGCTTACAGAATTTCTCTTTAAGATGAATGAAGTCCTGAAAATAGATGTGATGTGTTCAGAACAATGGAATGTGTTTTTCATTCGATTATTAATAACAATAGGTAAAGTCATTAAAGTTTTTTATCTTTAAAGATGTTATTTACTTTTTCATAATTAAAAAAATGTATGCAGAGACCTGGTATGGTAGGTTTAGACTATAATTTCTGGACCAAGGCGGCTGAAACAAGAATATAGAATATTTTAGGTATCCTGGACAACAAAGGAAAACAAACAAAACAAAATTGGGAAAGAAGTAAGTCAGTGTCAAATAGAAACCAGGAAAACCAAGTACACTATATAACAATGAGCGAATTGTCCGCCATTCACCTTTTCTTTCCTCCCAATCAATTCGGTCTCTCTACTAATGTTTTCATATACAATAGATACCATTGTATTAAGGCACAAGTATTAAAATACTATGCTATTTAAAATAAGATACTATTTAAAATATGGACATAATGACATATAATATAAAAATGAAATGAAATCAAATACATATACTTTAATTCACTAATATAATTGTCTTATACAAAGAAAATCACTGAAGTATTATTTCAGTTATTTTAAAAATTATTTTTAGCAGTGCTAGGACAAACACCTGTGCATACCTGTGCATGCCAGGCAAATACTTTGTATATATGTATCTATGTGTTGTTTGCCCACATGAATACAATGTATAAAAAGTTCAGATATCAGATCCCAATGTAGTTATAAACAAGTGTGATCTGTATATTGTGGATGCTGGTAACTAAACCTGTACAGGCGCTCTCTTAAACACTGAGGTGTGACATCTCTCCAGTCCAATAACTAGAACCTTATAACATCTTGAAAGTATGACAATTAGTAATTTCAAAAATGTGCTTATTGGTATACTGATAAGAAAAACAAAGATCCACTTGGGTAATATGAGTACTTTTCACTATGGTGCAATCAAATTAAAAAGGCTAACATAATGAAATAATGTAATTCAGCACATTTCAAACTTTACATTTCAACTTATTTTAACTGTAGATATGATTAAGAAAAAAAATCAAGTCTAAAATAAAATTTCAGAATGTCAAAATTTTTACTATTTTATTTCACGTTTCACTATAATCGATTAACTCATATGAAACCAGACCCAATAGAGATGATTCATCTTTCCTTTCTCTGAAAAGCTATATGAAATATTTAAGCATTCAGTGGGTTTGATATATATTCTAACTTAAGGTATCATTTGATAAGAAAAGCATAAGATGTATATAACTAGTAATATTTTGTAGGTTCTGCATGTGAATCATAATGAAAACAAGGCACCACAATATGAAGGACACACACATTGCTTCAATGAGTTAAGAACTAGGAAATCCATGCTGCAAGCAGTCATCAGAGGGAATGGCCAAAAATCATAAACTTCTAATAAAAAGAGGAAGAATGATCAGCAGAGTCAGCATGAAAAGAATGGGCTGATCCTGAGAATCAGCCTGACATCCTATGACAGACTACTGAGCTTCCTCCTGAGACCCAAGGATCCCCAAAGAAGTAGCAAGCAGACTGAGACCAGAAAACTTCTAAAGAATGATTTAGGGGACAACACATTTGTCTCTTGAATGAACAGTAAGCCCAGGCTAATTACTCCAAACATGTTCATGCCCATGAAACTCGTAGAAAGGAGAAATATGTCACATGTCCTGATTTTGATTCCAACCCTTACTTAAATGCCTCACCTCCAAGAAAATGATGAAAGGAAAAGCCATGCTTCCATTATATTCCATAAAAGAAAACATGTATTTTTGACATAAAATGCTTCTATATATCAAGTGGTAATCTTTCTGTCTCTCTACAGTTACTGCTAGAATCGTTTTAGACAGGGAATGGGGGAAAAATCATCCTGAGCTGCTACATGGTAATGGCAAAATTCATTTGGTGAATGGGAAGGTTGTTTGCAGAGGTACTTAGAAACATTCAACTTAGAAGCTTCTGCAAACAAGAAAACAAACAAATGAAGCCCTACCAGAGAACAATGTTACCAGGAACAATGACCAATTATATAGACATGTAATCAAACAGATCAGATTGGTATTATAAAATTCATATTACCAAGGTCTCGTCACAAGAAAAAAAAAAACAGCTCTTGAGTTTAGTGTTTGATTTATATTGCAACTACTTCTGATCTGTAAATAAATTGCAAAGCTTGGCTAATAGTTCATATACCCACCATATGTGCCAGGGGGAGAAAGCTAGATATAGTAGAAACAAGAAACAAACAAAAAGTGAACCTTTCGATGAAACAGATTCTGAAAAATGACTGGATGATAGGTAAATGATCTGTAAGTTTTACAGCATGATCAATTCCTCTTCTCCCTCCCCTGCTGCTGCTTAATAGCATGCTCCCTCACCCCCAACAACTATTTCAAAATGTGTGTTTTAAAGATCAATTCAGTGTGAGGATGAAAATTTCATCCTAGAAAATGCCAGTAAGTTGAAGTTTACTGAAAAAAAGAAGAAGAACAAGAACAACAAAGGAGAAAGCAGGAAGTATGCCACCAAATGAGATTTTTTTTTTCTCATCAGTTATGCATCACAAATTCACTTTCTGATAACTGTCAGTGTTATTTGAAGGAATTTCTCCTAACAGACCAAAGGTTTCTCACTACTTTTTACATTTATGCAATTACTCTATAACGCTTCCAAAATTTTATTTCTTTTAAATGTTAATTGCACATGTAAAGGTTACTTAAGTAAAGGTATTGAACCATACTGACCTTTCCTTCTTGACAAAATATAACCTTCCTTCCTTCCTTCCTTCCTTTCTCTTTCTTTCTTTCTTTTCTTTCTTTCTTTCTTTCTTTCTTTCTTTCTTTCTTTCTTTCTTTCTTTCTTTCTTTCTTTCTTTCTTTTGTCTTATTTCTTATTAAGTCATTTTAGTAGTAGAGAACTGGGTTAAGTTCCATGGGATTAAGTCTATCATTTACTACATAACTGGATGAGCCCCAATGTTTCTTTTAAAAATGTATTTTTGCAGGATTTTCTAGCCATATACAGGAGGATGAATACAAGGATACTAAAATTATATTAATTTCTACTGATAAGTATACACGTGCTTGTTAATTTAGAAAAGGATGTTTTTCTCAAACACTCGGCTATGTCTCTGCCATTTTAACACAACATTCTATACTTGCTTGAACAGAAAATTCAAATTCTTCATTATTACTCCTTATTAGGGTATGTTTTTCCACACTTTTGTACAGAATGGAGCTTAAACAGTTGTGTATGCATGTGTGCATATGTTCTAGGTGGTTTAATGTAAACTGGGTACAGACTAATGTGAGTTGAGAAGAGGAAGCCACAATCAAGAAAATGCTTCCATTAGATCAGGTTATAAGGACGTCTGTAAAGCATTTTCTTAATTAGTGATTTATGGGAGTTTTATGGGATCCAGTCCATTGAGAATGGAGTGGTCCTCGTTTCTATAAGAAAGTAGGAGGAGCAAACCATGTGGAGCAAGCCAGTAACCAGCATCCCTTTATTGCTTCTTTATCAGCTCCTACTTCTAGGTGTCTATCCTGTTTGAGTTCCTGTCCTGACTTCCTTTGATAATGAACTGGAGAGATGGCTCAAAGATTAAGAATAGACCTTTGTATGCTCCCATTGTTGAGCCATGCAGGAGGGACAGTGTGAAACAGCACACTCCCTGGAGCAGAGCTCTTAAATGTGGGCCTCCACCACTGTTGAAGGTTGTTAGCTGTAAGACTTCATGGAATATTTTAGTTTATGTTCCTCACATTTCAAAAGAATGTAACCATTTTCAGTTTGTTTTTCCTCTAAACAACAACCATGAAAGCATTTAAAAACAAACAAACACAAAAACTACTCCAGGTCTAATCTTATGGTTGTTGTTTCAGAAATAATTATTAAATATTTCATACTGTTCTAAAATATTGGACAAATATTCTCATGGAGAAATCCACAACTTTCAAAAGAATAAGGAAAAAAGTCACATGATCATGAACAGGTCATGCTTTCTGCCATTTATTTACATGATAAAGGGGAACTCATCAAACAGAAATTTAGGTTTTGCCAAAAAAGTCCCGTTTTGTATTCTTTGAAATATTCCTATTTCTACCTCAAAGCAATATTCAAATTGTCTATGAAAATAATGCATAAAAATGTATTTGGCCAGGAGCACTGATTTTCTAACAGATACAAAAACAATAACAGTCTTCTCTGCAATCTTCAAAATAGGATTTTCTTTTCAACTAGCGATGTGTGCTCGTATTTATAAATATTTATATAGCTAACTCTTCCCCTACTCTACAAAAAAATGCAAAATAATACTGATAGATGATGGCATGTACAGATGATTTGAAAATATATGCCAATGCAAATTCCCAAATAAAATGACTTAATGTTAAATACACAACATAGTATACAAGTATGTTTTTTAAAGGCATGACTGGTATTATGTTGGTTAAGCAGTTTCCTTTTTTGTTAACCTAACATTTTCTCCAAATGTTGTCCAATTACACTTTGTCACTACAATGAGATAGCTTGCCCCATCTGCATTAAGTTACCAAACTCCTGAGCGTCTGTCCTTTTAACCATAACTGACACAGCACCACTAGTTAAAACAACAACAACAACAACAACAACAACAACAACAACAACAAAATCCTTGGCATAAAACCACAAAAGAGAAATCCATGTTTGAGATGTCTGACAAATGACTGGCAGTTTCCCCCAGAATTATTTAAGAAAATTCACGTGTTCTCTGGAACTCTTACTGTTCCTGTACAAAGAGAATGAGCTATTTTCATTTTACACATATCCTGTTCAATATCTATTCTATGATACCTCAAACATTCTTCATAAATTTAGGACAGCAAATAACTTCTGCATGCCAAACTATAATTTCTCAACAACCAACATTATCTTCTTGAGTAGTTATGCTTTATTTAAAAAGCTATCATACTTATCAAACTTATTATAACAATTACCATAGAAGCAGTATACTCAATTATAACTCTGACTGGTACTAACGACTATATAAAATAAACATAAAAAGGCAAAGATGTTGGTACAGTCGTAATATCAGCACCTTATTAAAATATTCTGAATAGGCAGTAATGGCATTGTAGAAAAAAGCAGATAAAAATAAATATGACAAAATAAATATGAACAGCATTCTGACATACAAAGTGAGAAGCAGTTTTAGAAAAAATATATTTATTATTGGTTATCCAATTCCAAATGATCAACCCTGAAAATATGTATAGAAGCATCACAGAGTAAGCAAGTTGTATTTAGAAAGATGCATACAAAATGATATAAAAGCCATAAAAAGACAAAAAGATATGTGTCAGAAGACATAATGGGACAAGCTAATAACTAGCAGGTGATCATCCTGAAATGGCCTACTTCAGATTATTTTATAATCTGCAACAGGTGTGCCCTTATTAAGCAAAGCTGTAAGGGATTCATTTTAGGAAAGATTCCTGCTATTAATATGTTTTTTCCTGTTATTATTAAACATATATAACAATTACAAAGTAATAGTACACCCCTTTGGAGCAGATCTATGCAGATCCCTGAAGGTTTACTGTCTTGAAGTGTTGCTATATAGACAAATAGATGACTTAAATTTTAATGATGATCCTGTAAGAATTTCTAAAATTCTATCTGTGATTATTAAGCTCTTTTATAGTGGGACTATTATTAGGTCCTTTTCGAATAGTCAAAGCTGCAAACTCTTGCCAGTCTCCTAAGTGTCACCTGTTAATTGCTCTTAGGTGGTAACCAGACTTTCTCCTACTCAGAGCACATTCCAAGGGGTTGCAAAACAATTAACCAAAGGTCTTAACAAGGGAACTAACCATTTATTATAGGTGCTAGGATAGAAGATAAAATATTGACCAGGTTTATGTATACAAAACTTCTCTACTAACTTAGTTATGGTTTTAAACCTTCAGTGAACCTGTGGATCTGTAACAGGTGGTGGATATTTAGCTAGATAATTACTCCTAATGGATATGTGTATAAATATTCTTTGTTGTAAACTCCTATTTTAATTTATGATTTGATTTTCTGTGTAAACTTTAGATGAACTTTTTAACATGTGATCATGTATTCTGAAAGATTTTTTCCTTCTTTCTTTATCTTTATTAGATATTTTTTCATTTACATTTCAAATGCTATCCCCTTTCCTAATTTCCTCCCTGAAAGTCCCCTATACCCCCTCCCTGCTCTACTCCCCAACCCACCTACTCCCACTTCCTGGCCCTGGCATTCCCCTGTACTTGGGCATAAAATATTCGCAAAACCAAGGGCCTCTCCTAACTTTGATAGCCAACTAGGCCATCCTCTGCTACATATGCAACTAGAGACACAAGTTCTGAGAGTACTGGTTAGTTCATATTGTTGTTCCTCCTATAGGGTTGCAGACCGCTTTAGCTTCCTGGGCACTTTCTCTAGGTCCTCCATTGGGGACCCTGTGTTCCATCCAATAGATGACTGTGAGCATCCACTTCTGTGTTTGCCAGGCACTGGCATAGCCTCACAAGACATAGCTATATCAGGGGTCTGTCAGCAACATCTTGCTGGCATATGCAATAGTGTCTGCGTTTGGTGGCTGATGATGGGATGGATCCCCAGGTGGAGCAGTCTCTGGAATATGTTTAAGGGCTGAGGACAAAGAAAAGAGTCAGAAGTGAGGGACTGGGGTGAGAAGAATGGAGGCAAGAAGAACTGAGCTGAGAGAGGAACTGAGCTGAGAGAGGAACTGAGCTGAAGAGTTTTTAGACAGAATAGTTATTAGATTAGGAGAATGCAGAGTGGAATAACTTAGAAACTATAGGTAACATAAAATACTAAGAGATAATGTGCAGAATTCAGAGGGAAAGAGGAGGGTCATATGGGATGGTGGCTTGAGGTACAGGAGGGCCTTCTTTTGGGTCCTTCCATTCCTGATGTTTTTCATTGTCCAACATTAATGGGATTGTTTATATATGTTATATTTTAAAAAATAATGTGTGAGTGAATGAATGAAAATTCAGCAAATAGGGTAAAGATTAACAACTGAACTGTGATTTATACCTCTTAGGAGAGGAAAAAAATCCATTGGAATGACACTGGATATATAAATCATTTGCAGGTCACTTCTCAGGGTCAGCAGTTGACTAACATACAATGGACTGAATCTCTCTCTCTCTCTCTCTCTCTCTCTCTCTCTCTCTCTCTCTCTCTCTCTGTGTGTGTGTGTGTGTGTGTGTGTGTGTGTGTGTGAGATCTCCCCCTTTTGGGTGGCATAATATTTTGTTTTCTTGGTTTTGCCATTTTTATTGGATTGTTTTCAGAACTATTTTAAAGTTGGGTGGGTAGAAAGGGGAGGATCTGAAAGGACATGGGAGAGGGAAAGAATATGAGCAAAATATATTTAATTTAAAATTTGGGTTAAAAATTAGTCTGTAGGCTAGTGTGTAACGAATTTAATAAGTAATTCATGTGAGAGGCCCTAGCACCAACTCTAGGCTGGTGGTTCTGAATGCAATAAGAAATCAGGCTGAGCAAATCCAGAATAACTGCATTCCTCCATGACTTTTACATCAACTCCTTCAGGTTTCTAAGCAAAACAAACCCTTTCCTTCCTTTTTTTTTTTTGTCAAGAAATTTTGTCACAGCAACAGAAACCCTAAATAATAATGCACAGAGGAAGAATATTCAGCATCTTACTTGCTTTTCCAACAAAGCAAATTATTTACAAAGCTATTAATATGGATGCATTTGTTTTTATTCAAGTTGTAGAAAGGGTAAATTTTTCAAACTAAATGGTATATGTGAAGATTTTATATATATGTATATATATATATATTTATAATTCAGAGAAGTTATAGAGAACAAAATATTTATTCATACTTTATAACTGAGTGGTTATATTATTTGCTTAGATGAGTTCATCATGATGAATCCTTCATGTAAATTAAAATAAATAATGATCATAGTAATAGTAAAACAATACTTTCAACATACCAAAAGGATACTTATTGAGAGATAGAATTCAAAGTATCTTTCATTGCATTTAGTAATACCAGGTCCTCATTCCTTTTTAACTAACTATATAATTATTACAGAGTACAAATAATGATGCTTGCACATCATGTGTTGAAGATGATATTTTAAAATGTAATTAAATCTAATTCTGATTTCTAATGAGAGATATTTTATAATATGTTTAGACAAGAAGTCTTTAGTAGACATATATTATTCCTTTCTAACTGTAAATTCAAGTCAGTCACTCACCCATATACCACAATAGGAAGAAAGCTAGGTAAACAATAGTGTGGTAAAAACATCAATGAACTAATCATATGAACTAAGTTTTGATTCCAGATTGATTGTGTGATGTTATCTAACTTACCTGGCATACTTTAAAGCTAAGCAAGCAGATATTGAGTATGTTAACTTTATTAAGCTCTAGATATAATCCACACAAATATGCTACTATGTGATAAAGGAGAAAAAGCCACCTCATAGTAATATAATTAGATGTTTCAAAAATGAGAATGTTTGAGGTTTCTAATGTACAATGCCTAACCATGGAATTTTGGAACTGAGTGTGAAGCAGAAACAGATTTCATGAGTTACAATTTTGATTGTGATCTGTACTAATCAAATATGTAAAACTTAAGTCATCAAGTTTGTAATAAACTTAGAAAGAGGAATTAATTGTATATATCAAATTCTGAAATGTTACTACTTTTCCATCAAAAGGAAAATTAATTGATAAAACAATGGTTTACAACTGGGGACAGTATTAGATCTGCTATATTCATTGTACAGAAACTAAAATCAAAACTGGCAGTGAGTGCAGCTATAAGTGTCTAGAGGACAGAATCCTACAAGCCAGTGCTCACAATGGAAATATGCCTTCCATGTGTTCACTAACTAAAGGCTTTTAAATGGATTTGTTTTGTTATAGAGCTATAAAATGCATATATAGAAAGTGAATCAATATGTCAACCACAAATTTAACTCATTCTTGGAGAGTTAACTCCTCATTCCTCATTGACTGCTCATCTGTAATACTGAAATAGAATAGTTAACATATCTTTATATTATACTACAATATATTCTAATATAGTTATCATGTATCTTTATTAAATATGACAATTAGGTAAATGCTAATTTGCTTTGAAGATACAGAGTCACAGAAACCTGGAAAAAGATATGTGAAGATTTAATCTGATATTTCTAACTGCCATCCTTGGAATATAATACAATGCTTTTCGAAATGTAGTCAAGTGTTATGGGTTATGAAATACTTTGCTGACCAAAACTTCCTTCAATTCAACCCATTTTATTATCTGTTCCCCTTGTTTATTAAGTTAAAGGACTATTTTTTGTTAAAATTGTACAAGTTATGAAAAATAAAATAATAGGAAGCAACATTTTACACATCTGTGAAGAAAAATGTTTTATTCAAATTGTAAGAAGGGTAAATTTTTCACCCTAAATGCTATAAGCAAAGATTAATTTCTTAAATCTACCCTTCCTTTCCTTGCAAATAAGAACACCACCAGTGTCAGTAACAAATAACATACTTACTCTGCTTAAAAATTCAACATAGAATGAAATGATGATGAGCAAACACAATATTTGTTTGGATGAGATTCAGCTTAACAATAGACTGAAATTAGTACACAATGCTCAAAAACAAAACTGCTGTTAAAACAGACAAAAGAATACATTTTAAAATTCCATCTAGTGAAAAGTTAGAGGCAAAAGCTGAAACAAAAAGTGAAAACAACTCATAAATAAAAATATCAGTGTATTGCAGAAGCATCACAAATATTTATTCTTATATGATGACAAATATGAAAGAAATGTTAAGATTGTTCCTGTCAATTCTAATGTTTTGCTTTCTTTAAAGAATTAAGAAAACAAATGTGAAGAATACTAGTTGCTATTTAAGAAAAAAGTGTTCTAAAATTGTACAGTACTAATGCCTTTATAGCCTTAATTGATATACCTGTAATCTTCTAAAGCTATTAAATCTGGTAAAGTACACAATCACATGCCAACTCACAAACCTGAATAAAATACAGATGGTCGATAGTCACATAAATAGATCAATAATTACAAAGACAGATTGAAGAGACAAAAATGAGCTCTACTATTACACATGCATGAACTTCCTGACTATAAGAATAATTATACACTACAACTGGTTAATTGAGGGAAGTTGAACAATCTTTTTTCTTGCAGAATCAATAGATACCCATTTATTTTTGATGACTTAGGTGTAGCACTGCCTGGAATTCAGGGGATGGATTGAATGACCTTTGCTTATATCTAATCATTTTGTCAGTATTCAGGAATGAGTTATATAGATCATGTAATCTATTTTGAGATGTAAAAATCACATTTGAGAAAACATAATCATGTGGAAAGGTGTAGGTTTTAAGTCTTGCATGAACTGAAGTCTTAGATTTTCAATTGTGTTTCAGAAACATAAGGCAGCCAGAATACAAGGAAGTTATAAGTAGGAGGTGAGCAGAAATATTCTTGTGCATGGGTTTTCAGTTATGAAGTGTTGTAGAGCTGCATTTAGCCTGAGGCATTATTGGTATATATTTTAGCCTTCTCTACATAAAGAAGGTTTTTAAAGTGTAAAGAGACGAAATGAGAAAAGGAGCAAAAGGTAAAACAAACGAAGTAGGTGATGAGACAGCAACCAGTGAGAAGCCAGAAAATCCCATTCTCTGGAACTGTTTCTTAAATGAAGAGAGGTAGAGGGCAGAATACCATAAATAAACACAACACCTGCTTTAAAAGTACAGGAAACTGTTGTTCAGCATATTTTCAAGGGCACCTATAGAACAACCAGTATTAGACTTAGCTACAATTGTAGATATTAAGAGAAGCTCCATGCAATAGGGGGACAGTAGGTAACTGTCCTGTGATGTACTGTTAATAGGGATAAGAACAAATTTTGAAACTTTTCATAATAATCATGACAAATGCATGTATATAAATATATATATATATATATATATGTATATATAGTTTATATGGTACTCCATTAATATGAGCAATTTTATGTTCCTATGCATCAGTTAAAAATAAATGCAAAAAGTACTTCTCTCCCTGATTGCAGTCAGTATTTACAGGTCTACGGTGTCTATGTTGTAATTTATCATTGCTTGATATGCATATTACTTTTATTCTGATTTCACTATCACCACCCACTGCCTCACCATAAGTGGTCTTGTCACCTTTCTATCGCTGGAAGCCTCAAGAATTGCAGTAGTTTTCATACTTTAAGAATCAGTTCTTTGCAAATGACCCTCTGATCTTGTTTTCTGTACTGACCTCAATTCTATCATTGAACCATATTATAGTATAATAATTCTTCTAGTTCTTTTCTGTGTCCTAGATTTTTTCTCCTACCTAGTTTGTTTCTCCATTAAAAAAAATTCAAGTGTTAAAAACATCTTGTAATCAAACCTTTCAATGAATATATATTTTAAATCCAAGTGTTTAATACCACCACCCTTCCCACCATCACCCTACTCCAACAAATGCCTGTATAGTTCAGGGCATCCTTTATATTGTTTTTGAAAAAGTACTTTGGATTTTCCTATTTATTCTATGAAGAGAGAGAGAGAGAGAGAGAGAGAGAGAGAGAGAGAGAGAGAGAGAGATATTAGTGTAATGTGCCCATATTCAATAGTTTGACATTTGAAGCAGACTACCAGTCATTACATTGTGATCTCAGTTTGTATAATAGGACCCCAAACAATTCACTAATTATTTTCCTATGCTTGCTCACCACTATCCTATGTTAATTCAGAAATATGTCTAAATTATGAAAGATACTATCCTTCATAGTCTTCAAATATTTGCCAACCATTCACTTCCAATAGCCACTTATTCAATCCTGGTAATACTTTAAAGTCTAGTTCAAGGAGAATTTGTTCCACAAAACAAACAAACGAACAAACAAACACCCCTACCATAACCACAGTACCCTTGGAAGCATATCTAACAGGTTCTCTCCTTATTGGATGCTCCATGGAGTTCTTTCATGTTGAAATAAATTCTCAGAATAAAGTCAAATACATTTCATTATAAATGAAACAATTTGTATTGAAATAGTTGTCAACATATTTACCAAAGCAAGTTGTGTAAAATAATAGATGTGAGATCTAGTGGCAGGTCTAATAAATACTTTAATTTTGAAATAGTAATGAGTATAGACAATGTTTCTTGCTATCTGACACAACTGGAATGAAAAAGAAAATATTTATTACTTCTATTACTGTTATTTGTAAGTACTGTTTTTACTTCTTTGATCTACTCTTTGTATTTTTAATTAAACAAAATGCAATATGTTAATTAGAACTACATTCAAAGAAATTTGCACTATTTGATACTACCATGTTCAGAAACTGCTGAGTCCTTTCCAATTGTACTGAATTAACATATCTTTGAAAATGTTTCTGTACTATATGCTATCCTTCTATGTAAATCTTACTTTATACATGTCTGACAATTATAATTTCTCTACCAATATTTCTCCAGCATTTAATAATTATTTGTAAGCACTAATTATCTCAAATAATGCATACTTTAAATTTTTATTTTTCTCCTAACATTTAACAATTTTTAAACTACTGCTTTTATTTCTTTTTCAGAGTTCTCTATCTGTGTCTAGCATCCAAAATTATTTTCAACAATATACAGCCTAAATACCAGTCATCTAAATAAAAATATTTTATAAGTAGGTCATTTATCCTTTCAAATAAGCACAGTCTTCTAGTTGTCTAGTGAGATATTGTTTATTGACCTACTGTAGGAGACATAACACCTGTGTTAATTCACATTCCTGGGAAATGATGTGTCCTTAATTGTTTTTTGTTGTTCTTGTTGCCATGAGGAGACAACCATGCAACATGAACAACAAGCTGTGATTATGCATAGATGAAGTTTAGCACTGTAATCAAACAGAACTTAAAACAAAGTTAATCTGATGATACATATTTAATGTTGTGCATTATCGATGTGCTACATGGTAATTAGACATAAATGGTAAACACTTCATGTGAATGGCAAATTGATGTTACTTTCACATCATTGAAGCAAACATCCCTAGTTTGGGAGTCCTAGAGATTTCCTTTTGGCACAAGAAAAGCAAACTTTCTAAGGAACAGCAAGTCTATAATTATTTCACCTGAGGAGCATCTTCCTGCCATAATATGTTCAGACATATGAATCATACAGATAAAACTAATTTTAATCTTAAAAACTCAGATGTCTCATACAATCATACATTTTGAATAAGGGAGAATCAATTTCGATTGACCAGGATAGGAAATGAGACAAAATGGCTCTCTATTGGACAATCAGCAATCTGGCTTTTCAACAAATTCTTATCAAATAGAAACCAAGGAAACAGGGAATACTCAGGCTTTACAGCTGGTTCAAGGGATGAGAGAGTATGCTCTCAGAGGGGATTTGACTTCAGCTCCCAGCATACACTTAAGGAAGATTGTAATTGTCTGGAATGCCATCACCTGGGGGAAAACTGATGCCTCTGTCTTCCAGACATTTGCACACACCTGAACTATGACTTTTGCATAAAAATTGAAGTGAACAAGGCACACTAAATGTGACAAGTTCCCCCCTTTTTGTTGGGTCATGACATTCTCTTTTAAAATATGTCATGGCAAGACAGGTAAACTTGTGACACTTCATTAATGAAAGGTTTTAAATCTTTTCTATGTAATAAAATTGTAGTAAGATCGGATCATAATTTGAATTAAATCAATGTAATCATGCTTCTCTTTATTAGAACATTATATGTACCTCGGCAAATGAAAAAACTACTACAACTATGAAGCATCAAGTTGCTGAATGTCCATGCCAGTATAATTTTTCTTATTTTTAAAGTCAGGTTTTAAGAACTTATGTTGAAAATGCTGTCTTTTTTCCACTAGATGGTTTTAGTTCCTTTGTCAAAGATCAAGTGACCACAGGTGTGTGGGTTCATTTCTGGGTCTTCAATTCTATTCCATTGATCTACCTGTCTGTCACTGTACCAATAGCATGTAGTTTTTAATCACAATCGCTCTGTAGCTTGAGGTCAAGGATGGTGATTCCTCCCAAAGTTCTTTTATTGTAGAAAACTGTTTTTCCTATCCTGTGTTTTCTGTTATTTTAAATAAATTTCCAAATTGCACTTTCTACCTCTGTAAAGAATTGAGTTGGAATTTTGATGGGCATTGCACTAAATGTATACATTACATTCAGCAAGATGTCCATTTTTATTATACTAATCCTGCCAATCCATGAGAATAGGAGATCTTTCCAAGTTCTGAGATTTTTTTCGATTTCATTCTTCAGAGAAGTAACTCAAACCTTGTTAGTATTTACTTTTTCCAACAAGAGGATTTTTGAGAACATACTATGTCAACATATAAAGGTATATCATGATAGTAAATAGTCACCATATACCAATCAAGCCTTAATTATATTGTAAATAAGCATGTCCAAATTGAAAACATACATGAGGCAAAGTGTGATACCTCCATCAAACTTGATAATATATTGGCCATGAAAATATGACTTGTTCACAATATCAATACTATTTTTCATAACATCAAGAAGAGACACCTCTAAACTGTCTATCATAATTTTTAAATTAAATATTTCCAATGTACCTGAATTAGGGCCTCAGTTAGCATCTCTTCATTAACCTCCAAAATAATGTTCTTTATTTCCTCATATGGCATGCGGTAAGATCCAAGGAAGATAGCTAAAATGAAATTGAATTTTATTAAAGGCATAATATCATAAAAATTTAAGAGTTTATATCTATATCTATATCTATATATCAGTTTATAGACTCAAATTATGCTATTTTGTTAGTAATTATTAATATACTAATTTACAAAACTATGAGCTACTTCTACTCGATGGAGTAGTCTATCAATATTGGTAAAATAATCTAATATCCCACAGGTTATAACATTTCCAGCTCAAGTGTACATATTTACAAAATAAAATTCCAATTTAGATGTCTCATAACTCTATGCATAATCATTTTATGTTAAGCTAATTCATATTGACCAACCCAAAATTGATTAATGTTGTCCTTATAATTCAATCTAGTTTTTTTTCTTTTCTTTTTTAATCAAGATTTTAATGTCAAATTTTTCAGATATATCCAAAATAGCATTTCTCAGGAATGATAATAAAGTAAACATCACTCTATATTTTTCAGATTTAACCTAAAAATATTCAATAGAAAGTTGGGGAAATAGTTAATTAGTTAGTTTTACATTTTTAGTTGCAGTAGCACCATGAAACTGTATGCCATCTCACTCTGACTCTACCGTTTTATTAACCACTACATCTGAGAAATTCACTCTACCTGTTCCTTCACCATCTGTTGACTTCTTATGGCTTAAATATGATAATCTCTCCGAAAACCTCTCATACTACCTGCTTGCTCTTTAGGGGAAATTTGAGACATGGAACTTTAGAAAAGTGATTGGTTCCAAGAAATTTGACAAATGTGTTGATGACTTCAGGATGAATATACTATTGATATTGTGAATACATTGCTGAATAGTCTATTAGAAGATGAGGTCCTGCCGCATCAAATCAAAGAACTCAATTACCAGGAAAGTTATAACTTGCCCCAAACACCTTCTCTAGGGATATCAGCCTTTTTTTCTTTCACAGTTATGAAGTGAGCAGCTTCGACCCACAACGAACTAAAGTAGATCTTTTCTCTTTTTACGTGGCCCACTCTAGTATCTTTTCACAATGACAAAAAAATTTACTGACCCAATAGCCTTAGGAGTAATGAGATGGGCTGTGAAAATATGACATTGCTTACTTCAGAGCAGCCTATATCATTCTTAACAATAACCCCAATACATAGAAGTGTTTATGAAGCCCACTTTAATATACCAAGGAGAACCTATCATATGCATTTTAAAATAAATAATTTCATATCATAACAACAATAGATACAAGAATAATAAGATATTATAAAAGGAATAAAACTATATTCATACAAATTTTATTTCAAGGAACATTATTAAAATAGCATTGTTTTGTTATTGTTATAGTCTTCTTCTGACTAATTTATAAAACACACTTTATCTTCTCTCTCTCTCTCTCTCTCTCTCTCTCTCTCTCTCTCTCTCTCTCTCTCTCTGTGTGTGTGTGTGTGTGTGTATGTATGTATGTATGTATGTATGTGTATATGTTTGTGTAATGGTACATATTACCTGGGTTAAATACTACCTGTGGTTTTAGTTATCCACTGCCAATTTTGGAAAGGATCGCTCACAAATAGAGCAGGAAACCACCGAACTTTTCAAGAAAAAAAGCTAAAGTGCTAGATTCATCAATGTACTCTGCATTCCTGCTGATACTCAGGTGACAAACAAGTATTGTTTTTCATATGCTGAGTTATTTCCTTGTCCATTTTTACTTCATTGGATAGATTTTACGTCATATTGGAAAAATATTCAACTAATATTACCTAGAATACATTACAATTCCATAGATCCTATTTTTAAATAAATTTCATACCATGATTCATTAAATCCACCTGTTATAAGAGCATAGATATGCTCTGAGAGGTAGAACCTGAAAAAAACCTATTAGTGAGTTTTTATGAAAAGCAATACCTGATTGCACTGGTAGCAAAAGCAAAACTGATATTCACTATCAGGGCAAATGATTATCTAAACACAGGAACTCAATGAGAATTCTAATACTGAAATAAGTTTCATGGTCATGTATTAACTAGATAATATGATCACACTGTGTAGCAAAAAATACTGAAATAAACTTTGTGGGAGAAAACTATCATAGCAGTAGTGTGCAAATTTTTGATAGCTATTAGTAGAGTGGTTATATGAGTTATATTTTGCCTGATAGCAGAATGGTCAGTTTATATTCATCGCATTCTCACATAACTACCATGGTATTCTGTGTGTAATTAAAAATGTATGATGCATTAATGTTTCTCACACAAGACTGTTTTGGTATCATCAGTATCTAAGCACACTTCTGTATTGATAAAAAATATTCTACATCCAATTTAGAAGAGAAAGTATGTCAAAGTAAAACTTAGAGGCTTGTTTAAATGGTCATGCCTTTAACTATCCTGCTACATCACAAATACCACAATTAATGGCTCAGTGTTTAGTTAAAGGCTTCAAGGATCAGCAACCAGTTTTAATGTGTAGTGGCTAAAAATTTAACTAGATCACATTACAATTATTTTAAACAAAAGAATAGAAATTAAAGAAATTGTCCAAACTGACAAGGAAATACTTTTAAAAATATGAATCCCAGGCCTACTCAGTAAAATAATAATGGAAAAAGCTAACATTGCATTTTAAATAATAACCTATGTTTCATTATGTTCACTATGGAAGTTTTATTAACAATGCATTTCCAAGCTCTACAAATAATATGTTCTAGCAGAATAAATGAAGTTCACTTATTATTTTCTTCAATTTGGTTAAGTGACATAGGGAAACCTGGATTATATTTATATAGGACCTTATTTCTAACAGTGGGACTGTTCAAAGTTGTAACATTGTTTACATTGAATTAGCCATCACCACCATGCCTATGCAGAACACATTACATACATAGATTTTGGGCTGTTTTGGTATCCAAAATTCTCAATTCCTTCACTTTCTTCTTTGGAGGCCCACTCCTATTTTCTTCTGCAGCCTCTGCATTTCTTTGACCTGAAAGAAAAATGTTGATTCATAAACAACAATGGTTCTAATCCAAGTACATGAAATAACATTATTAAGGCATGTTAACTACATTAATAAAGGTGATTCTGAAATCAATAAATGTGTTTATTTCATTAGCTCAGGGAAGAGGATAAACATAAAAATATAGACCTGTTTAGAGGTTTCCCTACAAATTAAATATCAGCACTTAAGCAGAAAAGATAAGCCAAATAGAACTAAAAATCAATTGCTGCTTTTTCACTAATGTGTAACATAAATTACTCCTTTACAGGTAACTGGAGCAGCCCTGGAATTAAACATAAAAGTAAAACCTCACTAATTTGGACTAATTTAGGAAAAAGGAAGACATGCTTTTTCTCCTAAAACATGCTAATATTTAGACATTTATTCTTTTCAGTGAAAGAAACTGCTTTACAGNACCTAAGATAGCTGTAGCTGCTACAAAGATTCTAACAGTAAAACTACCCATTGGGTCTGGTTTGAAGAACTGGCTACAAGGATTCTAACAGTAAAATTACCCATTGGGTCTGCTTTGAAGAACTGGCTTAAAGCTTTTGTAAGTTGTACAAGAGTACCGCCCATGTGCATATGCATGATTGCAAGAAGATGGGCGCTTTCTACGAACACTATATGTGCTGTTTCTCCAAATGGTTGAAAGGACTGAAGCAGCAAGGTGTGCAGCATCAAGGAGCAGAAGTGTTTGTCCCTGATTCACACTTGAACGACACTAGTGACAAACCTTGGACTGTCTGCTAAGAAAACGAAACATAAAGTCTCCAAGTACCATCTACACGAAAATGCTCTAGAAATTTTGCTCAAGTATTGCTGGTTTACTTCTCGCATGATAAATATAAGGTTGTAGGCAATGGGACCACTCAAAGTGGACTTTCTTTTTCAATAAAGTGGTATTCTTATTTTTAAAACTTATTTTATTAGATATTTTCTTCATTTACATTTCAAATGCTATCCCGAAAGTCCCCTATACCCTCCTCCCCGCCCTGCTCCCCTGCCCACCCACTCCCACTTCTTGGCCCTGGCATTCCCCTGTATGGGGCATATAAAGTTTGCAAGACCAAGGGGCTTCTCTTCCCAATGATGGCTGACGAGGCCATCATCTGCTATCTATGCAGCTAGCTCTAGGGGTACTGATTAGTGGTATTCTTGCACTCAAACTCACACTGCTAAATTTCATCACTAATGCATATAATGGATTATCATTTCTTTTTCTTATCATTGGCAGAAAATGAAGTTTACTTAGAGGTGGTGACAATGATTTTTTATTAGATATTTTATTTACATTTCAAATGCTATCCTGAAAGTTCCCTATATCCTCCCACCGCCCTGCTACCCAACCCACCCACTTTCACTTCTTGGCCCTGGCATTCCCCTGTACTGGGGCATATAAAGTTTGCAAGACCTAGTGGTCTCTCTTCTCAATGATGACCGACTAGGCCATCTTCTACCTCATAGACACACGAGCTCTGGGGTTACTGGTTAGATCATATTTTTGTTCTATCTATAGGGTTGCAGACCCCTTCAGCTCCTTGGGTACTGTCTCTAGCTTCTTCATTAGAGGCCCGGTGTTCCATCCTATAGATGACTGTGAGCATCCACTTCCGTGTTTGCCAGGCACTGGCATAGCCTCACAAGAGTCAGCTATATCAGGGTCCCTTCAGCAAAATTTTGTTGGCATATGCAATAGTGTCTGGGTTTGGTGGCTAATGATGGAATGGATCCCGGGGTGGGGTAGTCTCTGAATACTCCAATCTTTTGTCTTAGCTCCAAACTTTGTCTCTGTAACTCCTTTCATGGGTATTTTGTTCCGTACTCTAAGGAGGAATGAAGTATCCACACGTTGGTCTTCCTTCTTGGTTTTCTTATGTTTTGCAAATTGTATCTCGGGTATTCTAAGTTTCTTGGCTAATATCCACTTATCAGTGAGTGCATATCTAGTGACTTCTTTTGTGATTGCGTTACCTCACTAAGGATGTTTCAATGTATTTGATATTGGCTAAAGACCTCACACATGCATTTAAAAAAGAGAGAGAGAAAAAGGGAAGCACTTATAATATATATCTTTGCCAAAAAAAGATACGAGTATCTGTGAATCTTTTGCAGTAGTCCAAAGCATGCATGAACATATTGCAAATCCATAGATTCTATCATTAATGGTGTAAGTTGTAATACACAAATTCTGCTGGCTTAGCAGACAAGTAACATGTGAAATAAATTAACTACAAAATATATCTTAAATATTATAAGGCTTAAAAATATTATAAGGCTTAGCAGAATAATCAATGTAAGAATAGAAACAGTCTAATGAGTCTAGATAATAATTCCCTTGAAAATTATAATTTTGTGACAGGTATCAAGTTCTTTGCTATATTGCCAAAACACAATCATTAGAATTGGTAAAAGAAAAATGACTTTTAGTATATTTCTTTATAAACCTCCATAAATGTTCCTCAAGGGATCTTATGAAAGTACAGTGTGTTTCTAATGTAAGAGTCAACATTTCAATTTATTCTAATTTTAAGCTGTTCTCAGCTTAAGACAACTGCATAAAGAAATGACAGCTCAATAGCTTTTCCTGGTGTCAATAAAGAGAATTTGAATTATATCAAACTTACATCTGAAAGCACATTCAGAAAATTTAATGAAATCAAAGAAGTAGACAAGAGAATGTTCCCCGCTTCAGTAGTCCTAAACTCTAACACAGGAAAGTAACTAAACAGCAACATGCAGGATAAAAAGTTGTCAGATGAAGATTATATGAATAGTTTCTTCTTTTTAAATTAATAATCTCAAGCCTAACACAGGTGTACCTACTGCTCATTAGTGACTGTACATTTGGCTATTACTTTTCATTAAATTCTAGTCTGGACCTTTTGTTTTTCAAAGTAACAAATGTTTAAAGTTAAAACTAGTTATCTTAAGTATGTATAGCACACTGCTTCCTTAGGAATTGTAGGCTATTTTACTTGTACTGTGTAACTCATCTAAAAATCTGACATTTACAAAGCAATAAACATTTCATCAGTGTTCACCACATTTTTGAGAATAAAAGTAGTATAGCAAATTTAAATTAGTTCTCAAACGAGAAGTTTTCAAAAATAATGGCTAATATTGTCTTTGTCCCCATCTTAAAAAATGAACCAAGAGACTGAAGAACTATTTTATGTTTCAATATAAAAACAATCTTACACTCTCTTTTCCAGTGGTCCTAGCACAGGTCCACAGGTGGCATCTGCTCATTCGAGGTGGTAGCTCTGTGGCTTTCTATATTAACCTCAGTGGCTTTCTACTCTTCCGACATAGAAATAAAAATCCAGAATGAAACATATAAAAGCTCCAGTCTGTTTTAAAAGTTTATAAACTGATGGCCTTAGAAATCCTGAAGAACAAATGTAGGAACTACAAACCATAGTAAAATCTTTTAAGTGTAGGTAAAGTTTATTCAATTTGGCAAGTAACAAAGTACTCAATTGTTTTCAACTGTCTTTGTATAGAGCAGCACATTTGTTTATGAAACCTTGAAAGGGAATGCTTATACAACATGAAGAAAGAGCTTGCATTCTTGTTTGCTTTTCCATGCTACAAGGGACAGCTGTGCAGTTTCCCCTTTCCCTGCTGCCTGCAGCTGCATAGTAAGGCCTCCTACAGAAAAGTAGATTTTCATCCTGACACCTGCATAGCATCTAAAGCAATAGGAATGGCATTATCAGGAGTGTTCCTGAAGTTCAGAGCACATTAACAAGACTAATGGTCCTAATGGTGGGAATCACACACACACACACACACACACACACACACACACACACACACACACACACACACACACTTTGTAATGATTTCCTAATTAAGGAACAAATCTTACTAGTTGTAGTTTATACAAGAACACCCCCCCCCCAAATCAGGAAGCACATGTTACTGCAAATTAACATCTGCATAACTAATACACTTGTACACCTGTTCATTAAGCCAATTACTGAACACTGCTAAATGTCACCAGAACAGTATGTTTAACAACATGAATAGCTAATATTGCATATTTTCAATCAACCTCAATATCTTGGCAGATATTATGTATTTTAGGAAGGACAAATAAATATGTCTTACAATTTTAGGGATAAACTT
Organism: Mus pahari; assembly: GCF_900095145.1. Lineage (NCBI taxonomy): Eukaryota > Metazoa > Chordata > Mammalia > Rodentia > Muridae > Mus > Mus pahari. The sequence goes on along the minus strand of NC_034613.1, from coordinate 109,507,555 downwards.
TGTTTCAGCTGGTAATTTCAATCCCCAAACTAAAGCATGGTTCTTACTTCAAAGTAGAATTTGACAAATGAGGTTGATGTTTTTCCCATTAACTTTTAACCTATGCTAAGTACATTATTCAAGTAAGAGTCTGTCCCTATACCCAAATGTTTTCCCTGGCTTTCAATGAATTAATGGACATTTTCCTGGCTGTTGTACCTACTCAAAATTTCCTGTTATGCTAAACTGTATAATTCATGTGACAAGCCAAAGATTCAAGTAATAATCCATAAGAACAAAATGTATAAAACAGATGATTATCAGGAAAAGTATAAATGAAAAATATAATGTTAAATTCTAATACTTGTAGATTATGAAAACATTTCTTGCAGAGATTATTGTTTAGAAAAGCATCATACACAAGGTGTTTTGATTTTTTGTGATCAATTTTAGACTATTGCAAATCTTGTACTCAATTTAGCTTACTATGGAATGCAGTAGAGCCGGATTTAATATCACACATAAAACTACAACTATATATAACACTAAAAAAACACCAAGAATTACTCATGATATTCATTTTTATTAGCCAAATAGAGGTGTGACAATATCCAGTAGACCAAGTCACTTTAAACAACACACATTAACTTCTTCACACTACTGGAAGAAATTAAAGATCAAGGTGTTACCAAGGTTTCTTTCTGAGATTTCTTATCTAAGAATTCAGCATCTTCCTATGCCCTTATTTTGTTTTTTCTCGGTGTGTGGTCAAAGTCAGGGAGTGAGCCCCACCACGTAAGCACACTATTAGAGCCTGATCATACCTTATGTCTTATTTAAATTGATTACTTCCTCAGAGGCTCCATCACCAAATAGCATCACACTTAATGGGAAATTCAACTAGGGATTATTGGAAGAAAACAAATATTCAGTACATAACAATACCACCTATTAACATTTTTGGAAACCAAAGTCACCAGACACAAAATTGTAAAAGGCAACAAAGAAGAGTTAAATGGCTCATAATTTAAAATTTTTAATAAAATTCTTCCTGATGTCCAAAGTACACTGTTGTGTATTGTTAAGCACTAAAACTTAAATGATCCCATAGGAAGATCAACAGTCTCAACTAAACTGGTCCCCTGAGATCTCCCAGTCACTGGCTCACCAACCAGACAGGATAAAGCAGCTGTTCTAAGGCCCCAGACACATATATAGCCTGGTCTGACCTCAGTGGGAAAAGGGGCACCTAATCCTCGAGGCTGCAAAAGGAGGTGGGTAATGACTGGAGTGTGAAAAAGAAGTGAAAGTAGTAATAAAAAACATGTAAAAAAACCTTACTTTATTTTCTTTACACGGTATCATCAATTTCCTAAAATGGGTTTCTGAATTAGTGGCCGATGAATTCAGCAGGGGGCACTCTGTATTCCCCCCCACCCCCTTAGTTTAATCTATTTCATTCCTGCCTAATCAAGACTGACAAAGTGATGGCGATGTTTCTGTTATTATATGATCTCAATTTTAATGAGAATATTGGTCACAATATCAGGGATCTAAAGGCTCACAAAAATCTCTACATTAATAAGAAGGCAAGTGTTAAGAGTGTCACAACAACATGCTCAAAAAAAGGAACATGTACAATGAGTATCAAGACAAAGAAAGCCTTCAGGCTAGCTGGACATCTCTACCACCACTCTCCAATTTGGCCATCAAATATGAGAACCTTTGAAAACTCTAGGCATCAATACTGTGAAAATCTTTCTACAAAGAGAAAGATTTAGTAACTTTAGAGGTAAATATGTTTAGTGGGTGATTATAATATAGGATCAATATATATTTTCTATGTGGCTTATGAGAAATAAAGGGAATACACATGTAAAAACTTCACAATACATAAAACACAAAACAATGTGTGCAGCAACAGTGAGTAAACATTTTTTTTGTCTTTGCAGACCAAAATAGTTTTGTTAAAAATGCTCAACTCAGCCACTTCAATGCGAAGCAGCCACATAAAATAAGAAAATGACACAATAGTCACAAATAATATAAAATACCTTGGTGTGACTCTAACTATGGAAGTGAAAGATCTGTATGATGAGAACTTCAAATCCCTAAAGAAAGAAATTGAAGAAGATCTCAGAAGATGGAAAGATCTCCCATGCTCATGCATTGGCAGGACTACCATAGTCAAAATGGCCATCCTGCCAAAAGCAATCTACAGATTCAATGCAATCCCCATCAAAATTCCAACTCAATTCTTCACAGAGTTACAAAGGGCGATTTGCAAATTCATCTGGAATAAAAAAAAACCTAAGATAACAAAAACCATTCTCAACAATAAAAGAACCTCTGGTGAAATCACCATGCCAGACCTAAATTGTACTACAAAGCAATTGTGATTAAAAACTGCATGGTACTGGTACAGCGACAGACAGGTCGATCAATGGAATAGAATTGAAGATCCAGAAATGAATCCACACACCTATGGTCACTTGATTTTTGACAAGGGAGCTAAAAACCATCCAGTGGAAAAAAGACAGCATTTTCAACAAATGGTGCTGGCACAACTGGCAGTTATCATGTAGAAGAATGAGAATTGATCCATTCTTATCTCCTTGTACAAAGCTCAAGTCTAAGTGGATCAAAGACCTCCACATAANACCAGAGACACTGAAATTGATAGAGGAGAAAGTGGGGAAAANCCTCGAAGATATGGGCACAGGGAAAAAAATTTCTCAAAAGAACACCAATGGCTTGTGCTGTAAAATCAAGAATTGACAAATGGGACCTCATAAAATTGCAAAGCTTTTGTAAGGCAAAAGACACTGTCAACAAGACAAAAAGGCTACCAAAAGATTAGGAAAGGATTTTTTTACCAATCCTAAATCTGATAGAGGACTAATATCCAATATATACAAAGAGCTCAAGAAGCTGGACTCCAGAAATTCAAATAACCCCATTAAAAATGGGGTACAGAGCTAAACAAAGAATTCTTAACTGAGGAATATCGAATGGCTGAGAAACACCTGAAAAAATGTTCAACATCCTTAGTCATCAGGGAAATGCAAATCAAAACAACCCTGAGATTTCATCTAACACCAGTCAGAATGGCTAAGATTAAAAATTCAGGTGACATTAGATTCTGGCGAGGTTGTGGAGAAAGAGGAACACTCCTCCATTGCTGGTGGGATTGCAAGCTTGTACAAACACTCTGGAAATCAGTCTGGCGGTTCCTCAGAAAATTGGACATAGTACTAGTGGAGGACCCAGCCATACCTCTTCTGGGCATATTCCCAGATGATCTTCCAACTGGAAATAAGGACACATGCTCCAATATGTTCATAGCAGCCTTATTTATAATAGTCAGAAGCTGGAAAGAACCCAGATGTCCCTCAATAGAGGAATGGATACAGAAACTGTGGTACATTTACACAATGGAGTACTACTCAGCTATTAAAAACAATGAATTTATGAAATTCTTGGGCAAATGGATGTATCTGGAGGATATCATCCTTAGTGAGGTAACCCAATCACAAAAGAATTCACTAGATATGCACTCACTGATAAGTGGATATTAGCCCAGAAATTTAGAATACCCAAGATACATCTTGCAAAACACAAGAAAACCAAGAAGGATGACCATCGTGTGGATACTTCATTCCTCCTTAGAATAAGGAACAAAATACCCATGAAAGGATATAGGTACAGAGACAAAATTTAGAGCTAAGATGAAAGGATGGACTATCCAGAGACTAACCCATCCGGGAATCCATCCCATCATCAGCCACCAAACCTAGATACTAATGCACATGCCAGCAAGATTCTGCTGAAGGTACCCTGATATAGCGGCCTCTTCTGAGGCTATGCCAGTGCCAGGCAAACACAGAAGTAGATGCTCACAGTCAGCTATTGGATGGAACACAGGGCCCCCAATGGAGGAGCTAGAGAAAGTACCCAAGGAGTTGTAGGGGGCTGCAACCCTGTAGGTGCAACAACAATATGAACTAACTAGTACCCCCTGATCTCGTGTCTCTAGCTGCATATGTAGCAGAAGATGGCCTAATCAGCCATCATTGGGAAGAGAGGCCCCTTGGTCATGTAAACTTTATATGACCCAGCACAGGGGAAGGCCAGGGCCAAGTAGTGGGAGTGGGTGGGTAGGGGAGCAGGGGTGGGGTGGGGGGGTATAGGGAACTTTTGGGATAGCATTTGAAATGTAAATAAAGAAAATAATAATAAATAAATTAATTAATAAAAAAGAATAAAATGTTGACTTAGCAAAAAATAAAAATAAAAATTAAAATTAAATAAAATAAGAAAATGAATGTGCATGGAAAAATTACAATAAAATATCTTGTTTGCAAAACCACATGCCCAGCCAGATTTGTCCTGAAGTATGCCATTTGCTTATATATGACATAAGAGGTTCCTCATAATCAAGCAGGGCCTTATCCCTTTCCTTTGCAAAAAGAGTTCAATTTGTTGTTATTTATTCTTTTGAAAATGTTAGTAAATGTTCAACGTGTTCCTTTTAAATCACTGTTTAGAAGTGCCCTATAGTAAGTGTTTACTAATAAACCTTGTTTTCAAAAATCATTCATATAACACATCACATTTATAGTCATCATGATTTTTAAGTGGATCTATCCTACAGGGATCAGCCCATCTGACACTAAAGAAACAGTCTTTTGTTTTACTCCTCTTATATTCTCACATAATGTCATTGTATGTCTTTATATAACATAATCACAAAAGCAAATCAACAGTAATGGAATTATAAAAAAAACAATTACTACTTTTTTATTATTAGGTTTGAATACGTTTGGTAATGATTTACTTGTGATTTAATGACTTAAAGTAAACCGAAAAACTGAATTCTACCACCCCCCAAAAGTCATATGAATCTAAACTCTGAATTTTGTGTAATATTCTTCTTTTGCTTTATGCACATAAAAGTGATACTGAGTGTTTCAATTTGGTTTGTTGCTGGCTGAGCTCAATGGGAAATAAACAGAGCTATACTGTCTCTTCTTTTGCCATTTGGATTCCAACAGCTTTCAATTTTATCTTTCAGCAGTAATTTTCTTTAGTTCGGAAGCTACAGCCATGTAATCTGTTGAAGGTGATCGAAGCATTAGAAAATCTTTTTGCGAGGATAAAATAAAGTACCTGGACTTTTTGTTTCTTCTTTGTTCTTAAACTTAGCTTTAGCCTGCTGGTGACTTCTAATTTGAAAGCAGAAAAGTACTATTTAAGAGGCCTTTGGAATCGTACAAACACATGAGAAGAATGAAATTTAAATAAGCATAAAGGTTCTATTCTTAGCACAGACTCCTGACCCTTTTTCTTCTCAATCTATTATCCTTCCATGTTACATCATCCAGTACTTTGGAAGAATACTTGACACCATGTCTTCATTCTTCTATTCTTTTCTATCACCTAGTTACAATGTGAATTCTAACTACTGAATAAGAATGTCAGAATCTCCATAGGAAAGGTCTCAGGATGGATATACCTTTAAAACTCCATGGATTATTAGCAAAGTTTGACTCAACTGTTCTAAAGCATATAAACTGTCATTCTGTGATAGCTCCACAAACAAATCCCAATTGGAACAAGGTGGAAAAACTTTCAATAGCAATCCCCAAAAGTCATCTTGCATATCCTTTAAATCTCAAAATATAACACTAAAGGAAAATTCATGATCAACTCTAGGCGATCCACAATATCAATGATTTTGTTACTTTTAACTCATTTAAGGACAAATACACTCTTAATTTAAGAATGTTCCATATATTTGTACAGTTCATATATACAGATTTCTAAATTAAATAGGAATGTTTTTCATGCCTTAATTAAAACTGAATGCATACATGAAATTCTAAGATGGCTATTGCATAAATTCCTCTTCCCTTTTATAGATAGTTGTGGCTGTCACCAGAGTAGAAGAAAAAGAACAAAATTTGCCATTGAAAAGTACACAGTAGCAAAAAAAAAAAAAACCCTTCTTAATTCTATAATCACTTTTATATTATCTGTTAACAAAACAGTCAAAGCAGGTAAAGACTTTGACTACATAAAAGAGTAACAAATATCTTATTCTTGGTCAATAGTAGATGACCCCAAAATAACAGCTGGATTCTTCAAAAAAGAATTATTTAGTCTCAATCCTGAGATGAGTTACCTGAAATGCAAAGCAAGCACACTCTGGCTTGGTTTCATTGCTACTGCAGACTACATAGTCGTATCAAAGTCTGTGTGTTTTAGACCATTATATCCAAAGGACAAAATTCTAATTGCAGTGTACATTCCAAAATAGAATAACTCTGCTTTGTTTCAAATAACTTATGGCTAGGGTCTATCTAGTAGTATAATGATACCCAAACTACATGTAATGAGAATAATGATCACTAGAGTTCACCATAAAATGCTGCTTACTAAATAAACAATTAAATTTATGATAAACAAGTGAACACAGTTTAATATTGAGTCCTTGATAGTCACATCTAGTCTCAGTCTCTCTCTCTCTCTCTCTCTCTCTCTCTCTCTCTCTCTCTCTCTCTCTCTCCATGATGTGCATGTGTGTGTCTTTAAATATATTACCAATCAATGTCTTCAGTTTATCAAGACATTTCTATCATGTGCTCTATTATTGTACATGGCAGAAATGGTTTGAACTATAAGTTTTAAGGACTAAATAAAAAAGTACTTGGATAAGGACCCATCTATGGAAAGTGTCTCCTGTAAGAACTGTCCTTTAATAATAAAATGTTTGGTGCTATAAAGTATTTTAACACTACCAAAATAATAAAATAAAATCTTATACAAGAACATAAACCTAGTAGTTTATGGAAAACAATTAGGTGTCACCTACTGTGCAGCTTTTATTAATTTCTGAGGCCACAAAATAAATAGCCAAGAGTCCCACGTTATTTATAATGGTATGTATAAGATAAATGCAATAACTTTAAATAATACTGCTAAATTGTACACTGTAATCTCATGTGTAGCGACCAAATTTTTTACTAGTTTCTAGAAATGTGTAAGATATAGAAAAATGTAATAATCATAGGTAGAGCTATTGCGATGTAAAAGTAAAAACACATTTCATAAAGTTTAAATGAAATCTTCATTGTGGCAGAATAAAGAAGAAATACTGGTAATTTAAGGTTTTACCACAAACTTATTAAAGATAAAAGAGAAAGTAATAGCCCAGATAAGAAGCAGCTGCTAATAGCCACAAACAGCAAATGATTTTGTCTGGATCAGGACAGCATCCTGCTGGCTCTTTTTCCTCCTAAACCATTTCAAACATGCTGTGCTTGCCATTAGGTTGGCCTTTACTTCACCCTAGCCACTTCAGTCCTCACACTGTGGGGGATCATTGTTGCTTCCCTATGGCTGCTGCCAAAGTATACCTCCCTGCTTTTAGCCTAGAATGCTTGAATCTAAACTTAAGCAATGTTTATAACTATGGGGAAGGAGCAAGAAGTCAATACATAAAATCTGGTAGAGAAATGTCAAAAACAGAAAGACAAAAAATACACACACAAACACAGACATGCCCATGTGCGTGCGCGCACACGCACACACACACACACACACACACACACACACACACACACACACCCCACACCCCACAGAGAGAAAAATCTGTGTTAAATAGGCAGGTAAACAACTATACTTATTTAGAAGATGCCTGAAGTCTTGATCTTAGAATATTTTCATTTTAAATATAATATTGCTTCACGGTGAGTTATTTTGCAGACTGTTATTCTATGTGTCTGATGCATGTGGAAGCACTTGAACCATTCTATCTGTTAGTCCTGTCTACTGTATAGCAAAGGTAAATATAATTAAAATAGGAAAGTTGCAAGAGGAACTGTATCTGTGAGAAAAAATTGAGCTTACCTCCCTTCACATGCATTGCTGATGAAACATTCTCTGTTGATTAAGACAAAAGAAGATATGATTGTCCCTATGAAACATTCTATACTTTCCTTCTTTCTCTTCACCTAGACCAATAATAATACCCTTTACCTATACCCTTTACCTATTACTACACACCTTAATTAATGCACAAGTATGTACATGGTTGTCTTACGCATGTCAAAAACTCCTAAGAAGAGTGTGCTTTACCTTCCCAATAAATGCCTCCTCTACAGGAACAGAATGTTTAAGAAATCATAGTGAAAATGGACAGGAAAACGTGAATCTGACAACCAGATTACTTCAGAGTGTTTGCAATCATGATTACTATGGATAGACCCAGAGCAGGACTACTATAGTCAATTAAGATACACATAACTCTAAAGGTGTTAAGAAAGAGGAATTTGTGCTCTCCTCAAAGTAAGACAGAACAGTTCAATAAGAGAAAGTGACAATGTTACATCGAAGGAGGGTAAGCATATTCTAAGTCCAACAAAAACAAAAGCTCAGAAGAAAATAGGTCATTACAGACTACACAGTGATTTCAAAGAAACTAATGGTGATGTACTATAGGAAACACGAAAGCATCAAATGAAAACAGTGAGTACACAGCACTTCTTTCAGACACTTAGTGGGAAAAGTATTTCTAAGCATGGTTTGAACAAAACAAAATGAGTGAATTCTAACTTTGTGTGAACTTGCCTATTACAAGAAGGTACTTGATTTTCAAATTCAAGAAGAGCTTTTATGCTATAAATGATTTCAGAACAAACCCAGCATACAATGATTTACTGGACAAGATCAATAGAAACTGTGCAAAAGAGATTATACTGTTCAGTGATCCATGTTGCATCAATATCTATAATGGAATGAGACAAGGTGATACAATGGCCCAAAGCTTCTTGAAATTGCTCTTCAACAAAATTAAATAGGAAAATAAAGTCAGTACAGATAGTAAGCAAGTACCCCACCCTCTTGTTTCCCTAATGAAAAAAAAAATATTTTCCACGTCATCTGAAGAATATAACAGCACTATACTAGCATCAGAATAAAATTTGAAGTCTTTAAAAGATGCATGCAACAAATTCATTCCACAAGTCTCTGTCAAAATTACTGTGAAGTAATATGACAACAACATCATCAATGTGAGTCAATAAAAGCACTAAAATAGTTTGTTCAATGGTCAATGCACAGAAACAGTGGCCCGTGCCAGTTTATGGGCATAGAAAGAGTTACTACATAGCAAACTGCTAATGAACACTAGAACACTATTTAATTTTGTCATATTGAGGTGAAAGTGAAATATGAGTATTTGTCTACATTATTAACTGAAGGAAATAAATTGGCTGTCATCCACTGACCAGGGTGTCCTGGGTGTATGAAATCTGACAATATAAAAACCTAATAGTAGTTATTAAGGCTTCTCTCCAGTCCAAGTACAGATGGATCAGGTAGGTGGCCTGCCAATAAGACAAAAGGTGGCTCTCTTGACTTACTGATTGCATTTGTGGCATTAAAAAAAAAGATATTACAAACAACTTCTGTATTGATATACGGAAATGACATGCCATCTCAAATGATGTCAATGCAATGCAATTAAAGATAGAGTAAATTTCCTGGTGGTGTTGGGTGGAGAGATCCTAATCCACAAGGTAGAAAATAGTTCCAGGAAACAGTCACTAGCACTAAGAAACCTCGAGTATCCAAAATGATGACAAATTACTACTTCAATTAAATCTTTAAATTGTGTATGATTCTTTAAATTCTATATCGCCCTATGCCTCTTTAAGCAAATATGACATGTTCAGTAACAGCACACAAGGCAAATATTTCACTCCCTTTCTAACAGTACCTATTAATGACACTATCATCTTCATATATTTTATTAAATGTTTCTCACTCAGTATATTTCTACTCTGTAACGACTATATTACCTCTTCATGGTAAGGATTCCATTTTGACAAACTGTCTCCATTAGCATATTTGCCTACTATTATGTTTAGTTAAAGTGGCATGTAAAATATAAAACAAAGTGAATAGCACTTAATTGGGATATCTGAAAATGGCATCTCATATTCCATGGCCCCCAAGAAATATTTGAAATCATGCAATCTACAAGAGTAGGAAGTAAAAACATGGGTGCTATTTAATTACAGGTAAGCATACTATGCATAGCAAATTCCAGAACTAAAGATGATACAAGGAAAATATCTCTTAAAAGAACAGACTTGTGAATCTGTCACCATTTCCACTTTCATTAAATCATAATTTAACCAAGATTGAATAACTTGACTTTCCCAAAAGATGCCTATTCTGTAGGAATTTCTGGAGCTTTCTTTTAATGCTTGTAATGATTACTGTTTTTAAAATAAAGGATATGGGTATATACTTTGCTTAAGCAACTCTAGTAATTTCATAATCCATACTAAAAATACATACAGCCTCCAATTTCATATAAAATAGAATGAAAGTACCATAATATACAATATCTTTGAGAATAAGTTACCTGTTGACAAAATAAAGAACATAAAATAGTAGTAGTAAAAAATCCTTACTGATATAGTCAAAATAAAATGCTGTATTTTGGGCAGTTATTAAACAGTTTATCATTACTAAAGGGTATTACAGCTGAATCTACAGGACTTAGCCACAATAAACACTTTAAACCATGTAATCAATGAAGCTGAAACACATAAACATACATATTGCAGTAGAATCTACATAAAGCTAAATGCTAAAAAAAATGCATGCATTGTTTTCTTAAATGAGAAATAATCCAATTTCTATTTCTCAATCTTTCCTACAATTTATCTTACTGATACAAAATCTGATAGTTTATAATTTAAGATAGGAACAACCTTGAGATCTTTCAACTCTATTACCATTTTTGATATAAATATGTGGCAATGAATACAGTGTTTATTAAATTAGTCATTGCATTTGTTCCTGAAATTTTCTTGTCAATACCTTCAAAGCCCATACCTCTTTGATCTATTTACTCTTCTATGCTGCATACTTAAACCACAGCATAAGATGTATAGCTACTACAGTTAATATTATATATATATATATATACTTAATATATCAATACTTGTATACATATATTTAATATACATACATATGTACTTATATACATACATTATATATGTTATATGTAGTATATATACAATATAAACTTAATATATTTATATTTAATATAGTGCTATGAGTTTTTTTCTCTTTTTATCTCACCTGTATTTACCTTTTAAAGCAGAATGTGATTGGGCACT
>NC_034613.1:109485318-109496008 GCF_900095145.1 Mus pahari | reverse complement strand
CTAAGGAATCCAGTTCAACAGCTAAACACTTCAGACCACAAAGTTAACGTTAACAGTAGGTTACATTACATCTTACAACAAACGTTCTATCAACCTCTTGAGTTAAACCTATAGTATCACAGTATCACATGTAGAAATTTTATCTTCCCCTTAGTTTTCATGCCACACAGATGTTTTAAATGTTAACAAAAATAAACACCATGGGAAATATATTATCAGAAGGAACGAAGGTAAGCAAACACATAGTTCCGGTGAAGCTTAGTCTACTTCTTCCATGCGTGATCTGTTGTCATCTCCTTCCAGGGGAGGCATTTCTTCAGTTACAGCAGCACTGGCATCATCCATAGTAGGATCATCCTCATCAATACCTAGACCACACTTGATCATTCTGTAGATCCTGTTAGCATGGGTCTGGGGATCTTCCAGACTGAAGCCAGAAGACAGGAGTGCAGTTTCATACAGCAAGATGACCAGATCCTTCACGGATTTGTCATTCTTGTCAGCCTCTGCCTTTTGTCTTAAGGTTTCAATAATGGAGTGATCAGGATTTATCTCCAGGTGTTTCTTTGCTGCCATGTAACCCATTGTTGAGTTGTCTCTAAGGGCTTGAGCTTTCATGATTCTCTCCATGTTTGCTGCCCACCCATACGTGCTTGTGACAATACAGCATGGGGATGTCACCAATCGGTTTGACACAACCAACTTTTCAACCTTCTTCTCCAAAATATCTTTCATAATTTTGCAGAGGTTCTCAAATTTTGTCTTTTTCTCTTCCTGTTTCTTCTTTTCCTCTTCATCATCTGGACATTCCAGTCCTTCTTTGGTAACAGACACCAAGGTCTTGCCCTCAAATTCCTTCAGCTGTTGCACACAATACTCATCAGTGGGCTCAATCATATAAATTACTTCTAAGCCATGCTTTCAGAGACGTTCCACGAAGGCTGAGTTAGCAACCTGGTCCTTGGTTTCACCTGTGATAAAATAGATGTGCTTCTGGTTTTCCTTCATTCTGGTGCAGTAGTCCTTCAGAGAAACCATCTCATCCCCAGAAGCAGATGTGTAGTACCGCAACAGCTCTGAAAGCTTCTTCCAATTCTGAGAGTCTTCGGGAATTCCAAGCTTTATATTTTTTGAGAACTGCTCATAAAACTTTTTGTAGTTCTCTTTATCTTCTGCTAGTTCAGTAAATAGTTCTAAGCATTTCTTGACCAAATTCTTTCTGATAACTTTCACAATTTTGCTTTGTTGCAGCATTTCACAGGAAATATTTAGAGGGAGATACTCAGAATCCACTACCCCTCGAATGAAATTCAGATACTCAGGGATTAATTCCTCACAGTTATCCATGATAAAAACTCTGCGAACATACAACTTGATGTTGTTCTTTTTCTTTCTGTTTTCAAAAAGATCAAAAGGAACGCTTCTTGGGACAAAAAGAAGGGCCCGGAATTCTAATTGTCCTTCAACAGAAAAATGCTTTACTGCCAAATGTTCTTCCCAATCGTTGGTTAAGCTCTTGTAGAACTCTCCATATTCTTCATTAGTAATGTCATCAGGATTTCTGGTCCAAATTGGCTTTATTTTGTTTAGTTCTTCTTGATCAATGTACTCTTCCTTTATTTTCTTCTTTTTCTTCTTGTCACCATCCTTCTTCTCTTCTTCTTCTTCATCAGAACCAACATCTTCTATTTCAGGTTTGTCATCAGACTCCTTTTCCTCTTTTTCTTTCTCTTTCTCTTTCTCTCCCTTTTCTTCAGCCTCATCATCACTGACTTCCTTATCTGGTTCCTTCTCCACAAAGAGAGTAATGGGATAGCCAATAAACTGAGAATGCTTCTTCACAATCTTCTTTACTCTCCTCTCCTCCAAATACTCAGTTTGGTCTTCTTTCAGGTGCAAGATAACCTTTGTTCCACGACCCATTGGTTCTCCTGTGTCAGTCCTGACTGTGAAGGACCCCCCCCCCCAGCTGAGGACTCCCAGGCGTACTGCTCATCATCGTTATGCTTCGTGATGACAGTCACTTTCTCAGCAACCAAATACGCAGAGTAAAAACCAACGCCAAACTGGCCAATCATAGAGATGTCTGCAACAGCCTGCAAAGCCTCCATGAAGGCTTTGGTGCCCGACTTAGCAATAGTGCCAAGGTTATTGATCAAGTCGGCCTTGGTCATTCCAATTCCAGTATCCACAATCGTCAGGGTTTGATCCTGTTTGTTGGGAATGAGATTGATGTGCAGCTCCTTCCCAGAGTCCAGTTTACTAGGGTCCATCAAGCTCTCTTATCTGATTTTATCCAGAGCATCCGAGGAATTGGCGATGAGCTCCCTCAGAAAGATCTCTTTGTTCGAGTAAAAGGTATTGATGATCAAGGACATTAACTGNGCAATTTCTGCCTGAAAGGCAAAGGTCTCGACCTCCTCCTCCTCCATTGGCTGGTCTTGGGTCTGGGTTTCCTCAGGCATCGTGGCTGAATGAGCACGCAAGAGACTTGACATTCCGCACCAGGACACTGAAGCAACTCAAGAGTTTTTTTTTTTTTTTCTTCTTTTTTTTAACTTTTGTTTTAGATTTATTTTTTAAAAATTTTTTCTACTAAAAATTCATCTAAATACTGAGTTTTGGATTATATTTTACAAACACCAAGATATTAAGGCTGATTTTTATTTGTTTCTTATTAAACAAAAATAGGGTAACACTTATGAATTTGCAAACCTTAGGTACAACTAAACTAAAAAAAGATCCCAGTTCCCTAGTATTTGAGACATAACAGAATATTTATCAATCCTGGATAAGTGAGGAGACTCTATGTCTGAGTATCTTTGCCAAGTGTTCAGTATTCTGTGCTTTCTAGACTGGAACACATTTGCCTGGACTAAAATGCCACTTCATCGGGGATTCTTTCCTGAACTTTTAAAGGAGAATTAGTGATTGTCTTCTGTGGAATTCTATAAAAGTTTATTCCTATCGTAGTGTAACAATTAATAAACTACATTATCATTACTTCAGATATCTGGTTCTCCAATCTGTTGCATGAGCATTTGAAGATATCATCCATTACTCGACCATCTTTATATCACTAGAAATGAATTTAGGATATTTAAGTAATGAAAATAATGCTTACTGAATAGAAGGTTTTATATTGTGAAATGAAAACTACTTTGATTTGTAATAAAGGATTATAACTAGTATTATTTAATTGTATATGCATGTATGGGTGTGTGCACATATGAGATGTATATGATGGCAGTGAGTGGGTGACTGGGTGTGCACAAAATGGTAGATTTGTAGAGGGCAGAGGCTTCTGATTCCCCTGGATTTGGAGCTGTAGGCAGTTATGAGCCACCCAAAGGACATGCTGGAAACAAAGGACAGGTCCTCCACAGAACAAAATATTTCCACCATGTACTAAGCCACTACTCTAGTTTTCAAGATTTCTTAGATAGAAGTTGAAATTATAGTTTAACAAAGTTTCAAAACAAGTCCTTTGCAGCAACTGGACTCCAGCACTTGTATGGATGATTAAGATACATCTACAATATATCAAGCATTAATTGATATGTGAATTTGTTGCTGTTTTTTTTTAATTTCCATCTTTTGTAGGAAACCTAATCTAGCATTTGACTTTCCCTTGTAAATCCATTATTAGTGGTAGATGGTAGATGTACAGTGACAAATGTTCTAGTGTGAAGCCATGCTGCATGACAAGCAGAGTTTCTGTTAGTGCAGGTAGGCAGTTTATACTCAAAAGTTCATTAAAAAGATGCCTACACTGAATTTCTATGGTACCTGAATCACAAGATTTAACAACTCTGGCCAGGGAGATTATATAATTAAGAATTAAAATCTCAATATTTTAATCAGGGATTCATATCACCTTAATTATATGAAAGATAGTCAGAAAGGGAAAATGATCTCCTATAGAAACTTCAAGCCTTCAATAGATTTTAAAAAATTAACAAAAGACTTGTTATATTCACATTTTTCTACACATTACATAAGACTAGATTAAAAATAGTTTCTTAAGAATGTATAACTTCTGAAGTTATTTGGCAGGAAAGGCTGCAGAATTTCAAATCCACAACCATATGTAGGCTTACAAATGTGCTCTTAGGGTCCTGCAACCATAGTCTAAACTGATGCCCTCAAGAAAATAATTTTACAAATCTAATAATCATGTTATCTCCTTAATTCCATTTGACTGCAAATATATATCACCTTATCCTAGATTATTAACTTAGAATTCAAAAAAGAATTTAGCTAACTATACTTAATGTACAGGTATTCCATGGCACCATAAAAATAAGCTACAAAGAAATGACAGGTTTTACAAAGATAAGACAAATCAAAGGACAAAGAAATACCAAAACTCCTAAATCAAATGGACATAATAAATAGGATCCTCAGGCAATGATCTAGTTTAATGTAACATTCAAAGAGCATAACAAAGTTCGTTTGTACCCTTAAGCTAAGTGAATTTCCAACACATTTTCATAAACTCCAATGATGACCCCAATTTCACTGTTAGTGGTAAGATTATTTCCTTTCTTGAGATGGTTTTAAATATTCAAATAACTGAACAAAAATAGGTTTGTTTCAATTATTGGTGAGTACTTGAGGTCAAGTAGATTGGTTAATTCCCAATAAAATTCCTTGAACATACTCTCCAATTTTGCTATTGTTGAAGAAGACAAGTGAGACTACATAATCAGTCATTAAACATGCATCAATAAAAGAAAAGACATTTCAAAATTGTGGCAATAACGGGAAACGATGAATGGAAAAGAAGCATTGGACTAAGTCACACTGAGTTTGGATATTCCAGGAAAATGTTTCAAACATCAAGCATTTAAAAATCACTATCACAATGAAAGGGGAAAAACACCATTATTTTCAATGTTCACTTCAGAAAAATAAATTATTAATAAAGGAGAAATTTGTACAGAATATATCTAGAACAAAACAAATTAAAAGTATATTTGTTTTCCTAAACAGATAAAGCACTGATAACAGAATAAAAACATCAAATACTATCATGCTATGAAGTTCAAGCTCAGGCCTCATGTCTTAGCAACCTAATGAGTAATGTAATCTGGCAAGCTAATCTAATGCAGTTAGGGAAGAAAGGGCATGGACCCTACCATGAACTTCAGTGGAAATTGCAGCAATTCTAATGAACATAAAAGCCAGAGAGCTCTCTGTGCAGTGCTTTTCATATACAACGTGCTCAATTACTAGCTCTTGTCATATAGAAAGAATGTGAACTTCACGTTTGTTGCTGTGGATCACCCTATGCCTATTTGCATTAAGATCAGTTATCATGCTTATGAGAGGATCAGGAAGGAAAATAAACACAAACAATTTCAGAAAAATAAAGCAGAATAATGAATTCACTGAACAAATGGTATTTCTCAATTACAAACTACTTACAAAAATATAGAAACACCACTTAGAAGAAATGCCATAAAATTCTGAAGATGTTAATGTTGAGAATAAAAAATTAAACATAAAGTAATTTAAGATGTTTGACTACTTATTGTTTTCTCTGATGAATTAGTTTTTTGAATAGCTATAATGTGACAAAGTAGATAAAGATCCAGATTTCTCACTAAAACTCTTTGTCTAATTCATTTTAATATTTTCAATTCTTATTTATTTGAATTAATGAAGTAAGTCAATTATATATTAACATAACTGATAATGATTAAAAGGCAAATCAGCAGTTTTACATCTCTTGGTACAAGTATTTCTAAAATGTTGTTATATATTATAATTAAATAAATACATATAATTTTATAAGTTATATAAAATTAAAAGTTCTAATATATATTAAATGTGTCTATAAGATTAAATTAGAATGCATTTGTGTTGCTATAAAGTAATATAATAGTTCTAAAAATAGTGGAATGTGTCAAGGATAGCATAAGGTGATTATTCCTGAAAAATCTGGAAGTAAACAAAACACCAAAATATTATGTGATGGAAAGATGGCTCAATGATCAAATCTGAGAACGAACCTTTTTGTTTCTTGTTTTTTGTTTGTTTGTTCGTTTGTTTGTTTTTTGAGACAGGCTTTCTCTGTATAGCCCTGGCTCTCCTGGAAGCCCTGGCTGTACTGGAACTCACTCTGTAGACCAGACTGGCCTCAAACTCAGAAATTCGCCTGCATCTGCCTCCCAAGTGCTAGGATTAAAGGCGTGTGCCACCACACCCAGTGAGAACTACACTTGCATAGGACCAGCATTCTATTTCTAGAAGGCATGCGAGTTAGCTCACAACCATGTATAAATCTACCTGCAAGGGAATCAACATATCTAAACTCTATAGACGCTGGAAGGATATGTGTATATTTACCAGTCCTTACACAAAAATAAAATAAAATGTTTTCAAAAGATTTTTTTCAATACTGAATAATAATGATGAATAATAAAATCAGAAAATAATAATTTACACAACCACACTGGTGATACTAGACTTGATATATATATGGACATATATATATATGGATATGTATATATGGATATATATAGGATCTCACTAAAGTGTTGGCAGTGATGAGTATACTACCAACTATTTTTTTCTTTTTTTTAATGAACATGTTATTTTTTTCCTTTTTAAATATTATATATTTACTTACATTTCAAATGTTATCCCCTTTCCTGGTTTCCCCTCCGAAAATCGCCTATCCCCTCCCCCCTCCCCCTGCTCCCCAACCCATCCACCCCCATTCCTTGTCCTGGCATTCCCCTATACTGGGGCATAGAACCTTCACAGGACATAGGGCCACTCCTCCCATTGATGACCAACTAGGACATCCTCTGCTACATATACAGCTAGAGTCACAAGTTCCACAAGTTCCACCATGCACACACACATTTCTTAAAAATACAACATCAGAAAGGATAAGCTATTGGAATAGGGATAATTTCACAGTAAAGGAGTTTGAAGAAGAACTTGAGTTGGTGAAAGAAACTAAAAAGGAAAGATATAGAATAGGAATAATTGAATTTTAGGTGACTTTGGTTAAAAACAGCATATGCTGGTGTAGTTTTAATTGTTTATATTTTCTATTCTTATATTTGAAATTATCTATAAATGAAAACATATAAGCAAGTGTTATATATATATATATATATATATATATATATATATATATATAATATTTTGATTCTTCTAAATGAAAAGCTAGGATACAAGTTCCCTAAAAATGCTTCAAATTTCATTTTCTTGAAATCACAAAACAAAGTCAGAAGATTCATTAAAAACTATCTGGTACATCAGTGTAAATTTATAAAACAGAGATTGCTCAGTCAAGAAAAATCGAAAAGTAACAGACAAGGACACTTCTATTGTTTGCTATATACCAAAAGGCAATACTTGGTTAATTTAAATCAGTTTGAAATGTTTTAGGTAAATCCTTTATGTTTTATACCTATAAAACAAAACAGAAAAAGCATTTTATAGTATGACTATCATTTGATTAAAATATGTATTAAAGACAGCATGCAATTATATGTCATATAATATAGTTATTATGTAAGGGATTGTGGGTAAATCCAATTTATTGAGCTAGAAAACATATTATTATTGTAGTTAACCATTATTTTCATATCACTTAATGTGTCTTCATTAAATATACCACCCGAATTAGATAAATACAATGGAAATCATCACCATTGCCCTACTTCTAGGAAAAAAAAAAACCTGATATTTAATTACTCATTTGTTTATATGGTAACTGGGTATGAATTGCTTAATTTTCACAATTTTCTTGTGAAGTAATTGATTTAGGATAGCATAATTCACCTGAATCCACTTATCCATTTTAATGACAAATGTCTTCCCTTACTGAAGAACTAAGCAGCGGATTCAATCTTTCCCTATGACTTTATAGAACAAAGACAAAACTCTCTCCATTCATTCTTGACTTAATTTTTGTCTTTTTTGTAAAATAACACCTTAATTCACCACAATTTATTTCACAGTTGCTAAGCATCTAACTCTGATCTTCTTAAAATCATCAGCGATCTCAATATTTTGTCAACAGCATGGATGTTTGCCCATATCCTCACCTAACCATTTTATTCATAAGAATTTTATTCATAAGACCAAACCAATTTCCTTGTAACATCTTATTCTGCTTTTATGGGACAACACTATCCTTATTTGTGTAGCTATAGCTTCCTTAATTTTCTATACTTGATATCCATGCTTTTCTTTTTAGAGAACTAGTAACATACATGATTATGTATATCTCTAGCACTCCCACCCTTCCTCCAACTCCTGCACATTTTCTTAATATCTGAAATTTACGACTTCTGACTTATTATTACATGTGCATATTTAGCTGTGTGTATGACATCCATGTGTATACACACACACACACACACACACACCTATAAACAATGTACCGAGCATTACTTATATATACATATGTCCAGGTATGATCACCTGTGATTGCACAGTCTTGTGAGCACTCATTCTGGCAGGAAGATGGTTCTCCCTCTCTCAGCAGGTATCAACCACTTCTCCTACTTCATCTAGGGGTAGGACCATGTGGAACTTTTTCCATCCAAGTTGGAATGTCAATTAGTGGTGTTATTATGCTAGTCTTGGTGAAGCAAGCACAGTGTGGAGAGTTCACATGTAAATTTTCCCTATGTAGCAGGTGGCATTCTGGTCGTCCACGTCTTACCCTCTTTTCTACCCAGTCTTCTTTGATGTTTTCTGAGCTTCACATGTAAAGGATTCATTAGGGATAAATTGATTGGGCTTAGGCAATCCACAGATATTCTCTGCATCTTCATTGTCTTTAATTGGCAAAAGGCCCCAGGACCTTTTTCTACACTTCCATTCCCTCTCCATTCAAAATATTATACAGGGTGAATTCATACAGACACATTTTATGTGGCATCCTTTTGTCAGTGGTCTGTAATTAAGCCTCTTTAATTCTTACAACTTGATACAAGTTTCCTTGATGCTCCAATGTGGTGTCTGTGTAACAATGATCACAAAAAGGGCCCGATCATGACTGCCCTCTGAAAGACCTTATAAAGTTTTTAGAGCTTGATCAGTATGATTGACTTGCTCTCATTCTCTCTCTCTCTCTCTCTCTCTCTCTCTCTCTCTCTCTCTCTCTCTCTCTCCCCCTCTCTCCTGCCCTGGGACCCACTGATTATCCCTGCAGGTTGGTTGGGGAAAACTGGTGCCCAGCGTGGGGCTCTGGGTTTTGGGGTCTGAGACCACTCTTCTCATTGAGCCGCCACTTCACCAAGAAGTGAGTGAAGGCTCGCACTGAACCGCCACTTCATCAAGGAGTGAAGGTTCGCACTGAGTCGCTGCTTCATCAAGAGATGAGTGAAGACTCACATTGAGCCGCCTGTTTGTCAAAATTTGAGTGAAGGCTCGTATGGAACCGCCACCTATTCAGGAAGTGAGTGAAAGTTCGCACTGGATCATCAGTTCGTTAGGAAGTTGAGTGAAGATTTGCACAGAGATTGCCACAGTGTCATCCATACTGTGAGACAGATACAAGAAAAGTAGGAAGAGTGGCTAGACTATGGGACAAGCATTAAGTAAATATGAATTGTTTTTAAAGGGATCTCAAGGAATCCCTCAAGACACGAGGAATATGGGTTAAGAAATTTGTTCACAGCCAAGAGCTGCTCCAGGTGGGATGAATAGGGTTTAAAATAATATAAAATAAATAAAAAGAGTAAAAAACAAAACTACAAAAACAAAATAACCAGTGTTAGAAAATGTTGTTCTTAATTCCCAGAAGTAGGAATGGTCAATATATAAATGAAAGAATTTGACAAGTTGAGGAGTAATTAGGAAAGTTAGAAAAGCAGGGCACTAGGGAGCAACTATCAGTAGCTACCACTGGGCCTCCCCTCCCTTCTCTGGCAGAATTCCCAGAATAAAGAGATAAAGAATTAGACTTTAAACATGAGAGAGAGAAAGAGAGAGAATAAGTTTCAGAAAAGCAGTTATTTCCTGTTCAGGACCTTTTAGCAAAAGAGAGGAAAAATAGAAATAAGCTATTTCAGAGCTCTCCTGGGGACAGGAGGAAATCGGGAGAAGTCCTGCTTCCTCTTGGGCTCCTATGGAGATATCCTTAGTTCTGGTTAGGATATCTAGGTCCCTTTGAGACATCAAGTTCTATTCCCTCTCTGTCTATTCTCTGCCCTTGATGTACCAATTTGTCTATATGTCTGTCAAATTATGTTTGGTTTTGTTTTGTTGTTTGAATGAATGTTGTTTTGTGTTTCATTTTGAAAAAAAAAATGGTTGAAACTTTATCTGCTGGCGTCCATCCTTTGATTTAGTTTAACTTGTTTAAAAGGCAGTCTCAATTTGCACAGCAGAAACTGATAAGTTACACTGCACTGTGGCTAGGAGTCAAGTACAGCTGGAAAAGCCCCGCTAAAGGCTGATTATCTACACAAGCAGCTCTTAAAAGAGCCAACAGCTTTTTGATTGTAACAGAACATTAGCTTAAAATTGATAACTCAGGGTTGGAGTCTTTCTAAACAACAGGTGCTATGAGAGAACCCAGGAAAACAGGTCTTAAAAGATACTTCTAATTGGGATAATATTCTGCGTAATTATTACCCTAGGAACTAGGTTTATAAAAGATAGAATTTAAAAACACTGTCTCTTCAATGAGGTATGAAAAGCTGCACTGTCA
>NC_034613.1:109377014-109482733 GCF_900095145.1 Mus pahari | reverse complement strand
TCTTGCATAGTAAACTTTTTAGGTAAAATTGATAATCATTATACAAAAGATAAGTTGTTAAAAATTGCTTCTATGCATGCTTTTGTATTTCATGAAAATTTATGCATACATCCCAAAAAGAATACATCTACTGTATTTATAAACAGCCCTTTTACGGGAGAGGAGTATATGTGATTGGATCACATATTTATTCTTTTGAGTTCCCTCCTGCTTCAGCACAGATAATTGAATTATGTGCTGTAGCCAGTGTTTTGAAATCTCAAAAAATAAAGGAGGTAGAGACATTCATAAAGGATATTATAAAATAGCAGTAGATTTGAAAGATCATTTCTTTACTATCTCTTTGCATCCTCAGGATTGTGAAAGATTTGCTTTCAGTGTTCTTTCTATTAACTTTAAAGAGCCAATAAAAAAGTATCAATGGATAGTTCTTTCTCAAGGCATGGGTAACAGTCCTACATCATGTCACATTGCATGCATGATATCTTATTAGCAGAAAACGATCCTCAGAACTTGCTTCTATGTTATAGAAATTTACCACAGGCATTATCTGATAAAGGATTACAAATAGCTCCAGAAAAGTGCTAACTCAAGATCCTTATAATTATTTAGGCTTACAGATAAAGCTGTTTTTCCTTAGAATATAATTATATGTAAGGACAATTTAAAAAAAAAAAACTTTAAGTGATTTTCAAAAGCTATTAGCTGATATTACTTTGCTTTGTCCTTATTTAAAGCTTACTACTGCAGAATTAAAACCCTTATTTGATATTCTTAGGGGGAGTGCTGATCCTACCTCTCATCACTTTTTAACATCAAAAGGGTTGTTGGCCTTATAAGTAGAAAGAGCTACTGAAAAACAATGTTACTTATATAGATTATTCTTTGCCTTTACATTTGTTGATTTTTAATACAACTCATATACCCACAGGACNTTTTGAGGTCAATTGCCTCAGTCTATGGAACTTGACACACAGATCCTACTGGAGGTGGTATGGCATAAAATACCATTCTTACTTGAAAAAAATCTTTTTTATATTGGTCATATAAGAACTCATTCTGATCTTCACGGACCTTTAGCTATAGGCAATGATTGTATCGACAAAGACTTGATGGGAGAAGCTTTAGTTTCAGATCCTATTGTTTTGGCCAAATGTGGTAATAATGTAATTAATCTTTCTAGTCATACCTTAAGGCTCCTACATAAGATCACTAAGGAGCAAACTAGAATGATTTTAAAGCAATATCTTGACTGTCTTACACTGTCTCAAGTTCATCATTTAGGGGTTAATCCATGAGGTTTTATGCCCAATCATATTTGGCAAATAGATGTAAATCATTATTCAGAATTTGGAAAATTGAAATATATACATGTTTGTATTGACACTTGTTCAGGACTCATTTTTGCTTCTCTACATACAGGAGAAGCTTCTAGTAATGTAATTGATTTTGCTTAAAGGCTTTTACTGCTATGGGATTGCCTAAAATCAAGACAGATAAGGGCCCTGCTTATACTAGAAACAAATTTATACAATTTTTATAAGGAATTTGGAATTGAACATAAAACTGGAATTCCTTTTAATCCATGGGACAAGGAATTGTTGAACGTGTGCATTGCACTCTGAAAAATTGGCTTTTGAATACAAAAAAGGGCGATTCTATCCCCGTACACCACAAAAAAATTTAAATTTCAATGATAAGGAACTCTTTGAGTGTGGGGAAGAGGGCAAGTTTGTGTTTTTTTCTGCAGGATGCTGAATGAGCATGCTACCTGCCAGAGTGGTTAATGAAACATGCTGATGCTGGGACAAAGAACGATGCTGATCATGAGTTTGTAGAGTGTCCTGACAATGATGATAGAAAGTTGTATTGGGCCTTCATCCCGGATCCTCCCTTTACTACATCCAACAGTATGGGAAAGCCTAAAAGTTGTGGTAATGGTAAACAACACTAAGTTGATGGATATGCCTGCTGGAGGAAATTTCACCATCAATAGAGAAAATAATTACTAAAGATTTAGAACTAAAGCCTCCATATACCTTTGTGGGAGGCACAGCTACAGGCACTNCTGCCCTAGTTTTGCAAGGAAAGAATTATAACATAAATAAAGAATTGTGTCTTCCCATGACCCTAGTTCCTAGTTGGCCTTGCTAACTCCTGCCGAATATTTGAGCTGGAATAGCCCCCCAGGTATTAGAATCAACCAAGCTGTTTTCCTCCCTGTGTCTCCTTGGTAACCTCTGTTGTGGCTGCCTGGTTTAACCCATTCTCTTCTTACCACCACCAAATTATCTCAACAATTTGCATTGGCAGTGGAAGCCTCCATTGAGTAATTAGCTTCTTTACAAAGACAATTAACTTCCCTTGCCCAAGTTGCCTTACAGAATCAAAGAGCACTTGATTTGCTGACTGCTGAGAAAGTGGCACCTGTCTCTTTCTGCAAGAAGAATGTTGCTTTTATGCAAATGAATCAGGTTTAGTGGAAACTCAATCCAACAGTTACATAAACTTAAGTTAGAGCTCCAGAGAAAACAGTTTTCAGTCGCTGGTAATTGGTGGAAGTTCTCTATATAAACCCTCTTGATGCCCCTCCTTGGACCTTTAATAAGCATTTTATTATTAGTAACTTTGGGGCCTTTTATTTTTAATAGAATTACTGGTTTTATAAAACAGCAGTTTGAGTCCTTGACATCGAGACTTTTGCAAATTTATTATCATAGACTTGATTTGGCTGACAGAGGCCTTGCTGAACTTGAAGTTGATAATTCTCCTTCAGGAGCTGCATAGGATTCAGACCTGTGCAAACTGGTTCTTGATAAAATGAATCCAGTATGGGCACCAGCTTGGGTTGCGAGGCTAAGCACCGCAGGGGAAGATCTAACACAGACCATCTCTGAATTCCTCGTGAGACAAACCTGGTTTGCAAGGAAGTTGGTATCTGTTTTCAACCTTATCCTAAGGATCTTTCTAAGGCTCTGCCTCCCTGCCCCAAATGATACCAAGAGCCATGACTGTGGGTTGTGATGGTACCCACAGGAGGAATCAGGTCAATGCTCCCCCTGCTGGTTAACGCCCAGTTATGATAATCCAACAATGAGATGACTATTGACCACCCCACTTATGTGGGGCCTTATTGAAAATAATTAAAAGGGAGGAGATGCCGGGAGCCATGAATAAATTTTTAGAGCTTGATCAGTATGAATTACT
The DNA here is from genome assembly GCF_900095145.1 of Mus pahari. Taxonomy (NCBI): domain Eukaryota; kingdom Metazoa; phylum Chordata; class Mammalia; order Rodentia; family Muridae; genus Mus; species Mus pahari. The sequence continues at coordinate 109,479,526 of NC_034613.1, read as the reverse complement.
TGCTCTCAGTCTTCCTGTCTCTTGTCCCTCCCACTCTCTCTCTCTCTCCTGCCCTGGGTCCCCAATGATTATCCCTGCAGGTCAGGGAAAGAATGGAAGAGCAATCAATACGTTGACACTTGCGTTTGTCCAAAAGGTTCAATTCTCCGAGAAACATAAATAGAGAATAATTTAACAGGACTTTAAGGTTCCTTAAGTCAAGAGAGTATATAATAAAACATAGAATATGCTGCCTAAAATGATCCAGTAATGATGACAAATTAAATCCTATGTAATGGGGAACAGAGATAATTCAGTGGTAGATATGAACTAGAGAAACTAATGGACAGCCTTCTATAGGTGAGAAGACTATCATTTATTATAACAGAAACAAATACAGGATAGTTTGTTGATGATGGAGTTCTTAGACTTTGTCTTGTAGATTTGTGATCGAATTATGAGAAATATCTTTTTTGTGCATTATTTGATTTGGGAATTGAGAACTAGAAAGATACAGAATTTAAAAAGAAATGTAGTTGATAAAAAACACAGATGACAAAAGGAAATTTAAAAACTGCTGAGAACCTACTTGCTCATATGAGGAATTTGAATGTAAAAATCTTCAAAGATATTCCACATTTTGGAATGAAATATCACAATTTCCTACTCGATAGCAAGTATTTCTAAAGACAAAGCACTAGTATATATTTTCTGTTGTATGCTGAAACTCAGTTACAATGATTCACAAATAAAATAACACTAATATAGGTAAACCATTCAGTGACTTTTCTTTATACCCATCTATTTCTGTATAGAGATGACAAAATTGAATTTGATGATCTAGAAGAAACTCATATCTCGATAGGGGTAAAAACTATGTCCAAAGCAATGTTTCTATTATTCTGTGAATTACCATTGCATGATGTGAGAACATGATGTCTCAATATCAAGAATATTCATTTAAAATTATATCAAGTAATCCAGTCTTATTTACAGTACCAGCAGCAGTGGCTGGAATTGGTTGCTTTCCTTTTAGCATTTTAATTTAGAGCTCTCTAAATGCAAATTAGAGGAAGTCTCTGCTTAGAAGATAGAGAGATGGTATTCCTTTTAAAAATATCTCTATTGAATTAGTGGTATTGTTATACTTTGTAAATATTTAAAAAGGTAAATAAAGTTCTTTTAACTAAATTTCAGAAATGCACTATTAAAACTGTCAGCCAGAAAAGATGCAATATTGCTATTTTAATTTATATATAAAAGTTCTTGTTTCTGCAATTTGACTCATACATGTGTTTGCATGCATGTTTTTCAGAATGTCCAAGGCCTCAGCCTTAAATATACACATAAAAAAGTCCATGAAAATTTATAAAAGTTGTTCTGCTAACCTCTATTTAAATACAGGGTATCTAAAGCACTCTGAACTAAATAGCAAGGGCATCCTCTACAAAACAAGCACAGTAAAGAAATGTAAGATTCAGAGCCTTTTGTGGAAAGTAATTCATCATAAAGACTCTAAAATTGAAAAGCTTAACCTGATGAAGCTTAGTCACACTCACAAAATGGCATTCACTGGAAAACTATCAACACTAACCACACTAATGTGAACAGTTGGAATCTGTAAACTTTCCTGAGATGCAGGGCCTTGACTATGGTCAAAGAATTTTTTAAATGATAATATTCACGTAATTCTGCAGACTTGTACACTATATAAAAATAAATGGTTCCCCATTTAATTTAAGAAAGGCCATATGTATGAACCCAAGGAAGGAAGTGGTAAGTGTGTGGTCACGTGTGGATACTTCATTCCTCCTTAGAATAAGGAACAAAATACCCATGAAAGGATATAGGTACAGAGACAAAATTTAGAGTTAAGATGAAAGGATGGACTATCCAGAGACTACCCCATCCGGGAATCCATCCCATCATCAGCCACCAAACCCAGATACTAATGCACATGCCAGCAAGATTCTGCTGAAGGGACCCTGATATNGNGGCCTCTTGTGAGGCTATGCCAGTGCCTGGCAAACACAGAAGTGGATGCTCACAGTCAGCTATTGGATGGAACACAGGGCCCCCAATGGAGGAGCTAGAGAAAGTACCCAAGGAGCTGTAGGGGGCTGCAACCCTATAGGAGGAACAACAATATGAACTAACCAGTACCCCCTGAGCTCCTGTCTCTAGCTACATATGTAGCAGAAGATGGCCTGATCGGCCATCATTGGGAAGAGAGGCCCCTTGGTCTTGTAAATTTTACATGACCCAGCACAGGGGAAGGCCAGGGCCAAGTAGTGGGAGTGGTGGGTGGGGAAGCAGGGGCGGTGGGGGGGTATAGGGAACTTTCGGGATAGCATTTGAAATGTAAATAAAGAAAATAATAAAAAAATAAATAAATAAAATAGAGATAGGAGAAAATTAAATAAATAAAATAGAGATAGGAGAAAAAGAAAAGGGTGTTCGGGGACAGAATCAGCTTGCATTATATACATGTGCGGAGCTGAGCAAAAGTTAATAAAAACAACTTACATCTTTAAATATTTAAATAAGTAAATGAAATTGTCAGATATTTAAACTGTATATGTTGCCAGATGAATACAACTTTAAAATCTGAGACTTAAAAACTGTTTTTTTAAAACTGAAAGCATTTTCCACAGTTTTATTTGCATAATAGATGAAGTTGTGTGTCTGTGTGTGTGTGTGTGTGTGTGTGTGTGTGTGAGAGAGAGAGAGAGAGAGAGAGAGAGAGAGAGAGAGAGAGAGAGAGAGAGTTAGCTAGCCATAGTATTTAGTATTTATACATTTACAAGGAATACAGTTCGGTATTTCCATATAGCAACTGTATGGTATTTTAATGTAGGCATATATTGAGAAATGAATATGTCAGGTTTTATTGTTTTGATACATGCCATAGAATGAAAAAATGATTAATATATAACTCCATAAGTTATTTGGATATATTCAATTAATTTCTATGAAGCAAAAATTTCCTACTATGTTGCTGAATGTTGGATATTATATTTCATATTCAACAAATGGACAGACTAACAAAACCTCCTCATCTCCTCTGCCTGAAGCCCTTCCAGGATCTCACACCTATTCTACTCGATTTTCTATTAAAGATTAGCTTTTTAGTGAAAACATGAGGTATTTGTATTTCTGTATATGACAAGACTTACTTAGCATTAAGTTGTCCAGTTCTTTCAGTGTTTATGAAATAATAGACCCTCTTCTTTTATAGCTGACTATGCATGTGAAAGTGTATCACATTTTGTTTATCCACTTAACTTCCTATTAACAAACTGATTCTGTATTTTGCATATCTGTACTGTTATTGTAATGCACAAACAAATGCATGCCTATCCTATATAAAGTAGTAATATAAAATACATTCACGTTTATTTTAATCAACTACTGAGAATTCCAACTTTAGAAATATACTGTCCACTACAAACTCACTTCTGTTCATTTATGCTGGAATTTATTATGATTTGTTTTCATACACAAAGAATATGTTTGATGTGGGTAAAAATCCTAAAAGCATTATAGTCATTTCTCACTAATAAATACATATTTTAGAGAAATTTAACAATAAAGTGAACTAAATTTCCTATTAACTTACATTTTTTTCTGAATCAACAATAATTATTTCTGAGAAAAACAATGTTCAGAATATAACTATCAACTCATAATTGGGATTATAAAAGGAAAACCTCATCAAAAAAAGAAAATGGCAATCCACTTCTCTACAATTAAGTATCTGAAACATAATTGGAACATGACAGTCACATTTAATCTGAAGTGAACACTTTACAAGCAAAAACACCCTCATTCTGCCAAAAAATCATCCATCCATGTAAAGCCTTTTCTCACTCTTTATGTCATTTTAGCACTGTATATGTGTATACTGTCAAATTTCTTTATCATCTGTTCTTTAAATGTGTTACCATGGGAAGTTCTCAATGACTCCAGTGGAAAAAAGTATATGAATGAATGAATGAATGAATGAATGAATGAATGAATGGATAGCTGAGCCAAAAAATGATCAGATGTCATCAATTATAAGATACTTCATAAGCAGTACCAAATAGAGAAGACAATATGAATTTCTTAAAAGCCATACATATATATAATTAACTTATGATAAAGCATAAACACTAATAATTTCTCGACATTTTTTACAATCTAATATGAATCTACCATTTTAATGCAAAATGTTACAAATGATGTTAGAGATTTTGATGAGAAAGTATCAAGCTCAGCAGCCCATTTCTACAGCATGTTCAAGGCCCTTGACTCAATACTTAGCATTGTCAATATATAACCCTGGTCTGGAGAAGTGTACATGCACACTGTGGCAGTTTGCTAGTATTAATTCTTGTTCTATTGTGTTTGTGTGTGTAAGGCATTGTGGGTGTGTTTTTAGAGGACAGAAGAGTGCACCAGAACCCCAGAACTGCAGTCCCAAGTGGTAGTGAGCATCCTGACTCAGATGTCAGCAACAAGCCCAGGGTTCTTTAGAAGACTAGGAGAAGCTTGGAAGCACAGAAGGTTTTCTGTAAGACCATGACTGTCTATAAAATTGTAAACTATTTAAAAATCGAATGATAGATTTTCCATGGCATCGGTTAAAAATTTCTCAAAATTATTTTTGTAAAGCAATGAAAGTGTAAAGATAAAACATTATTAACATTCTTAAACGAAAGTATATCACCAAATGAAGACACGCAGAGAAAAACAAACCATTGATGTTATTGTTTCAATTTCTAAAATGCAGCAGTTCATATGTGCCTACAGCAACATAAATAAAACGTGTCAATCTACACTTTAAATTGAAAATACTTAAAATATAGGCTAATAAAGCTATGAAATACATGAAATTTAAAACATATTGGATGCAACCATAGGCCTCACATCCCTAGACAAGATAAACTACTAAGAGGCATTCTTACTCAGAGTTCTGACATCTGATGATATGAACTACAGCCCTGTTTGGTCAGAAGAGAACTTATGTATTTTATCAGCAGGCTCAATTCATTTCTAGCCATCAACTCACCAAGTTCAAAAGTGATGGCCACACAAAACTGTTGTAGGTTTGATAAGTGATATAACAAGTGACTTTAACTGAGATATGCTTTGTTAAGTTGTATAAACTGTGAAAAATACTTTCCTATATCTCACCATGTTAATAAAAATGTAAATGTGTTTAATAAATGTTTTTAATAATAGTGCCTCAGTTTGAATAAGATTATAAACATTCCGAAATGATCATGCATTAGTACATGCGAATGGGCACACACTCACACACATAATTTTAATTTGCTAAGTGCTACGGTTAAAATTTAGTAATAGTAAAAAAAAGGAGGAGGAGTGGATTGGGAGGGAAGAGTTAGGGGATAGAAGCTAGGCAGACAAGAGGGAAGAAAAACTAGAATATATAATATAATAAATAAATAAAAAATACAAAAAAATCTACAATTAACCTCTATTATTACTGCTATCTAATGAATTATGTTTACCAGGGAATCACCAAGATCTCCATTCCTCAGTCAAGGTTTTGTGCATGAGAAAGTAAGGAAAAACAATGTGTCTAGATCTCACTCATGTAATCAATGAGAATTTTAGACCATGAACTTTCAGGGCCACTTACAATTTGATATGCTTCAATTTCAAGACCCAGCTATGAACCCATTAATTTGACTGTCTGCCATAGTGGCTGGTATCTCTACAATCACAAGGGCCCCATGGTACTAAACGTGCATTCATGGGGACCTCCTTCCTAAAGCATGCAATACTGGCTCAGTACCAACCACAAAGATAAAAGTTAGGAGTAGTTTGAAATTCTGCCAAGGGACTGTCACAGATGGAGACTCAAAATGGAGAGTTTGAAAATAACACATCCAACTCCATTTGAATAGAAGCCAGGGATAATGAATAGCACAACCTGGATAATTTCTCTTGAGCCTGTCTATATTACAGTTATTATATGCCACTCAGTTGCTAATGTAGCTAAAGTATAACTTGTCAGTTTGTGAAAAGGGATCCTTGTTTATACAATTCCATCAAATTCATATAAAAACAACCATTACTATCTCAACAAAAACAATGTTTTATATTATAATACCTGAAAACCAAATTAGTAAGCAATATCTTAGGTAGTAAGGGGTTTAATAAAAATATATAAGAACTTTAGATATATAAGAAAATGATATCACTTGAAACAAAAAAGTATATATACCCCTAGGAAGTACAAGAATATCAACCAACCAAACCCTCCAAAGCTACCAGGGACTAAACCACAAACCAAAGAGTACGCATGGCTTGTGCTCCATATGTAGCGAGGATGGCCTTATTTGGCATCAATGGGAGGTAGGCCCTTAGTTCTGTGAAGGCTTGATGCCCTAGTGTAGGAGAATGCCAGGGCAGAGAGCACCCTCATAGAAGCAGGGGAAGAGGGATAGGATAGGGGGTTTCTGGGAGGGGGAAACTGGGAAAGGATATAACATTTGCAATGTAAATAAAGAAAATATCCAATTAAAAATAAACTCATAAAATTTAACTTTTGCATTTCAAAATCTCCATGTAAAGTTTTAAACACAAAATTAAGGGGAAAAGAATTATCCCTAATTGCCTAATATTCACTACTACTAATATAAAGTATTATAATAATAGTGTATTATAATTTTCAGGAAGACAGGACATCAAGTGAGGGATGGGGCTGCCATCCTACAGACACAACTCTGAACCATAATTGTTCCTGTCTGGAAGAATTACAGGGATGGAAATGGAGAGGAGCCTGAGGAAAAGAAGGTCCAGCAACAGGCCCAAAGTGGGATCCAGCTCAAGAGGAGGCCCCAAGGACTGACACTATTACTGAGGCTATGGAGCACTCACAAAAAGGGACTTAGCATGACCACATTCCAGGAGACCCAACAAGCAGCTAAAAGAGTCAGAGGCATATAGTTGCACCCAAACAATGGACAGAAGCAACGGATCCCTGCTGTTGAATAAGGGAAAGACTGAAAGAAGCTGAGGAGGAAGGCGACCTTGTAGGAGGAGTAGCAGTCTCAATTAATCTGGACACCCGAAAGAGTTCTCAAACACTGGACCACCAAACAGACAGCATACACGAGCTGATATGAGCCCCCCAACACATACACAGCAGAGGACTGCTGGGTCTTGGATCAGTCAGAGAAGATGCACCTAACACTCAAGAGACTGGAGGCCCCAGGGAGTTTAGAGGTCAGGTGGGGTGGGGGGTGGGGACATCCACGTGGAAACAGGAGGTAGGGAGGAGATATGGGATGTGGAACAGTCAGAGGGTGGATCTGGGGTGGGGGGAATAAAATTTGGAGTGTAAAAAAATGAATTAATTAATAAAAATTTGAAAAAAATCAAATTTGAAATATCAGTCCACATTCAAGTATATTTGCTTAAGATATATACAATCCCCAAAGAGCTAAATTAAAGAAATGTGCCTCTAACATTGGAATACATTATTCCCATGTTTCCTTATATGAGATATAAGACAATATTTAGTGTTGAGCTAATAAGAGATCAAGGTCTGAATCCTTGTTAATTAGCTGACTAGTTATCTAAAGGACAGTTTCTGTTCTCTACCTTAATATATTACAATTGTAGGAAATAGGCCAATATTAATTTCATCATCCTATTTTATAATCTACAACTTTTTTGAATGTAGATATTTACAGATTCAAAAAGTTAAAAATACTATTTTAAAATTCTTCATAAAGCTTGAATTTCTCTTCATTAACTTCATGCAAAGGTCATTCCCAATAATGAAAGACTCCCATAGATCAAGACAACTTATATGAATGTATTCATATTTCATGCTAATTAGTCCCTGCACATGTAATCTCCTTCCCTGGTGTGTCCAGTACATGTGTCTCTGTCCTAGATTGCTCATTAAATCTGCTATAGTTCATTTGAACACTGTATCACTGTGACTGAATTAGACATTTCAGAATCCAAGGCCTGTGATTTCTTCCTCAGTGTATTTCTTACAAAGGCTTACAAGCAAAGCTCTGTAAGTACTAAAATAATGCATACAGCAGTCAATATTTTCTGTAAGTGTATCAACAAGGTTATCATGAAGGTAGACTGGTATCCTCAATGCCTCCATTGTGCATGCAGGTAATATACCCAGTAACTGACAAGGTTTGAGAAGTAGCAATCCTTATTCTTTTTAATGGGGACCTCTGAGACCAACACTGTCTAGAAAAATATCATGTTCACTGTTATATAGAGACTTTTCCTAGATTACTGCATCCAACACGCGCACACGCACGCGCACGCGCGCGCACACACACACACACAAACACTTTTAAGTTGCGGAAAGTTTGAAGGAGAATACAATTGTAATCTATTCCTGCTTGAAGTATATGGTCTGAATCTAGTTTAGGTTGGTTGGTTGGTTGCCTGGTATTTTGTTTTTTTGTTTTATTTTTATGTAACAGAAAAGGGTTATATTAAAATAACACAGTAGTGCAAAGATCTTGAGTGTGTATTAATTTTTAACTCATTACAAAATAATTTGATTTCTTTTTTTCCTAGTCCAATGTAATGAAAGAACATTGCTGGAGGATGAAGTTTAAGCTTTTCATTCAAACCAGTTCTATATAATCTCAAGGTAAGATATTTTACAGACCTGAAAATTGAACACTGATTTTCACTTTCCTATTTTTGGAAGTTTAGGCTAACAAAAAGACTAAAAGGCTGTCATTACCATATATAATATTTTTAAATCTAATCTAATCATACTTGATTTTACTCAGAAAATATTTAAAATTATTATATCATCTAATACATAAGAATGAAAGCAAACTACAAAAATTTCTTACAATACTTTTCAATCACTATTTTAATCATGTTAATTTTTTGTGTAAACAAAGACAATGTACTATCAGAAAATATCTGTACTTCCTTATGTTTTTATATTTATCACTACAAATATATTTTACATTACTGAGTGGAAATTCTAAAGTGGTAACACACAGAAATAATCACAATTACAATAACCAATCTATATTTTAAAAAATGATAATAATAATCCAATAAAACAAAGTAGAAATACCTAAAAAAATTATCAAATAACAATGAAGTCATATATTCATTATATAACATTCACAGATAAGACACAGCTCCCTATCCTACTGATTACTGTAAAGATTTAAATAACAAAAGAAAAATAAAACACTTCTGTATATGTATGTGTGTGTTTTCATAGTAGGTTTTTAAAACTCAATATATATTCATTAATTTAGAATTATTAAGATATAAATATAATCACATTTATGAGTAAAGAGCTTGAAAGTTACTTTTGATTCACTAACAACTTATAAAAATGCTGCTTATAACTGCAAAGGCAGGTATATCTCTTTGAGTTTGAGACCAGCCTAATTGTTTAAAGTAAGTTTCAGGTTAGCCAGGGCTACATAGTGAGATCCTGTCTTCAAAGGCAAGCAAACAAACAAAAATACACTCATAAACATGATAATGTGACCACAAGGGAAGTCAATCCTTATAACAGTGACTCATTTTTTAATCCTTTGCTCCAAATATCCTTGAAGAAATTATACTTATGGACATTGTTACAATAAGACATTCTCTATTGCTTTGTTTTACTTAAGCAGACATTTTAAATAATGTATGTTTTCTAACTTATGTTATAATACACTATTTATTATTATACAGAAAAAAGGGAATAGAATAAAAAGAAAATGTAAGGTAAATGTAGAAGAAGGAATGTAGAGGAACTTTAGAGAGACATTTACTAGCATTCTACTATAACTATAACTCTCATCTTTCTGATGTCCAATGTCATTGTCTTGCTTTGGAAATGAGTTCATTACAAAAGTCCAGATTTCTTTTTTTTTATGTTTAAAACATTAAGTAATTTTTAACTATATTTAATCTTCCACATAAAAATCTCACATATTGATTTCTTGACATGGATTTAATATCAAATCTAGGGGAATTTATAGGCATGTAAGTATATGTGAAGAACAAATATGCTCACAGAAATTTAATAGCACATTGTGGGATGTTATTGTAGTGCATTATGTGGAATATTCATAGTTGTCTAGCAGTATGCTAGAGACTTTCAAAATACAGATCCCTGGTAACTCTAGGCTACAATGGTTTCTACATGTTCAGTAATGGTAGGATAGTGTCTTATTTACAGTCCTTCTCTTTGAATAGACCAGGTTCAGTTAATGATCTGTTAAGTATCAGGGGGTTCTAAATGAAAAGCAGAAGTATTTGTGAGAAGCATGAAATAACCAATGTAGGTGTATGACTCTCTTTTTTAAAAAAGGAGAAATATTGTAGTGTTTTAATTATAAATCTACACTAATCCACTTGCTACTATACATTAAGTACCAAACTGAATATCCAGCATACACATATATACACACCCCAAATATTACAAAGTTAAAAAAAGGAGATGGATTTCAGAATTTACTCTCCAAATGATGTTTTCAGTCAGTTTGAAACTGGGATAATTCCTGTCATATACTTGAGTTACTGTGTTTCAAATGTAACTCAACAGAAATAAGAGACATAAAGAAGGAAACAGCTTAAAATTACAGACCAGAGTCTAGACAAAACCTTCCACATAATAGGTATTATTAGCAATATGCGATAAGAAAAAAGCCTAAGTATATACATGTGGTATATATTGCAATACTATGATAGTATAATATATAATGTAACATATACGTGAAGAACATAATCTTTGGTAAAGAATCTATAAAAATGGGAAAAAATTATATAGCCTTATGTGTATGAAAAGTTCAAGAGATTAATGTTGAAAAACTAAATAATCTGTGATTCATCGGGGCAATGGATTAAGGTTACATGATGATGATAAGAGCAGCAGATAGGTGAAAGTTCCTTTAAAAGATAAAAAAGAAAGAAAGAAAATTTCAATTTATTCACAAGGTTTTGCGTCACAGTCTAAAGGCTAAGAGTAAGAAGAGATGAGTGACAGGGAGCAAGGGGTGGGGCATGTTCAATGGAATAGCACTTGCCTAGCATGTATGTGGCCTTGGATCAAGCGCTGCAAAAGGAAACAAAAATGCTGGCTTCGGTAGAAAAAGAAACTGATAGGGGAAACAGATGGAGTCAGTGACAGAGCTAGTAAGTAAAAAAGGTAGTGGAAGTTATCACATTGAAAATGACTAACCACGAAAAAAAATATTGCCCCTCCAAATCATTTAGATGGAAGAACAATAAAGCACTGAAAATAATCCCACATTTTAAAAAGTATTCTATAGCTACTTTGACATCATTACTTCTATAATGCAATTACTTTTTCTAATACCTTAAGAAGATTAAAGTAATATTAATGCAAATGAGCAAGCTTATGTATAACATTGTCACAGCATTTCACATATTGCAGGGTTTTAAATTAAAAAGTGAAGTTTGGGATTTTTTTCAATGATTGCTCTGAATTAATTATTTTCCCCCTCCGAAAAAAAAAATGTGATTGCATGTAAAGTAAAAAGGAAGCATAGGTAGATACAATGTTTACATGTGCCCCTGATGTTGAAAGCTCTGGTTTCTTTTGGAATCATTGGAATGCATGTAGGTGCATTGTACATGGATGAATGGAATGGCTACTGATGCTCTCTAAATAAAAGCCTTTGTTTCCCACAACAGAAGCAGGTGCTATCAAATAGCTACTGTTGGCACAGTAACTGTCTAGACAAAAACTTTACACAAAAGGCACATACAAATAATCCCTAGGAGGCCTCCTCTGTGTCTCTCCTAGACAATAGTCCAGCAGCCACAATGCTACATGTGCCATTTTTATGGTCAGTTTGTATCTGTGCCTGTTACAGTGGGACTACAAAAATATTGATAAGGCACACGTCAATAATTGGGGTTATATTTTATTTTCAAGTTATAATTTCATTACTTGATGAACTTCTTAGTCTAAGAAGTTCTGGCTACGGGCACATATGTTTTCAACAGTCAAGAATTAAGGAGCAAAACCTATTTTGCATTTTTCCCTTGTCCTCTGTAGTTTATGTAAATATAATGCTTTCAAAAGTACCAAATGCATATACTTTAGTTATTTTGAAAGGGAACATTCTAATTTTTCAACTTCTAAAACTTTAAGGTGCTATTATTGATATGAGTTCAGGATTCACATTAAATATTATGTTACTCTAATGTAATTCTGCCACAATTTCCCACAAAGTTTATGATTTTTTTTTTCGAGACAGGGTTTCTCTGTGTAGCCCTGGCTGTCCTGGAACTCGCTCTGTAGACCAGGCTGGCCTCGAACTCAGAAATTCACCTGCCTCTGCCTCCCAAGTGCTGGGATTAAAGGCATGCACCACCACGCCCGGCTAAAGTTTATGATTCTTAACATTAATAGAACTAGGAAATTCCTGTAAAATTACTTTGAGAAATTATAAAGATGTAGTTGAATAACAACAACTGATGCTTTATCAATTGGTATTCATGTTAATTTATTTTGATAACCCTAAAATCCTCAAACTACTATGGGTTTCCAAAAATAAATCATGGGATAAAATAGCAGTACTATAAGAATATATACATGGACTGGTCCTTGACTGCTAGCACATATATAGCAGAAGACTGCCTTGTCTGGCCTCAGTGGGAGAGGATGCACCTAAACCTGTAGAGATGTGATGGCCCAGGAAAGGGATATGGAGGGGGTGAGTGGAGACAAATGAGGAGGTAGGTGGTTGAGCACATACTCAGAGGCAAAGGGGCAGGGGGATCTGGTGAAGAACTTTTGGAGAGAGGACCAGGAAAGGGGGCAACATTTGGAATGTAAATAAATAAAATAATGTTAAAAAAGAATATAAAAGGACAAAAAGAATATATACAAGAAATACATCACGTAGAATTCAACATACAAGGCTACACTGAAACCAAGATACAACATCACTGGAATAATCCTTTAGAAGCATTACCAACAATATAAATTTGCCCTTAGGGAATCCTACTGCAGAAGAACATCATAAGCATTCTAAATGTTGATTAAGCAATATTTTCAAAATCTTGTACATGTGAGGAAACAAAGGCATGGTGCCTATAAACTAGTAATAAGATAATCAGAGGTTTTAGGAGGAAATTTAAGAATCTGGATAAAAGTATTTTCCTAAGTACTTTGCTATGGACAGAAAGAAAGTCCAAAAAAATTTCCTAACATAGGATCTAAGCTGAAAGATCAACAGGGCCACCTGCAGTTCAAAATTCAGAGTCATAAAAATTCCTAAGACAATCTCCTTAACAAACATTGTTTCTGGGGATGAGTCTCCCAGGAGCCTTAAGTTATTCTTGATTAGAAAAGCATATATCTTTATACCACAGATTAATTTAAAAAGTGATACATCATAGTGTGAGACTTATGATCTTTTCACTGTGTTTAATTTTCACCATTATACATGGAGGCATTCAACAATTAAAACATTTGTTGAGTAGTTATACTCACATTGGTCCCTCTTCATTTTCAAATGAAACAGCTTTAAGACTTATAACATAAATGATATTTAAGTATGATTAGTCAATCATGTTAGTCTGCAGAAGAATAGCTTTCATCTTTTTCAGGCACCATCAAACTACAAAATTAAAACTAGAAAAAATTCCACAGCAGGACTAATATACAGATGAACTCACAGAGACTGTGACAGCACACCACAGACAAGACCTGCACAGTCTAAAATAAAACTGAAGAACTGTGAAGGGGAAGTGCAAACAAAGTCTCACACCTGACTAAGAGGATGGTTGCAACTGATAGCACAGGAAAAAGTCAATATAATACTTCTTCGTTAGAGTAGCGATGGGTCTATCAATCATACTCCTAGAAAGGCCTCATATCCCATACCAAAGAGTAGTTTGCCAACACAAAAGTACACATTTTTTAAAGAAAAAAGTATTTCGTTTCTTTGTCTTTTATTGTTGCTTTGATTTTCATTTTTAAAATTTTGGTTTGGGGGAAGTTTTCTGGAAAGAGTAGAAGAACACAAATTTGGGTTGGTAAGAAACAGTAAAGGATATTGAAGTAGTGTGTGTTGGGGAAACAATATGATCAAAATATGTTACAAGAAAAGTTTAAAGCAAGTTAAGTTTTAAAAATGTTTCATCTGCTTTTGTTTATGTCTCTCTTTTCATGTTTGGATGGGAAAGATTTTTAAATATATCTAGATTCATTTAAGTCCTAGGGAAAGACAATTCAGTCTTCATGATCCATATGAGATGAACTCTAAGATACAGGGGTTCAGTAAGTGTAAAAGATTTTAAGTACAATAACAGTCTATCATTAAGCATGATTCTCTTAACAGGTATTGATCATTGAGATTCCTGGATACAAGACAGGAAGGGATATCAAAATTGAGGCAGTGATAACAAACTATTTCTAATTGTTAGCTTTTATAATGAGGAGCAATCTCTTTCATCTAACACCTAAGAGAAAGGTGGCTGAAACGTTTTAGTAATCTTCTAAATCCACTGACAAAATTACATGATTATAAACTATACAAATAAAATATTTGATTTTATTCATTCATTGCTGTGCCCCCCAGGAGAGAGACACAGAGAGACAGCGACAGAGGCAGAGAGACAGAGAACACTACTAAGAGAGGAAATACTTTCTTAATATTTTCTGAATTGGCTTTCGTTGTACATAGTACAAATTATTCCTCAAGCCTCAGTGTAATTCTTAAAAGACAAGGAAAATCCAAGCTCTTGTCTGTGTTAACTATAGTTAATTCATTCACTTCTCAGAAAGTTAGTTAGCACTGGCTTCACTATCAATACATTTAACAAACACTGGTAAATGTGATTGTTTGAAATCCTTTGTGATGAGAATGAACATGAAACATAAGTGTAAAAAAAACTTGATTACATTGTCTCACAGGCACAATTCTGATTTATGTAAAGCTGTTTGACTCTATGCTTGCATGTTTGTGACTGTCTTATGGAACTTCCTTCTAATTAGTACTAAACTTCTATATATGTATTTGTGCTGGGAATGAAATATATATATATATGTTCTTTAAAGAAAAAAGATGAATTTGAGTCTTGCAGAAGAAAATGTCTTTTTCCTTTTTTCTTGTCCTCACTTATTTTGTTAAAGTAAGGACAAATGGACAAGTATATTTAATTTGCAATGGTTGAAAATATCTTTAAAATTTCTCAAAAAATATGTGTGTGTGAGTGTGTGTGTGTGTGTGTGTGTGTGTGTGTGTGTGTGTATGTATATATAATTTTATTGTTAGCTTGCAAGATGCCAGGATTTTCCTGACTCCTTTACAAGTAAATAAAATTAGAGTTCTGCTACATAAAGTACAAGTAAGCTGTACTATATTTGAAATGATTAATCAACAACTGAAAATATCTGAGTATTGGTGCCAAGAAACTTTCCCTTGTTCACGATCTGCTTTGATGTTTAAAAAATAGACCTGTTATTAATGGATACAACACCATAGAAAACACAAATGTTTAACCCAACAACATGCAATAGGTTTTGCAAGCAACAATTTTCTGATTACCTAGGCAAGTAAGAGACTTTTATCATTATATGCTTCTCTCAATCTTGGCTCATACCCATACCATAGTGGCAGAACATCTGAAGTACAATTAATCTATGGCAGGTCAGCTCCATTCACATGGACGTTTCCCCTTCTATTTAGTTTTTCTGAACTTAAAAAAAAAATTACCAGTTATCAAGGAAAGAGGCACAGGAATTATCATAGAAATATGTGAAAAGTATTATGGAAACTCCTTACTAGGAGATACATATACTGATTCCCATCAAATTGCACCATAAATGACATGACTATGTTAAAACAATAATATAATATCCTCAGAACTAAATACAGATTGCAAGAATCAATCAATTCATACTTAGGGCACAGCTCATAATTTTCTTGTATACATACTATCTTCTGCAAACTGACAAATGAAGTAATCGTATGATTATTTTTCTGATTTTACAAATGAAGGATATTTACAGATATTTGAAAGGTAGCATCTTAGAAAAGATTACTTGTTTAGTAACTGGAAGTGTGATTTATAATACCAGTACTTGTGACTCCAGAGTTTACTATCATTAAGTCTGACACTGGATCTTGAGAATCTTTGCTGCCCTGAAAAAAGCAGATGGTTTGTTGCAAAGAGATTTTACCTGAGAAATTTCTGTTTGTACTCAGGTCTTAGAGAGTAGAAGCTGAGGAATCGATCTGCTTCATGGAGTTATAAAGGTGGATGCTCAGAATTTATGAAGGGATTAGGATAGAGAAGATTAAAACATGATGTTCCATGAAAAAGAATAAAGAAAAAGTGTGAGCAGAAATAGAAGCAAAGAGAAGTACACAGCAAAAGAAATGCCAGAGGTATGACACGAAAATAGATGTAAAACTCGTTAGAATAAATAAATTAGTAATCACAATAGTAACAACAATGATAAATATATAAAGTCACTCTAAGGAGCAAAAGCAAGAAAATATTACTCCATTTTAACTGCATCAACCTGATTCACAGGCCACATGACAGCAACTGTGTTTTTAACTCATTCTTTCTTTCTCATTATTACTTAACCTTAAAAACTTATCACCACCAGTTTCATCTTTTGACATTCGCCATGGCTCCTTCATAAAATCCTTACTGTCTATCTGATTGTGCTCAGTGATAGTTTTCACCGAGTGTTAAGGTACTAGGATCTTACAAACTGTTAATAGCAGTAGACAGACAAGGTGAGTACTGATGACAGCTCCATAGAATGCACAGGTTGATGTGTTCAGAAAAACAGTTAAAAAAAGAGGAAAACAGTCCTTTTATAATATTACTTATTATTTCCATTTCCTAACTATTCTTACTTTCCTGACACAGTGGTATGTCTAATTAAAAATGACGCACAGGGAATGAATTGCAGAAGTGCAAGACAAGCCTTCTTTGATGGGCAGTAAAAAGGACAGAGTGCTACTAAAATTGCCTGCTGATGCTGGGAAGCTCCAAGAATCCACGCTAATTCAGTAACTAAGAGATAAAGGTGTTACAGGCTCTAATTTCTTTAACACTAGCACTTGGGCCCCAACTATTGAGGTAGAGAAGGCATACTGACAAGCACAGAAATTGACAAGGGATAGCAAGGGAGATGACAAAATACCTACCAAAGGCAAACATTACAACTATTAAGTGACAGCAGACTGGGACCATGAGCCTCTCCTGGTATTCTCTCTGTGCATTTCTCTCCAACTGAAAATTGACAAGCAAGAACACAGCAGCTGTCCACCCCCTTTTCTCCATGCTTATTTTCTGCTCAATGAACACATGAAGAAAAGAGAGAGATAGGGAGAGTTATTTCTGCAGTCTCCTTGGTTTCATCTGTGTTTAGTCAAAGTCTCCCTCAATTTTTTTTTTCTGTAAACGATGTCCAGATAGTAATCCAAGTCAATGCTGAACTTTGAGCAACTTTGTTAACAAATTCTTGGTGGTGTATTGCAGAGGTCTCTACTTGAGGATATCATCCCATACATTCAAACTACTTTTTTGTGGTGAATTTTTACTCATTCCCCAATGTTAACTTCTCTGATATATTTCAAAACCATCAGGGATTATGTGTGAGAAATGCACACTCATCCCCACAAAACTGAGAATCTCATCCATCTATACATATGTGTATATATGAATCTATATATACATATATATGTATATATAGATATATGTGTGTATGAGACCCATATATATGTATAAATATGCATATATATGTATCTATGTGCATGTATATACACATATGGGGGAGTGCCCACAGAGGCCAGAAGAGATCATAATTTCACATGGAAATGGAGTTACAGGTAGTTGACAGCAAGTCTGTGTGCAAGCTAACTCTATTCCTTTGCAAAAGTATCATGTCCTTTTAACCACTGAGACCTATTTCCAACCCTTGCCACTATTTTATACTTGAGAAGAACATACAGATTTGTATGGGTTTGTATCCAGTCACCACAGTCAAAAAGCTGTCTTGACAAAAGTTCAAAATTAGTGAAGAAAGAGTCTGCTATTATTTGAAGAAATTAAATTCACCACACTGGCCTGTGCCTCCTTTACACTTCAAGTCCTACTCAGCCATTTGGCAATCTGTAGTTTTTCTAGTTAAGTATTAATAATAGCTTTATAAGGCACGTATTATTAAATTCAGCTTAGTGTCCTGAGCCTCAAAACAGCTTATTAGTATCTGAAAATTATATAAGGATTCATAAAACAACATTTAAACTCATCTTTTGTATTCATTCTGGTGATTTTCTCACTTATACAACTACTCTCAAAGGATTCTAAACATCACTAAATTAGCACATATCATTTCCCGATACAGCTATTTATTACAATTGTCACATCAAGGGGAGGAACTGAGTTATTTAACATTATTTATATTTCCACTTCCATTAAAGTTTACAAAATGGTTTATTGCATGGAATTTATATGCAGAAAAGGCATCCAGAATCAAACTTAGCCGGCTCAATGCCCAGTTCTGTCTTTCTATCAGATCTTATGGGATTCACTTGACCATCTGGAGCTTCAACTATTGAAATGTTTTCCCAAATTACCCTTCAAAATATTATATACTTCAAAAAGATGTGAAAAATGAATGACAGATAATATGGAACAATCTTTGTACAGTAAAAAATTTCAATAAACTTTAATGCATATTGTTTTTATTATGGTTGACAATGTATGCCTCTAGAACTGTTTCAGAACCATGATTATCTGAGAATGTTTGTCCTAAAATATCTCGAGCTAAATAATCCTGTTTGCATAAGGTACTGTGAGGAAAGCATGGGCAGGAGTAATAATAATAATAGAATATAAACCTTTCCACATGAAGAGTCATATTTTATTCAGCCAAAGAAAACCAAACATCTATTAGACACTGAAAAAAATATGAATTAATGAAACAAATACTAAGCAACATATCATATACTTCTTAAATGAAATTCTGGAGAAATATGAAGGAATAATTTCAAGTTCCTATTTATGAACTGTTGTGAGTCCTATAATTGACACAAAGGTATTTGATAGAAATTCAAATAATAAATTAATTTATTTGAAGGGAAAGTGAAAGCAAAAGTAAATATTTGGGATTGGGGAAATGCTTTTACTTTTTTTTTTTTAAATGAAGGGCCTATTAAATAGCTTACAAAACAGAACTGCTTGAATAAGCAAGAAGAAAAATTTCAAGGTGAAAGACCCAATCTTTATGAGGCTTTTCATGTTACTAACAGTTACAAATAAATGAATGAGAAAAAGGGATATTTCAATGTTTTTCTATGCTATACAGTAAATATATAACATTTGTATAAGTTTTAATGAGATCATAAACTTTTTCATGTATCCAGTTTCATACGTTGTGAGGTGATTTAAAACACATTCATGGGCCAGTATTATCATGCAGCAGTTATAGCTGTTTGTAGGTAAGCCTTTTTATCTGAAATTTGATGCCAAAAATGCATGGGGTAGAAGAGAGACATCTTCTACAAGTTGTAAGATACATTAATACATACATGCAAATCAGTATACCCAAGTTTGTGTATACATACTGTCACACCAAATAAATAAATAAATAAATAAATATCATTTAAAAATTAAAACTATGTGCATGTGCTGGACATCTTAACTAAAGGAGTCACTTTAAAAAATGGCCTGACAAAACTCTGGTAGGTGTTATAAAGAGAAAAAAGCAAACAGTTAACTTCTTTCCTACCAGCAACAAGGTAAAAATAGGTTGTAAACAAGAAGGAGAATAGTTGAAAGAATTTAGAAAGAAAATACACAAGTTAATAGAACACATATTAAAAAATAATATTAAATAATAATATTAAA
This sequence comes from Mus pahari, assembly GCF_900095145.1. Taxonomy (NCBI): domain Eukaryota; kingdom Metazoa; phylum Chordata; class Mammalia; order Rodentia; family Muridae; genus Mus; species Mus pahari. The sequence goes on along the minus strand of NC_034613.1, from coordinate 109,459,672 downwards.
GTGAAAGGCTCCACTCAGGCACAGTTAAGACTCCAGTATTCTCAAAGCTGGCATGAGGAATAACTAGAAGTAAACACAGTTGTACATGAAGTAAGAAGCATGAAGACATGAAACAAAAGGATTAGATTTTTCATTTGGGGAAGTGGTATCTGGCAGGTACAAGCCTACTAGGTGAGTTATATTCATAAATGAACAACTACATAGGTATGTCTGAAGCATAAGTACAGTGCATACATTAAAGACAGAGCACAATGATCTGATGCAATGGAGGCTGTGATGAACAGATAAAACTGACTGATATGTGGGCATAGCAATAGGTGAGGAATTAATATTTGTTTCTACACGCAGGGAATTAATATTTGTTTCTACACGCAGCAGCACAATTAATATCTTCCCTTAAAATACTTTCAGAAGAATCACAAATTAAGACGATAACGTTAAATGTTTTATAAAGACTCATATCCATGGAAACCTAAACCACAAAATTAATCAAGACATGAATTAAGAGCATTTGCATTAAATCTACAGGATTAAAAATGCCGGAGAATTTGTAGCAAATCTTCAACAAGTTGCCAGGCCCCTATTTTGACAAAACTTAATGTTTAATTATAATTTCTAACTTTATTTAGAGAGTGGACAGCTTAAAATACTACATTTCTGCTATTGATTTTTTTTTCACAGCCTAAAATTTCTAAAATAAGAGGTAAATCCATCATTGAGTACTTTTTTATTTTAGTATCATTAACCTAAATCCACTTCATTCTCAAGTGTGAATTTTATTACAACTTAAATGCTAATACATACAGTGTCAAATAACACAGCATAAGAAAGATAATTCTATTTATCTCATTTCAACGTGCATATGTCTTATGTTAGGAACTATGCATTTACTCCATGGCTCTTTCTGTGCAGGAACATATTTGAAATAGAAGAAAATTATACATGCATAACTTTCTTTCTGATAACAAATTACTGATTTGAAGATTTCTATTCAAAACAGATGTTCAATTAGTAGTTGTATACCATACACAAGTATATGCCTATCTCGCCATCAATTTCTCCACCTACATGATCTACGAAATAAAATTGTTATTTGAATTGTTAAACAGTTCAAAGAAATTAAAAGGAACTTAAACATATAGTAGTATAATCAAAGTTGTTAAATATGTTGACCAAAATCTGTGAGCAGACATGGCAAAAAATTGACTACATTTATACAAAAATAAACAATAACAAAGAATTCCTTCTTAGGGTTAGAGATATGGATCATTGGTTAAGGGCTGTTCTTCTAGGGTACCCAAATTCAGTTCAAAGGACTTACATGATGGTTCACAACCATCCCCAGATACAGTGCCAGAAGATATGATGCCATATTCTGGTTTTCATGGGTATCAGACAAGCACATGGTACACAGAAACACATGCAATCACACACACTACACATGAAAACAGATCTTTTAAAATTACCATCTGGTGGCATCATTATAACTACTGGAAAGAGTGAAAGTTTAGAAGCTAGCACAGGGGTTGGAGAGATGGCTCAGTGGTAAAGAGCACTGGCTAATCTGCCAGAGTTCTCAATTCCCAGCAACCACATGGTGGCTAACAACCATCTGTAACTGGATCTGACGCCCTCTTCTGGTATGTCTGAAGACAGCAACAATGTACTCATACACAAATAAAATGAGTACCAAAGGGACCTTCTGCTGTGAAAATACGTTTTTAATGGCAATTTCCTTTGCAGTAGGCTGATTTCCATACTATCATATTTTGTATTTTTCCTATTAAATACCTGTCCATGATGCTTAGCACTTCATAGTTTCTCATCCCCCACCTATGAACTACATGTTGCTTAAATTTATTAACAAATTTCTATTGGCCCCTGCCTGATATTTTCATGGGGCCTATCTGCATTATTAATCACTCTGTTTATTCCCAAGAAAATTATTTCTGCACATTCTTTGGAAAAGAGACTGTATTAAGCACAGATAAACACTAAGACTCTAGGAATTCCTTTATGACAATAAACAAAATCAAATGGTATATAATTGGAATAATATAAACTCAAAGATAATTGACAAATTCCTACTGGCCACGAGAATTGGTAACATATTCAAAGCCTCTATTGACAATATGCTTAGAGTTCTCTGAAAATGTAGTTCAAAGATAGGAGATTATACAGAGTACATCCCTAGAATAGAACTCAGTAAATAACATGAATAGATTAAAATAAGTTTTCCCACATGATGATAATGATGAAAAGATATAGTAAAAGGAGTTAGGTATTAGTATTTGCTATTAATAAAAAGACTAGTTCAGATAATTAGTTTGTCTGGAGTGCATTAAAACTGTAGCCTAAAAGAATGTTGTCATATAATAAATGTGTTTGCTTTGAACTAGAGTCACAGAGCTGAAAAGGAAAATAAAGTCTATTCCATTTCTACATTTTAATTGTGACTGAACTCGTAACTCCTGACATGTAATGAGAAATCAAAATATGCTCAGGGACAAAATAATATAATATGTACTTCCTTAATAATAATTAATCTGTCTTTGTTCTGTGAAACCTATATAAATAAAGAAGCAACCTGATTCCTAGTCAGTCAGAGCTGAAAGATTCTCTTGACCACTGCACCTGACTTCCCCCTCCCTGTAGAACTCATCTCCTCTCAGTGCAGGCCCTTGGCAACCTGCTGCTATACAATGCGAACATGACAAAAGTGAATTACTATTAATACAAAATGGCCACAACAACAAAATGAGCATATATTAACTCAACTCTCTAAATAAGATTAAAGTAGATAACATTTTTATTCTCATTCTGAGTACAAAACAAATGAGGATCTTACAGAGTATCAATTAGGTAGTGGTAAAACTGAGTTGGAGCTGAGGCAGACAATTTCAAAACCTGCTATTACTTCTCCAAAAAAATTCGATTTACTAAATGGTATCTTTCTTTTTTTACCTTCTGCTGATATACAAGAATTAGAAATAAGGTAAGTGAACTTAACTAATATCGATTCTAATATAAACTGCTGTCTTTAACCCGAAAATGCATGCTAATTCATGTTACTTTTCATTTAGTGTTTTGAGACTCTTAACGAAAGTATCTCTACCGAGACTGTTTGTCTCCAATTTAAAAGATCATCCTGTGCCTGTTTCCCCAATACAGATTACATTCATGAACGCAACACTGGAGTGTGTCACATTTTTATTATGCAAAAAAAATAAGAAAATTAAAAATAAAAAATAAAATTATACTCTAAAACAAACAGAAAACAGGAGACAAGAGGTATAAACGAAGGCCTACATCTAGAGAAAGACCAATAACACATCAAGGTCTTCTTAAACCATGAGAGCCAAAAATAAAAAACTAAAGTTAAAAGCAGTTGAATTTTAAATCTATAGTCACTAATAACCAGTATTCTCATAACTCATGTATGACATACAAAGTTTAAACAATTAGAAGCATATAAAAACTTGGATTTTTAGACCCATAAGATGGAAATGAAAAAATAAATAACAAATTAGAGTTATAACATTCTATTGTTTCTTTATTGCCTAATTTGGAGTGTGCTGGTAGATTATTTATACACATCTAAGTTCAATCTGAATACCCCCCAAAATTACTGAGATAAAAACAAACACCAATGCTTTGTAACATCCAGTTTCACATCACCCAAATGCTTGGTATATAATATATAATATCTATCTCTCAATCTGTCACCCTCTCCCTCCATCCTCTCTTTATTTCTCTCCCTTACCCCCTCTCTCTGAGATTCAACCGTGACAACTTAAACTCAGTATCTATTAAATAAGAATTCTGGTTGGTATCTAAATTTTGATACAATACACATTCTAATTAAGGCAATATTTAATGAAATCGTGGGTTTTACTAAGAAAAATAATGAGCAAAATTTGGCCTTATCATTAGGCAATTTCTTAACAAATGTGACAGTATTGTCAGTGAGAATTCAACTACCTAGTTAGTTTCTGTCAACATTTTACTGACAAAAATGCCCTAATAGAATCCTTGACCTTCAATAAAGAGTTTAAATGCATTAAATACAAATCATTAAGTATTTTTAAAAAGCACACAATAACAATTTTGACATTTTACAAGGTCATTTTACAGAAGCATAAATGAATAAAGGTTTTATTTTGTAAAATCACTAACATAACTTTTATTAAATTGTATAAAATTAAAATTAATAAGGTCAATTATATCCAATGTTTTTTCTTTGCTAGTATCAAAAACTATGTGACAAAAATAATTTGAATCAAATTATGGACACTTTCACATTCCCAACCATTATATTTGATTGTAAATGAAGCAGTCTAAGCACAAAATTTCTACATGGTGGTTAGTTTCCCGAAGTAGAACTATGAATTGCTGTAACCTATATTAGACATAAAATATATTAACCTACATTAAAATATTTACTATTTCTAAGAAGGACCTAGGTGCTTCTGTCCTTCTTAGAAAGGGGAAGAAAATACTCACAGGAACAATAAGGAGACAAAGTGTAGAGCAGGGACTGAAGGAAAGGCCATCTAGAGACTGTCCCACCTGGGGATTCATTCCAGATACAGTCACCAAATTCTGACACTACTGTGGATGGTAAGAAGTGCTTGCTAAAGGAGCCTGATATAGCTGTCTCCTGAGAGGCTCTGCCAGAGCATGACATATACAGAGGTGGATGCTCACAGCCACCACTGGACTGAACACTGGGTCCCCAATAGAGGAGTTAGAGAAAGGACCGAAAGAGTTAAAGGAGTTCACAACTCCATAGAAAGAACAACAATATCAACCAATCAGACCACTCCCCCCAGAGCTCCCAGGGAGTAAGCCACCAAGGAGTAAACATGGCTCTAGTTGCATATGTAGCAGAGGATGGCCTTGTCGGGAATCAATGGGAGGAGAGGTCCTTGGTCCTATGAAGGCTGGATATGCCACAGTGTAAGGGTCAAGGGCTGGGAGGTGAGAGAGGGTGAGTGGGTCTTGGAACACCCTCATAGAAGTAGGGGGAGGGAGAGGGGGAGGAGATAGGGAGTTTCCAGGAGGGAGGGAAACCAGGTAAGGGGGTAACACTTGAAATGTAAATAAGATAGATAGATAGATAGATAGATAGATAGATAGATAGATAGATAGATAGATAGATAGATAATTTACTATTTAGAGAAAGCAGAAATAACACATTTCATTCTTTTCCAAATAGTCTCTTTTACGGATTTTGAGGTATTAATACTGTTAAGTAATATACACTAATAAATCTTGCTAATTTTCCATGATGATTTGCATGTGATTTTATTTTTAATAAATATCCATGAGAACATCTAATGGGGTCTTGCTTATGAGGAACAACAAACAAGCAAGCAAAGAAAATAACTAGAAATCCTTTTCTCTGAGTCAGGTTGTTGCAAAAAGGTAAAATCCCCAGTCAACATTTTATTTATTTTATTTTAACTTGTAAGCCATGTACTTTTCTAGTACGTCTAGCCTCAGTATCATCTTCATTGAGTTTTGCGGTACATCATTCAATTATCTTCCAAAATTTCATATTTTGCTTCTAATATCTCAACGATCAGCATCAGCGGTACTGAGCTCTAAATAAATTTTGATATGACTTTTATCTACTCTGAACATGAAACAATTAAAAGAACAAATATTCTCCACCATGGAAAACTTAAAAGATTTTATTCTCTTTTCCTCTTTTACTGTTTCAGTAACAGTCAACTTGATTAAAACATCTTCTATCTTCATGGAATTGAAGAGAAAAATATCTTGGGATATTTTTAGACTGTACTTTCTTTATTCTGTAACTTCTTTCTCGGCATTTCATTTCTTGGGCTTTCGTCTTCTAAATTTTCACAAACTTTTAGTATCTACAGAAGTCAGACAGGGATAGTATTGTTTGGACTTTGTTTGTTTTGGTTATTTTTTCTTTTAGGTTTTTATTATTACTTTCCTATTGTTAAGTTTTTGGGTGATTTGATTTACATTCAGGGCTTTATTTTTATTTCATTTAAAAATCAAATGGTTAAAGGTCTCACTATGTAGGACAGCCTGGTCTACGTTTCAAGATACAACAGAAAGGTAAATTCTCGAGTCAACATTTCAAGTATCTTGGGATCACAAGCTTATACCACTATGGCCAACTTCATTTTCATGAATATCATACATGTGCAGATTAACTGTAACTCCACCTTTCTAGCTAGCTGAAACTCAGATAATATTCTGAAACTAATTTTCAACATATAATTACCCACACCATGTGGTCATCGAAACCTCTTACTTGAGAAATTTATTATATCAGAGGTTAATTTGTTGTCCTTTTCCTTCTCATCATAAATCTAGTTATAGAAATAAGATACCTAGAAATCATATTTAACTTCCCTTCCTCTTCTCTGTCACCTTTCTTGGAGTAAGTCATTAAAACCTGTTAATTTCTACTTTTTGGTGTTTCCCTTCTTCCTTAACACTGCTATTGACATTGCCATAGTTCAGATCCTTAAAAATCTCAGAATTAGCCTATTGTTTAAAAGCCTACTTATAGTACTGCTATCTATCTTAAAAATTCTAGTGATATGTATTCATTACTGAAACACAGCTCGATCAAAACATTGGAAAGCTCTCCTTCATGCCACATCTTCTAAACATACCATAATTATTAATTAAATGTTTTATGTAAAGTTCACTCATGTACATCATATATAGTACACACACACACACACACACACACACACACACACACGTACACACTTTTCCATCTATCACTACTACCCATGTCAATCCCTGTTATTCTACATACAATTGTTTCTCACATTATAGTCAATTCATTCTGTGTTGTGATCCACTGAATTTAATCTGTGAGACTGTTTTGGAGGTATTCACTAGAGCTTGGTGGGCTTGGAAATGGGTCAACATTGGAGGCAATGACTCTTCATCCTCGAAATGCATCAGCAGCCAACAGTTCAGAAGTAAAAGGCAGGGCCCCATTAGCCATTCTCCATCCCGTGACTGATTGTCCAAACAAATATCAATCCTTAATTTTTTCATGAATAGCAAGAAAATTAGTTTTTTTTTGTGTCTCTTTATATTTAAATCATTACAGTGTATTATGGCAGTTACTTGATATTAACACATCATCCCATTTTCTGAGCTTTAATCCATTGTGATAACAGGCATTCGTATAAACAAACAAAATACAAACTAATTCTGATTGCTAATGACACACTAAATATATCATTAGCCAAAAACAAAACAAACAAAAAATATACATTATACCTGAAATAGAAGGAACAACAACAAAATGATCAAATATTTGGGAAACTGCCCAAAATCATTTTAAAATATGATTGTGACCTAAAAAAATAGACATGCAGTATACTATACAGCACAATCCATGTTCTAGCTGACTATCTATATTTGTTTCTGGTGGTAAAGTTCAAGTATAGACTTTTTTTCTCACATACTTCCTATTAGAAAGAAACTGCCAAAAATTCAATAGGAATATGGTAAATAGCATGGTTTATATTCACAAAAGGAAGGTAAACCATTCTGATATGTAGTCTTCTTATTCGAGAATTAGGACTGCCCTTTATCCAATTACTTTCTGACAGTTCTATTCAGGTTTAATGTCAACCAACCAGTGAAAATGCTATTGTCAATAATCTTCATAGTCTAATAGGTCCAAATATATCCAAGGCTTAATATGTTTCATATTAACATTTCAAGACAGAAAATGGTCTAGCAGCATGCATAGCAAGCATATTCACCTATGCTTGCAGAACAAATATATCTGAACTTTAAATTACTATTACAAACTTCAGTGATTATGGAAATTCAACTTGGATACACTTTCAAAGTGCTTGATCACCAGCAAATTCTTTTACCCACCCTGGGAGGATACAATAAGCAAAACAATTATTAACCAATACTCTCAGACACCGGAATTTCTCTTACTTCATTTCTGCATTGTAGATATGTTGCGGTAAGCATTCTTTCTAAATAAATGCTTTAGAATTAGAAACATGATGAGAAACTGCCCTTGTGGCTTATATAATATCACTACCCCAGTTAAAGAGAAAATATTGCATTAGGTACCTGTGTATTCATGTATATGCAATATACTGGTCTTCTAGTTACCCCATTTTAAAATGAAGACTAACACAAACTGTTATATTAGCAATAATTGGTTTAACAAATTTTCTTATAGCTAATTGTAAGAAATTACCTCATGCATATGAGACAGCAAAGAAAATGATGATTTATTGTATGGCCTGATAAATAATTTAAGAGAAGATGATATTTATGTAATTCTACAAATTCATGCTTATAACACATATTTTTTCTTTTTTATTAGATATTTTCTTCATTTTCATTTTAAATGCTATCCCCTTTACTAGTTTCCTCCCTGAAAGTCCCCTATACACCCCCACCCTGCTCCCGAACTCCTGCGTCCAGATTTTAAATGTTCATGAAATAGAATTCTTTGGCCCTCAATCATCATTGTCCTGTTATTATATATGTTATATTTACCAAGTTAATTCATCTCTCTATTTCTTATTCACTTTATATAAAATGAACAAATAAGGTTAATTTCAAAGTGTTAACAAAAAGATAACATTAGTTAATGCAAATAAGACACTTATAAAGACAACAAGCATAAAAGGTCATATAATAGTAAGGTTTTACACTTGTCATTTACTTTCTGTTTGTGAGTGTATTTAGTCTAGTTTTCTTTTTTAATGTAAAAGACAAAAACCATTCACATAGATATCAAGAGATGTGAAAAATATAATTAACTACGTCTTATGTTGAAGTAGTGAATCAGAAAGAAAATGCCAAGATCTCATCCAGATTCCAGTAATATAATGATATGGCAATGAAGTAAAATATCATTCTATAGGGTATTTACAGCTTTATTTACAACAAAGAGATTCCACTGGAATGATAATAAAGGTACATGGTAATACATGCTTTCTTCAATAAACAGAGAAAAAAAATTAAGAACGTTTCATAAAGCTAATTTTCTGCCAGCGAAGGAAAGATAGACTTGAGGAAGCAAAAGGAAAACTATTAGAATCAGAAAACAGTGAAGTCACAAGGAAGCAAGCTTAAGAGGCCCTTGGTCCTATGAAGTCTCTATGCCCCAGTGTAGGGGACTGCCAAGACAGGGAAACATGAGTGAGTGGGTTAGTGAGCTGGGGAAGGAGCGATGGGATAGGGGGGGTTTCAGAGGGGAAATGAGGGTAAGAGATAAAATTTGAAATGTAAATAAAGAAGATAGCTAATAAAAATGTAATGAGAAAACAAAACAAAATAAAACAAAAAAGAAAGTTGAATCACTTCTCAAAGTTTAGTGTCTAATCAAAACCAAGGTGGGGAACACCTGGACACTGAAAAACCAGAATAAGATACTAGACCATCTATTGTTACTGTGTTCTAAGAAAAGACTGATCAGGAGGCTGAAATTGAAATACGGGATTTCAAAGCCTAATGAAAACCAATTTTTCTGTTTTATACCACGGTATGTTCTAAAAAATAAGCTTGTCTTTTTTATCTTTGTTAAATTTATACCATGATATTAGAATTATATGAGTAGGCAAGAATCTACGATATCTTGTATATAACAAGATTTGCTATGCTTTATCTTATGGTGGTCACATTTCATCTCAGAAATTTTTACATGATGCTGGTAGTACAGGTTAAAAAAACAGATATACAACCAAACTATTACTGATAATAAATCATAAAAATATTTTAACCATAGCTTTGGCTCTTACATGTTTTTACCATTTGTAAACAACAAAGCAACTGTTCACACTAATGGGGAAGATGTGCTTATTTATTTTTCTATAGAGAACTGAAACTTAGTTTAATGTTTAATATTACAGGACATGGATTATCTGCAAAGTTTCCCATGTTCATATTTTAAGCTTATAATTGTTGATGTTGAGAATGCTACTAAATATAAATGTATATTAGAAGATGGCAAATGAAAAGTTATAGAAGTTTGAATGAGAAATGCCTCTAAAAGTCTGTATTATTTAAACACTTGGTATCCAGTTTGTGGTGTATAGATAGTTGAAGAAATATGGCTATGCCACTGGTAGTAGTAGGCTTTAGTTTTAAAGGTCTTGCAAAATTTCAAGTTTTACCTCCCCACTTTTTGCTTGTGGTTGAAATGTCCAAACCACGTTCTAAGAAGCTATACTCTGGGACAATAATAAATAAATTATTGAAAATACAGTGGAAACACAAGTCTTGGGAAGTTTACTATTGTGAGAACATGTGTACAATGGTCACTCATGTCTCAAAAACAAAATTTTACTGCAAGTAGCCAATATTTCTTGCTCTTATTATCTTTCTGCACCCTGTTCCATGATGATCCCTGAACTTGGGAAGAGAATGTTATAAATTTGGCAAGATTTATTTAATATCTTATAATATAAGATATGTGGTTATCCTTCCACATATAGATGATTGTACATGTTTTAAAATACATTTATGATTATACCATACTAGCACATAGAAAACAAATGTACTGAAATTATATGATTTATTTTCTGATTTATTAATTCAAAATAAGAAACGTACATGAGAGACAAAAGGGAGAACAGCCGCCTAAATATTTGACATTAAGTACTCTTCAGTGCATCAAAGCAGCCCTCTAAAAAGATTTCTTTGGGGTCTCCTATCTAGAATTAGGGTAAGGATAATAAATTTACTTGCAATATGCTTTCCATACATAACTGAAAGATATCTTAAAAGACTCCCAGGAATAGAAATCACATCATCTTCTTGAATGATGCACTCTAACATAGTCACAAATGAAATAGCAATAATGATACCAAAATAATTCTGCCACACTGAAATTAGGTAAAATAATACAACTGAATAGACTGCAATGGTACAGTATAAATTTGGAAAGCTTCACCAACACACTGAACATTAAGATTTCATGGTACATTTTCTGTGAAATACTCAACAATTACATTTTCCTAATTGTATTTTTCTGTAGCATAATGTTATTAGGTAAATGAATGCTTATACATGGAATACCAAAAGATAAGAAAGCCTTTTATGATCTAGAATAAATGGTAACATAGTGACAATAACAACATCTGAAAATTGATAGGTATTATTTTTCAGGGAAAAAAAATACTTTGGCATTTTGATATAACTAAAACAGTTAAATGTATTCTCTATTTTTAGAAGAATAAAAGTACAACATCTTAAATTTTCCTGGATATAGGATATATTTCCACCTGAAAAGAAACGCTGCAATATGGTATTTTTATTTTAAGCCACTAAATGTATAAGTCTCAAAGAAATTACATATATTTTTTTCTTAAATTAGTTTAGTTTTTTATTTTAATCAAAAGGGATTTCATCAGTATACTCTCAGTATCCCTTCAGCGCATAATGGATGAAAACGTTTCAGATCCCTGATTAAGTTGGAATAAGAATTAAGCCCTCTGCTATGGAATGCTCACAAAAAGGGACTTAGCATGACCACACTCCAGAAGACCCAACAAGCAGCTGAAAGAGTCAGATGCAGACAGTTTCACTCAACCAATGGACAGCTGATCCCTGTTGTTGACTTATAGAAAGACTGAAAGAACCTGAGGAGGAGGGTGATCCTGTAGGAAGATCAGCAGTCTCAATTAATCTGGAACCCCAAAATCTCTCAGACACTGAACCAGAAAGCATACACCAGCTGATATGAGGCCCCCAACACACATACAGCAGAGGACTGCCAGGTCTGTGTTCATTCAGAGATGATGCACCTAACCCTCAAGAGACTGGAGGCCCCAGGGAGTTTAGAGGTCAGGTGGTGTGTGGTGTGGGGATATCCACATGGAGATAGAGGGGAGGAGGTATGGGATGTGGAGCAGTAGGAGGATGGACGGTGGAGGGCATAAAATATGGAGTGTAAAATAAGTAAATAAATTAATAAAAAATAAAATGTTCTTTATTATGTTGATGCAAGAAAGAAAGAAAGAAAGAAAGAAAGAAAGAAAGAAAGAAAGAAAGAAAGAAAGAAAGAAAGAAAGAAAGAAAGAAAGAAAGGGACGAATAAAATTTTCTCACCAGAACAAAAATGTTCAAAGTTAAATTAATTTATTCCTGTTATACATCATGACCTAGGCCTGTAGCAAATAAAAAGAAAGACTTAGAGGAGCAATATTTGTTTTACCAAATATTTAAAGCACAAGGGTGTGGGGTAAAAGGTGGTCTTTTCAGTGAAATCAAAAGTAGCACAGACTCCAAGAGTTAAGCTCGGGTTAATGCTAAAGCAATATAGTTTCTCACCATATAGCAACACTTAACTAGTTCAAACAGCACTGTACTTTGTAACTATGAAAATGTTAGCAGAATACACAATGGTGGTTTGTGTTCATTATCACAATGTTGTGTTCTATTTTTTCCACCAACACCTATTATCACTTTTCTAACTTGATAGGTAAGATGATATATATATTCCTAACATAGCATTAACTTTGGCTCAAGTCACAAATTTATGAGGAATTTGATCCCTTAGGACTTGTGGTGAGCATTTAACTAATCAATGATTCTCTTGGCATATGCTTTTGAAGAAAAGTTTTCAAATTCCCTAACTCTTATTTTTAATAACCTTTTCTTATTATTACACTTAACCCCCTTTTAAAATAATTTCCTATAATACACAATGTTACCTCATTTAAAATTCTAATACTACTTGATATTCAGAGTAATTTAATTACATGTTTATTGATGTTTCGTTCTGTAAGTATGTAAGTTCCAAACAAGCCAAGAACACATTCAGCGATCAGTTGTATCATCTAAGGCCAACCCTGGCACCTAACACAAAGTAAATACTCAATGAAAAGATTTGTAAATTTAAGAATGCACAGAGAATGAATATACTAATTATTTTTTAGGAATATAAAAAATACATTTCTAGGAAACATAATTATTTTAAACAGTCACTATTTTATAAAATGGAAGCCATCTGAGGAAACAAGTGTCTCACACATATTACCCCAATAGTCTTTCTTTTGACTTATTTATTCCATTTCATCTCTACTCCAATTCAAATAGAATATATACATATATATCATATTATATAAATAATTGCATTTCATTCATATATATGTACGTTCAAGCTACAATTCAAATTTTAAATTATATATATATAACTAAGCAGATCTATGGAAACTACATTCCATAGTAATGCTGGGTGGAGTGGTTGATTTATCATATAAAAATTTAACCATGTGTACACAACATGAACAAAAACTAATGAACTGGTCTCTAGAAAGGTCCTTAAGGAAGATGAAAATGTTAGTCTTGAATCAAAGATAATAAGCAGAATGTAAGACATAAACAAGGATACTAACAGGACACCACAAGTTAAACAAATTCTAGTTCCTTTATTGAGAATATAGCTATTTATTCTGGGTGTTACAGACCTACAAGAGTACTAACTATGCTAGGATAAATAGTAATATGAGGCAAATTTTGATATTTTTTTGTTGAATGGGCAAGGAAGACAATGACAATAGCCTCAGTGGATGCTTGAAAGAAGTACTAGAATAATAATGTAATCTCATTTCTATTACAAGTTAGCATCTATGCAGCCTTATCATTTCTTATTATAAACTGTATCAAGAAATAAACCTCCCCAAAATCCTTCAATCTACCATTCCAATATTTGTGAAGTAGGTTTAACACACTTTGATTATGCAGGTATCTGATGAAGAAAGATAAACAATGAGATATTCATATCTCACAAAAATTGGCTGAAAGGGTACTTTGAATATAGGGATATGATATTATCTATAAGGCTTATACAATTAATTGATCTTCAAATAAATGTAGTTTCTGAAAATAATTCAATTATTCATTACAAATAGTATTTAATATAGAATACATTATATTTTTTAATTTATATTTAGTTATATATTTTATTTATTTACATTTCAAATGTTATCCAATTTCCTCGTTTCACCTCTAAAAACCCTCTAACCCAACCCCCCTCCCCTGCCCACCAACCCACACACTCCTGTTTATCAGGCACTGGCAGAGCTTCTCAGGAGACAGCTCTATCAGGGTCCTGTCAGCGAGTATCCACAACAGTGTCAGGGTTTGGTGGTTGTGTATGGGATGGATCCCCAGGAGGAGCAATTTCTAAATAGTCTTTCCTTCAGTATCTGTTCCACACTTTGTTTCTGTATCTCCTCCCATGGGTATTGAGATCTCCCTTCTAAGAAGGACCAAAGGACATTGGTCTTCCTTCTTCTTGAGCTTCATGTGGTCTGCAAATTATATCTTGGATATTCTGAGCTTCTGGGCTAATATCCACGTACCAATCCTATATCTGACACAGGGCTAATATCCAATATATACAAAGAAATCAAGAAATTAGACTCCAGAGAAAAAAATTACCCTATTAAAAAAAAATAGAGTACAGAACTAAACAAAGAATTCTCAACTGAGGAATGCCAAATGGCTGAGAAGCACTGAAAAAATGTAAAGCTGGCAAGGATGTGGAGAAAAAGGAACACTCCTCCATTGCTGGTGGGCCTGCAAGCTTATACAACCACTCTGGAAATCAGTCTGGCATTTCCTCAGAAAATTGGGCATAGTACTACCAGAATATCCAGCAATACCTCTCCTGGGCATAGACCGAGAAGATGTTCCAACTGGTAATAAGGACACATGCTCCACTATGTTCATAGCAGCCTTATTTATAACAGCCAGAAGCTGGAAAGAACCCAGATGTCCCTCAATAGAGGAATGGATACAGAAAATGTGGTACATTTACACAATGGAGTACTACTCGGCTATTAAAAACAATGAATTCATGAAATTCTTAGGCAAATGGATGGAACTAGAAAATATCATCCTGAGTGAGGTAACCCAATCTCAAAAGAACACAGATGGTATGCACTCACTGATAAGATAATTCATTTTCTAAAATGCACTATCCATAAAGAACAAATGTGGTACAATAGTTAAAATATTATATATCCAAAAATTAATATTTAAGTTTTTTATTTTATCACAATATTGACTATATTGACTATATTGCCTAACAAGAATAGTAGATACATTACAGTCACCAATGTCAGTACTGTAAATAAATGAATTAACAGGACATTATTTCAGAGAAGAATTTAAGAGTGAAAATTTACCACATCGGTTCTAAGATATCTGCTTTTTTGTTGTACAAAATACAATGAAACAGTGAAATTTCTTTCCAGAGATCCAAATGATGATTTCAAAAATAGGGAAATTTCATAGATTCTACAAACAGGCACTTTACAAGTTCAACTGCCTCAATAACTGTATATGGAATAATGTTTGTTCTAATATATATACATCCTTCCTAGCAATAGCCAGGATAAAGCGTATTCAAATTATATCACAGTAAGCTGGAACCTGATAGCTAACTACTAAAATGTTAAATTATCACAAAGTAAATCGATAAACATAAGCAAATGTACATTACTGATTGCACTTGTGTCCACTTTTATATCCCGTTGCTAATGATTCAAATTTCAGATGATTCAAGTATGTGTCAGGATGGGAGGATACCCAGGTGACCCCACTCTGTCAGAGAAGAATAGGGAGAGTGGAATAGAAGAAGGGACTGTGTGAAAGGAGACCTGGAAGTGGGGCAGTGATCAGGATGTAAAATAAATAATTAAATGGAAAACATAAGTAAATATACCTACAATAAAAAATATTGAACTCATTCCCGAATTGGACCCTACCACAGCATCTGAAAGTACAGCAAATTGGAGGGTCTTAAATAGAGGAATTGTATAATATCAGGGTTCTTAATAGAGGAAATGAAAAAGATAATAAAATTTTGTGTTATTAACTAATTCAGCAATATATTGTAAATTTCAGTTTTCTGAAACATTTAAATGGTTTGTATTTTTGGATAGCATGTAATTGGTTTGACATAGTATAAGAAAGCATTTAGACAAGGTGACTTATTGATTTCTTTCATTCAATATTGCATGCTGGCATACTTACAATTGCCAACAGTCACCTCCTGCCAGGTGTTTTGGAATAAACTTGGTACTCAAAACCCCACACTTTAAAAGACTGTGAGGAATGCATTAATGTTTACATTAAGCATGATAATATAATTTGGCTAGTAAGATTAAAGTATTTCTAGCAGTAATGTGAGCTGTAAGCTTACAGTAAAGTTTAAAAACATTAGTGACAGAATAATCTCAAATAGTGTCTTCTTTTAGAAGAGATGAATCATAGTAATTATCTCTATTCACATCAAAAGAAAGACTAGTACTAGTTCAGAATGTTTAGCCTCTGACATAACTGAAATGAACTTGGAAAACATCATTACTCTTCATATAAAGGAGTCCTGGAGTAATTGTTTTTTTTTTTTAATTAGATGTTTTATTTATTTACATTTCAAATGCCATCCCAAAAGATCCCTATACCTTCCCCCTGCCCTGCTCCCCTGCCCACCCACTCCCACTTCTTGGTCCTGGCATTCCCTTGTACTGGGGCTTATAAAGTTTGCAAGACCAAGAGGCCTCTCTTTCCAATGATGGCCGAATAGACCATCTGGAGTAATTGTTAAAAGAGACCTTTTGGCAAGTGTATTCACTTGGAGGGATTAAGACAACAACAATGGATGTTTTAAGTTATTCATCTTCCTCGAAAATTGCAAATGCCACCTTCCCTATCTGATTTGAGAAGAGATACCCTTAGATACCAAGAATGAATGATATTGTTCAGACGCAAAAGTAACTCACAGATGCAAAAGTGTGGATCATCTGAAAACGCCTTCTTAGAGTTCAGAACAAAATTTACAGCATTTCCTTTCTCTTCTCTCATGCCATTCCTGGCTAAAAAATTGAACTGTGAAATTGACAGTTGTCTCAGATGAACAAGGTAGGACTATAGTTTCTACAATATATGCTTTACGTCTATAGAAACAGGACCCATCTTAACAATTCAAATTTCTGACAACATATGAACTCACTGGAAGCTGGAAGTCTGGAAATTAAAACCACCAAGTTCAAATTTAGTTGTGTTGTTTTCTATTGAGTGAATTAATCTCCCTATGACATTATGGACATAATAATATATATTTTAATGATATCTTTTTATGAGGTTTAATTGAGTGGATACATGGAATGTATTCAGAAAAAAATGAGATAATGAGTACCCTATGAATCAATTCAGTTCCAACTGTCCTAGACATTCAATCTTTAGGTAAAAAGGTATGTTTTAATTGCATATATGTATTTCTTGATGACAAATGTATATGGTATGTACAGGATATACACGAGTCTTCTGACAGATGACACAGTGCTGAAGGAGTAAAGTAAATGTATTAGAGTTTCATGAAGTAATTTGTATATATTTATTACAATTTTAATGATACCAATCTGGAGATGCTGTAATTGAATGAACAATACAACTATTGAATTAAGTTACAAAAAAACTACGGGGTGGAATTAAGACAATCTACAATAGCATAGTCATGAAATTTAAAATAACACTCAAAATAGAATATAGCCATAGTAATTCCTATTTCCATGAAGGAATTCAGTGATAAATATCAGATTTCATATAACATGTAACATAAAAAAGTATTGTTTGAAAATGGATATCCACAGCAATTTTTCTTTTTCCATTTCTGCTGGCAAATTTTAAATTATTTTGGGGGAATAGTGTCTTTGCCCTAGTCTAGGAGATTGTAAATTGTTATAGGCTAGATATATCAAAATAGAAGTAAAATTACTTAAACAGTTGTGTTTCAATTCATATACAAAGTGATGTAAATTCAGTATACTTTATTAATGGAGAACAACTATTTACTTCATAGAAATACTAAATTATAAAAAAGAATTCTTTTTAGCTACTTATAAAATTTATATTGATCAGAAAAAACTTTATATTATTGCATACTAAGAAGGGACCAGTCTAATTAATTGCACTAACTTATTAATACATATTCCCAAGTAAATAGCATGAAGTATATAAACACTAGCACATAATTATAATCTACTCACCAAGGAAACTGATAATTTTATTTTAATAGATTATTGAATCTGGAAGAGCTGATAACAAATATAATTATATCACATATAATACATATACATACTTGCATTTTATAAACACTTAATTTTAAAAATCAGTTCGAAATACATGTACGGTGTTGGGGAATTAACTGAAGTGGTAGAGTGTCTGCTGAAGGAATAGGAAGCCCAGGTCTCAACTTTGACCTCTAGCTTCTCATGAATTAGTTATGGTATCTTTGTACTCAGGCCTATTACAATAACCTAGAAACAGGAAAAGCAAAAATTCAAAGTCAATCTTGGCCAAACATTAAGTTCAAGACCAGCCTGGGATTCATGTGACAGTTTAAAAATCAACATGAAAACAATGAACTTAAGAGCCCTATAGCAATAAACTCTTCTTAGACACTGCTATTTTAGGAATACACCATGAACCCATTGATAACCACATTAAAATGGCTGCTCAGAATAATTAACAGCTTTTGTTATCTTTCCCAGGTATATGTGGGATATTATTTAAATTGGTTTCAATACTGCGCTAAAATCAATAAGATCATCAACTCAATTTTAATGGGTCAGGCAGGTTTGTTCTGAAGTATGGACACTAACTCTGTTACAGTTAGTTCTCATTAGTTTCACTGGTCCTAAAAAGCATTAACCATGAACACATGAAATGATTAACTTAAAAATTACTATTAATAGAATCAAAACGGCATCATGCTGTTTTTATTACCTATTTTTTACATGGGTAGTTTTGTTATTTGGTGAGAGACTTTCTAGCTAAACACTACTAAAACCTCACAGTTTCATGGGTTAGATTTGCAAGTCAACATGAAAAATAATATGGCTAGAGTTCTTTTTAATAGAGAGTAAAAAACATTCTGAAGAATCCCAGAGTTAAACTTTGCCCAACTCTGAAATACTACACTATAGCTACCATGTACCTGAAAAACCTGTACCTAAGAAACTGTCATAATTCTACATTTGTATGTTTTCAGTAATGACCTATAATGGATTAAAAACTGTCACATTGTATAATTAGAAAAATGAATGTCTAAAAGCTATAATACAAAGGTTTTAGAGCCATATTCTCATTTATCATATAGATATATTAACATTTGATAATGCAATCAATTATTAAAACACTTAAATTGTCTGCACTTAAGAAAAACGAGCATGCGCAACAGAATGAAAATGCCAATAATTAGCAGGCCTGTCATCTGACAGTGAAGGAGCAAACACTAAGTAAGACTTAGGAGAACAGTGATAGAATCTTTTTTGTTCCTGTTAATGCAACAAAAGCTACCTAATCTCATCAGCTTTTCTTTTATGGAAAATTGTGAATATCCTAATGGCCAACATGTTGCCGAGTTGCCTTCTATTATAAGCTATTACATGCTAGGAAGCAACACGTGCTTTATCAGTCTATTCTTATCACATGAAACCAGACACAGAAAACTCTCCATAAGCCATTCTAATAGAGGAGGTATTGATAATTCATAATAGTTAAGTTTGCCATTTGAATGCATCATATATTTTGCTGAGGCTTGTATAAGAGTAATTTAAATTAAAAATTATCAAAGTTAAACTCATGCCAATGGATGGAAACAGTATTAGGAAATGATGTTGGTATGCAGAGATAAATCATAATAGTATTAATTTGCTATGATAAGAAAAACAAAGATAACTTTTGCATGGAAAACTTAACCAAGGGTAGGTAGCAACAATCTTTTTTTCATTTTTTTTGGAGTAGTTTTATATATTGAGAGACATGTTTCCACACACTGTAAAGAATTTAGTGGATGAATTGGTTCAGTCAGCTATATCTCTTTATGACTAAACTCTTAATAAGTTTAAGTTCATGGGTCTTCAACACTAGACAAAGAACTACAGACAACTAGAGAGAAATTATGGTCTCCCCCAAAAGGCCCCACAGTTTGTTATTTAATAGCAAATGGTTAGCCCAGAACAAATATACATTCATGTAACATATACAGACTGAGGGGTTGTATTTGTGCATTTAGAATGCATGCAAATACACACAGACACATACACACACACACACACACACACACACAGAGAGAGAGAGAGAGAGAGAGAGAGAGAGAGAGAGAGAGAGAGACCNAGAGAGAGAGAGAGAGAGAGAGAGAGAGAGAGAGAGAGAGAGACCTTCGATTAAAGAAAAGGTGGCAAAAATTTCAAAGATAGAAGAAGAGGTATATGGGAGGGATTGGAGAAACAAAGAGGAGAAAATACTGTAATTATATTATAATATCTAAAATAACTAAAATTTAAGATATATACACTAAATTCGTACATTAGCTATATAGGGTATGCAAGAAGAAGACATGTCAATACACAAGAATTCAAAACATCCCGTTTTTGATATGTGAGACAGATAAGGAGATTAAGGCTCCCCAGTTGAGATTTCTGATAATAAGAGCTTTAACATATACAGGTATACCACAGAGAACGCCAATAGTGTTTAAAAGTATAAGTTTGTGAAATTGGGCTATACATCTGACTTCCACATCTCTTCATGGTTAGCACAGCAAAGTCATGCAGCATGGAGGAGACCTGAGCTTTCTTTCTGTGCTCAGGAGAAAAGGGCTTCATTAATACCCTGTGTAGCCTAGAACAGACAATAATGTATGAGAGCCCAAGTAACATTTTAAGGTTTGATTACGGGGCCTAAGAGATCCATAAAACTAATACTTATTGAGATGCTGCAGGTTGTTTTCTTATAAGATGACAAGTCACATATTTTATACAGAATATACATAAATATTAATATATAATTTAGAAATTGTCTGTCTTCTTTGGAGAGAGGGGTTTCAAGACAGGGTTTCTCTGTATAGCCCAGGCTATCCTGGAAATTTCTCTGTACATTAGGCTTGCCAAACTCAGAGATCCTTCTGCCTCTGCCTCCTAAAACATTGGATTAAAAGCATGTGCCACCACCACCCTGTGTAACCGTCAATCTTATTAAGAATCTATGAAATAAAATTATCTTCACTTCCACAAAACTGTTCTGATAGTTTATTAGTCATTATACTTTATATTTCTCCCAATAACATTAACAAGAAATGGAAATTTCTTCAAATTTGAACAACAAACTTCCAAAGAAACATTTGCTTCAGCAAAGTTTTCTATATTTATTAGAGCATCAGCCATACTATATTAAACTGTTATTTAGCTCCAGTGTGTTAGTAAATACCTGTAGCCTCACCAGTACTTAATGATTGGCAGATTATGAATTTCTGGGTAGCCTGAGCTACCCAGAAAAAAAAGTGAGACCTAAATTGGATCTAATAAGACATCTCCATTACTAAAAGTACAAGCTGCTATTCCGGAGGAGGCAGGTTCTGTAGCAAGAACCCACATGCCAGAACACAGCTGTAGTGAAGTTCCAGAGAATGAGACCATCTTCTGGCCTCTGCACACAAGTGGTGCACAGACATATATTCATGTAAAATATCCATTCACACAAAATTTAAAAAATTCTCAAAAGTCAAAACAATTCAGTGTATGCTAAACAAATTAAAGGCAACTTTTAAAAATAAACATTAAAAGAAATTAAAATACTACAAAGCAATATATGAAGAGTCTTTAAAACACAAATGTAAAAGTATAAAATTAAAACTCTCCAAATGGGGTGAAACATTAACTCTTGGAAATTCACATTAACATTAAACAACAACAACAACAACAACTGAAAGCAGTGAGGCTTTAAGCAGATTTCTAGTGTTTAGTCAGTGATAAGAAAGATTTTTGAAGAAACACATTTGGTCACATATATATGTAAAACGTATGAATATGTCATTTTTATTAGTGAATGAATATAAGCAATCTAAATATAGTCATAAGCATATATATGCATGTGTATATGTGTGTTGGAGCCAATAATAAAGACAGATTATTCTTAAATTTCTGCTATTAGGTTTGGTATTACAACTGTACTTCTTTTGTATATTAACTCAACAGACTTGCCAGAGGATCTAGTATAGTCTCAGGTTACTAGAAAACTGTTATGTTCACATATTTATGAAGAGTCTATTTAAAAGGAAGAAATAAGTTTAAAGTCATCAAAGTGGACTGATTATATATTATGACTATTAGGTATTTTGTATATTAAATGCATTAGCCAGATTGAATTTCTCTACTCTAATTTATGTATACTTTGTCAAGCCCAGAAACCATTTGCTCCTACTTCTCATCAAGATACAGTCTAAGATTCACTTGATATATACAAAGCTCCATAATATCGTGGAGCTTTGCATAGAACTGCTAAAATTTACATGCTATTCAATGTAATTTATCTGAATAATACAAATATAGATAGAATAACGATTCAAAATGAGTGACAATTTTTCACTTGCAGACATTATCAAAAGAACACCTATGATTGTGCTTAGTTCATACACTGTTTAGAATCCAAAAAACAGGGAGATAGAGCCTCTCTAGCTCATATCTCAAAAAGCAAATAAAGCAATGCAAAGCATCGGTAATGCTATTAACTCTAAAAGTTCCAAGTAAAAATTAATTTCTTTACTTTATGAATGCATCCACTATGTATTAATAAAGCATCATTGGATAAATAGTATCACAAAACTACATTCTTACATTAATGACAAAAAACAGAAACAAAAATCATGACACCATTTTATCAGTGACTATTCGATGGAAATAATGACAAAAGAAAAAAAAACATTAGACATAGGAAAAATAAATTTATTTTCTTCAGAGAATAATTTATTACTTGCTACCTCTGGATCCTGCTCTGAAGTGCCTTTAGTGCTAGAGAAATAGGATGACACATTTCATAAGATAATACAATATAAAGGTACTATATCATTAACTGTGTGAAAAAGAGCTCTGTTAAACTCTTCAAAAAATGAACAAATTACTAAGGGCAGAAAAGTCATTAAAACTCATTGCTCTAACATATAGAAGTCATTAACAACAAACCTTGGCTCAAAATCACATTCTCACTTACTACCTACAAAATCAAGGCATATTCTTAAAAAAACAATAAACCATATAGAGTTGAAATGACAACTAAATAAAATATGGATTCACAAACCACAGCTATTGAGATATATGAGATTTTACATTATCATTCTATTGCTATAATGATTCCTGTTACTATTGGTAGTCATTCTAATGATGGCGTTAATACCAGAAGTATTAAAATCTATATTGCAATCCATAATGTCAGTTATTTTAAAATCCCCTTGATTAGAATGTGAAAGGTAGTCTATCCCAACATCTCTCTAAAAATGACAGAATCTCTGTCTCTAAAATCCCTAATTTTATGCTAAAAAATGCCAGTTTTTAAAAAAAAGTGTTCGTGCCCTCCTAAATTGAAACTCCTAGTGTGTTAATAATAATGGGGGGGGGCAGTGCTAAGATAACAATGATAAACAAATAACAGAAACCTAAACATTGAATATATAATAAAGTAATGGATTAAAGATAGGATTGTAAAAAGACTGAAAATTAATGTTGATAATGTTTCCCTAAAATCCACATGTGAAAATCTAAGACTCAAGTAGATGCAACATCTAATAGAAAAAGAGTCCAGAAGGAAATCTTAGACCTTCCTTCATGTAAGGAAGTACATGAAGGTGTCCTCTACAACTTGCAGTGAATTTCTTATCTCCAGGACTGGAAGAAATGTGTGTCATCATGATGACAAATTGTTTGCTAGAACACCATTACTCTGTAGACCTGCTAATATCACTATATAAAATGTGTACATGGTGAGACTGACAGTTCATAATTGTAAAGACAATTGGACAATTTTCTGTATTATGAAAATGGACATAAATTAGATTTTACCATTCTTTTGTCTTTTCATTTCTTCAAAAAATATAGAAAAGTGTGTTAAGAAATAAAGCAACATTATATATATCCAGGGCTAGCCAGCCAAATTCAAAGTTAAAAATTCAATTTAAAATGTTTTTTAGTAGAAAACTTAATAATTGTATGTACATATATCATCAAACTATGTTCTACCAAAATATGATACTTCAATTATTAAAAGTGAACTTTATATGTACTTAACATATTTATAAAACTTCATTTTCAGTTATTATTAAACCTAAGCAGCATTGAAAAAATATGTTATTGACAAAACTGTTTTATTAACCTCTTAGGTTTATTTCTTATATTACCTCCAAGCAATATTAAAACCAAAGAAATTGCTTACAACTTCCAAACACACACTATCTTTGTTCTTCCTAAAGCCTCTAGAGAACCCTACAAATACTAATTAGAATTAGCAGTTATAAGCTACACATTTCATTATTATTTCAATTTTAGTTAATATTAACAATCATTACTTTAACTCTTATATAATATTATTATTTTCTATAATTGCTGCAGTTTTGTAAAGGTAAAAATAACACTATCATTAAAGTCTGCATGGTTATATATCTCCAAATATCTAACTGAATAAAATAGAGCTAGAAACCATACAAATTCCAATAGTTACAGATATGTATATTCTGAAAGACTCCAGCAGTCTGAAAAAGTTCTACAGCGGCTCTCATGTTCGATAATACATACACACACACACACACACACACACACACACACACACACACACACACACACACATATATATATATAATGTTTATATTTCCTTAATAGAAATAACATGTGGAATTACATATGATGGTCTATAAGAACATAAATGGCATAATAAAGAAAATGCAGGTTTGAAAATTAGGAAAGTGCTTACAGATGATAAAAAGAATTCCTACTATTCAAGGATTATCATTGTATCTTGCTGAAGCTAGTGATACTCATTCACAATTTGCAAGATCCATCATTCAAACAAGCAGGGATCATGAATTAAGATTCTCACTGAAAATATCATGCCAGAAGTGAAAAGGAATCTGACCCTAGAAGACTCATTCTCTAGGAAGAGGAGTGTTATACACATTTCATAATTTTTGTATGGCCTTTTCTATTAGTTATTAACAATGCTATAAAAGCAAATTGGTGATAGAATAAAAATTTCTAGCCAAGTCTGGCAAAACTGTTTATAAACTCTCATTTTCATTTCTATATTTCATGAGAATCTCTTATTTTGAGCAAATGTTCAGACCTAAAGACAAGCTTTATAGTATGTGATTCTGCTCACATTAATGAAAAAGGAGCGAACCAACATTCTTCACTGTGAAGTTCTCACCAAGTCTCACTCCAAAGCCAACAGCTGCTGTGTGTGCTTTCAGCCCAGTATGCACTTCTCTTCCTCCCACTGTTAAGTTAATAGGAGACCAGAGGCTTGATGCTGGCTCTAAAATTCGAGTTCAACCTAATTAATATATATAGTTTTATAATAACCAGCTGAATCCCCAACAATAACAAAGAGTCAAGCTTGGATCACAGAATGGTCAAACAAGGCAAATGTCTACATGTGATAAGCCGCCTGTTTTCTCTTTTTGTGTCTAGGCTTAGCATACAAAAGATTGCGATTCATGTGAATCTCTACTGACCCTGGGTGTTACAAAATTTACGAGTAGTTCTTTGTTCCAATAAATTCAGTTAAGTTTCAGTCATCTAAATTTTTAATATTTTGCTAATGTTATTCCCTACCCAGAAAGACTTCTTTCTATCTTTCCCTATTGAAACTGTACTGAAATGTTCATAGCACCACTCCTGTATTATTCATTTTATTTCAATTCTACATTAGCTGTATTTTATGCTCCCACAGCTTTTGAATAAATGTTCAATATTCTAACATTTACTCCAAACTGACAAAATATAGTAATCTCTCTACCTCAGTCAATAAACTATGAGTTAGCTTTCCGCTGCAGGGAGAAGAAAATAATTAGTTCTTTTCTGTACACATACTAGGTATTTTACAAACTAGTAAAATAAAATGAGATAATCCTTTTCTAAAATAGAAATAAACTTCTTTTTAGTGGAAGATTAAAAATAATTTTCCCTAAATATCTAAGAATACCTATAAATCTAAATATTATAGGTATTAAAACTGGTACATTAAAGCTTCGTTCTATTTAGCAACTCTCAGCTACTTTGAATTTTCAAACATTCACTTGACAATATAGACTAGTAATGCTTTATAGTGCATTTAGTGAGAATGGAGCCATGTGCTCTCCAAAGTCCTTGCAGTAGGGGGTAGTTCTCAAAAGGTTTTGGAACACTGAATCTAACAGCCTTGGAAATAGGTCTTAGAAACAAAGGGTTGGTGGCTCATTCCAGAATGGTGCTGATTGAGCTGCAATGAGCAGTAGAATGGAGAAGAAAGTGGCACCCTAAAGCTATGAGAGCCAGGGCAGGGCAGCTTTTGTTTGCTGGAGTCAGAACCTCCTGCTGATTTCTTACTAAGCCTGCCATCTATTGACCAAATTATGAATCAAGGCACTGGGAATGTCAAAGAATTTCAACTCGGAATTTCAACAAGAAGACAATTAATACGTAAGATGGTTAATTAAAGCATCAGTGTTGGGTCACCAAAATGTGTTTGTTCTATTGCATCCATGTACAGGATGTACTATAATATTTAACTGATCCTGAAATGCTGCCACCCTTCAGAAATAAATCAATGATGCCAAAGGTTTCCACTGTCCTTATATATACTTAAATATTCAAAATTAACAAAATAGGAGTAATGCCACAAAGAAATTTGAAGAATTAAACTTAAGGGGAATGCAGTGAGTGCATAATTTGAATATTTTTTCTGGTTTCATTCATTCATTAGGTTTTCGCAAGGGCATTAAGAATTACTTCTTGTCGGGCAGTGGTGGCGCACACCTTTAATCCCAGCACTTGGGAGGCAGAGGCAGGCAGATTTCTGAGTTCGAGGCCAGCCTGGTCTGCAAAGTGAGTTCCAGGAAAGCCAGGGCTATACAGAGAAACACTGTCTTGAAAGAAAAAAAAAGAATTACTTCTTTTCTAACTGATGAGCTCTAGTGAGTACCACAAGGAAGGAAAGAGATTCTCTTTCCAAACAAACATTTGTAGTAACAAAAACAACACACATACGCACCCACCATCAGATAAGTAAAGGTGAAAACCTAATGAACATTTATTAAGTGTCTGTTAGATACCAAGCAGTGAGGGTGCCAGGTGCTGATATGTATATAAGCTGATTCCATTTTCCTACCTAGTTAAACATTAGTCTATTCCCATTATGGATGAGGTAATTCAGTCAGTGGAAGTTGCTTTTATTACAATTGAGGAAAGTAGATGCAACTCTGTTCACCAGCCTTTTTCAAGTAGGCAGCACTTTGCACTACCATTACTAACTTACATTGTAATGGGTTGATTTTAAAAGAAATCACACACACACACACACACACACACACACACACACAACTGAACACACACCGCAGTCCACCTTATGGTTTGTCCTTTTGTTTCTAATTTTACTCCCTTCATTTGTAAAATACAGAATCTAGGCTTACTTAGTCATTTGTATAAACCAGACAAAGGGTAATTTTATAAAATAGGTTTCCTGTAGGAGTCAACACAAAAGTCAACAGTGTTCCACAGCAAAAATATTCAAATATGCAAAGTGAGAAAATCAAGAAAAAAAATAGTTAAAAATGGCCTATGAACCGATGAAAAATATTCAGCATCACTTTAATAGAAAAGGATAGGAAGTATGGTATCTCATACTTGAAATCTGGAGGCTAAGTGGTTTCCATGACTCTATAGCCATCTTGGTCTGCATACTAACCTAGGCTACAGAATAATTTCATTCTCAGCACCTTGCCAAAGGCAAAAACTATATGCCTAAACATTTAACATTTTCATCTATAACATGGGCAAAGGTTTTGGAGAAAAACCATAGACTGAATATCTGATTATCCTAAATATATAATAGCAGAAGTATTTCAGCTATTGTAATTTTATTATTAAATTGGGTAATATTTACAAATACAAAATATTATACCTTGGGGATAAGACACAAGTTTAAAAAAGAAATCTGTTTATGTTTCCTATACACATCTTAAAGCAAACAATTCTGTGGATACTTTGTTATAGGCATGGATAAGTGCTACTGAAGGAGAAATTTTAAATTGGAAGTGGATGATAGCAAATAAGAAAAAAGTAAAATTAATAAAAATTTGTTTAAATTTCATAGTTCTTCTGAACACTCTAATCACCACATATCTCCCCATTCTACTTGCCATTCTCTTTCTCCAAACTGACATCATAATGAACCAGATGAATGTCAAAGATAGTCACTTAAAAAAAAAAACAAAACTACAGAATATTCCCCATTATTCGTTGTAAAGGCTAATTTATACAATGTAATGTCTACATTTGACTCAATTATCATTTCTTCAATAACTACTAAAATCACTATGGTCAAAAAAATACAAAAGACCACAATGACTCACTGTGAGACTTACATATTAATTGAATTACATGTGTGGAATGTTGAAAATGTTATAGATAAGATCTTAAAGAAGTAATTTTATTAACAAGTCCACAACCAAATTTTCTGAGGATAATATCTGGACATTAATTGAGAATATATGCTTATAAGGAAAACTAGAAAATTTCCAGAAAAATAAGCTTGATATATTGTACATGATTTAAAATAAACAAAGTTTAACTGCTACCACACCAGTCTTTGTCCAGTATCATTCATATAGTTCAGAGGTACTAGTGTTCCATGATGCAATTTTGTGTTACATGGGAAATCTACAAATTAATCTCCTGTTCCTCAACAAAATAACAATTTTGTTAGATATACCATAAATATTAAATAATGGTAAAATGTATACTTTATGTTAAATAATAATATTTATGCAAAACAAAATTCAAAGAAGACTTTTTTGGTTACAGAGAAAACTGTAGCTAAAACATGAATATATTTATGTTTGTCCCTGTTTACTGTGAGAAAACAATGCATTAATAGTTTCTTAGCACATTTTACTAGAGAAATGAATTCTAATATACCAGGCGGAAAAATTTATAATGTTTAAAAATAAAAGGTACCTTTCATCTGGGAAGGAAATGTCAAGGCCAGTTTTGCAAATAGATCTGGATTCTCATACTTCTCTTCTTTAAGTTTTAGCCAAACACAGTTTTCAGATAATTCTTTAGGCTCAATCTAACACAAAAATAACACTGATAAGTTTTTGTGTTGCAACTTCCTATTTAATTTTTCAACCACTTATTTGCCTTTGTTCATCTCTCTACTAAATCAATTTCAAATATATATAAAAAATTGCACATATAAATTTTCAGAGGAACACTTACAAATCTGATGCTATACAGAAAAGCTACCCAACAGCAATGAGAAAAGTACGTATGAAAATGTCTACTGAAAAGACCCTCAACATACTATAGTATATCTCTTCAACTTGTGTGTGTGTGTATGTGTGTGTGTATATAAATATATATATATATTTATATATATATATATATATACAAATGTATATATACATATGTATATATGTATATATATATATATTATTCTTATACCTAGTTTTTTAAAAAATATATATCAAGTATTAAATTTTATTGTATGATTTTAATACATGTACAATAAATTCATTGCTTCCATTTACTCTTCCCCAAACTGTCTTATCCACCCATTTATTTGGGTCCCTTCCTTTCCACAATATTAAAGTATAAAATTAAAGAAATAAAACCCTTAACATTCTGTAAGAACAAAAATAACAAAGGCAACCTGATATTAACAAATAATTGTAATGAGAAATTAACAGTACTTAATATTTACAATGATAAACCTGTGATATAATTTTCATTTCATCATGTATTTCAAATACTTTTCAAGATGATTTTCCACTGTCTCTAGTACAATATCAAAGTATTTGGTAAGTTATCTAGGTCACACATTTCAAGATGATCATAAGATGATAAACCCACAGGAAAAAGCAATAATGTCTGTAATCTTTACACTAGCTGATACTGACGCACAGCAACCCATTTCTCACACATTGTCAATCATGGAAAAAGCAAAAAGGAACCTGGAGTTATATCTTACCTTGGACCAGTTGATTCGTTTCATAGATATATCAGGCTTATATAATTTTTTCTGCTTCATTCCATATGGTAGCTCAATTGGTCCTCCAGGGGGTGGTGGTGGAGGAGGTACTCCAGACAAAGTTGGTGGTGGTGGTGGTGGTGGAACACCAGGCATCCCAGGTAATGGTGGAGGAGGAGGAGGGACGACTCCTGGAAGTGGAGGTGGTGGTGGAGGAGGTGGTGGTGGTGGGCATGGTCCTGCACCTGGTAGTGGAGGTGGCGGAGGTGGACCTGGAATTCCAGATGGAACTCCCTGAAACAGAAACAAGTTTAATGCTCATAAGAAAATATAATACAAAATATACATATACTTTAGGTTTTCCAGTTTTAAGCTTGTATTTCTTTTTTTTAACCTTTCCAGATTATCCAGTTTATCAGAACCTCTAATTAAGATATTTTGACATACACTGTACAATTCAGATAATGACTATTTCTACTAATATATTAAGAGAAGGAAAGTAGACAGTTTCTACAATTTTTGAGAAAAGTCTAACACAATAAAACAATACCTTTTACTATAAATACAGTCAAAAAGTATAGTATATAGCATGGAATTGTTAGCCTAGATGATTAAAGTTTGAATAAAGTATGACAAGGTCATGGATTCAAATCCCTTGGGTGTCAATTAGTCTTATAGAAAGTATTTCACAGTACCACTAATTTAGCTGTCTTCAAATACTAATGATTAATCCTCAGTACCATCCATTTGCATACCCATATAAGCATATCAACATTTTACATCTATCATTCCTTTTTGTCCTTATCATAACCTAGTAATGCAAATAGGACATTTGATGCCATCTTTACCTCAATGCTCATGATGAGGAAAATAAATACAAAAAACTTAAATGAAGGCTGAGAATGTAGCTCATTTACTAGAGTTCTTGCATCACATGGGGAAGTCTTAGGTTGATACTCAGCCCAATTAACAAACAAAAACACAAACAAATGGATGGGTTGGACTGACAGATGGACAGACAGATAATCAAAGATACCACAGACAGAGAGACAGACAGATTATCAAAGATAGCACAGTGTAAAACAAGAGGATTTCAAATGAGGCCACCCTCTGCTACATATGTAGGTGGAGCCATGATCCATCCATGTATACTCTTTGGTTGGTGGGTTAGTCCCTGGGAGCTCTGGGGTTGGGGGAGGGCCATTATTTGATTTTGTTGTTGGTCTTATGGGGTTCCAGTCCCCCTCAGCTCCTTCAGTACTACCAGTGTGAGGGGGAAAGGCACCCTCTTAAAGACAAAGGGGAGGGAAGGTTTGCAGAGGGGAAACAAGGGAAGAGGGGCAACATTTGAAATGTAAATAAGTAAAATAACTAATAAAAAAGGAAAAAAAAAAACCAGAAGATACGATGGAAATATATAAACTCTCCCTGAAGCTGTGTGTTCCCACCTTTAAGTAGGCTTGTATAGAAGTATGAATATAGGGTCTTAACTGCTAAATCCAAATGCTGATTGGATTTTATTGTTTTTTATTTAATCAATAGACAAAATGAAAATTTCAAAAGGAAAACTAAAAACAAACAAAACAAAACAAAACAAAGCAAAAATGAGGATTTATATTTGAATGTGGTTCTCTTTCTGCTCTACTCTCTTAATGAAAGTGTCATTTACCATGAGAATTAATTCATACACATGGTTCATAAGTGGAGAATAACTTCTTTTAGCTGTCAGAAAGTAACTTCAGGTTGGTTCTCCAATGACAATTGATTACAAGACAATGACACTACATCCCATATTACTTTTAAGGATTAAATAAACCGTAAAACATCACTGATCACAGTGGTTCCCTTCACAAAATGAACATGGAAATACTTCAAAGAAACTAGTAGCAATTAGCAGACCTTTTTAAAATCAAAATATTATATTTCATTCATTGAAATTTCATGATATGGTGAATACTTCTTTTAGCAGGAAGAAGTCTTTTTTGTTTGTTTATTTCTTTTGTTTTTGTTTTTCATGACAGGGTTTCTCTGTATAGCTCTGGCTGTCCTGGAACTCACTCTGTAGACCAGGCTGGCCTCGAACTCAGAAATCCACCTGCCTCTGCCTCCCAAGTGCTGGGATTAAAGGCGTGCACCACCACCTCCGGGCTTATCTTGGCTAATATAAAATTTCTACTAGGACAATTTCCTGTCCCAGTTAAATTATGAAGTAACTTTCAGAATAAAAAATATTGACTAAAATTTGGATAAACAATTTAAATAACAATTGTATTCATAAATATGCTTTAAATTTTCATTTATACTTGAATTGACATGATTGCAAAAATATATCCATTACAAAGTTAACAAGTATTATTAACAAATTTTATTCATATGTATATTCATGCTTATATGTTTACATATATAAATACATGTACATATTATTAGTATACTCAAAAATGGCTTGCCATTTGTACTGGCTAGTTTTGTGTCAACTTGACGAAAGCTGGAGTTATCACAGAGAAAGGAGCTTGAGTTAGGGAAATGCCTCCACGAGAACCAGCTGTGGGGCATTTTCTCAATTAGTGATCAAGGGGGACGGGGCCCTTGTGGGTGGGACCATCTCTGGGCTGGTAGTCTTGGGTTCTATAAGAGAGCAGGGGAAGCCAGGGGAAGCAAGCCAGTAAGAAACATCCCGCCTTGGCCTCTGCATTAGTTCCTGCTTCCTGACCTGCTTGAGTTCCAGTCCTAACATTCTTTGGTGACAACAGCAGTGTGGAAATGTAAGCTGAATAAACCCTTTCCTCCCAACCTGCTTCTTGGTCATGATGTTTGGTTTCATAATAGAAACCATTCTATTATGATATTTTCTTAACACGAAAGTTAATTTTTTTTGCTTGACCTTTTCCTGACAAAGGATGTTAGTTCTAGTTTTATTTAAATTCTCCCAGTGACTTTTTCACCTCTTCAACAAACCACACTTCTTTCCTAGCCTCTGACTAAGACACCATTCCTGTAATGAGATCCTTTTTTAGAAATCTGGAGGAATTGCACCAACCTGTAAAAGCCTGATTTTTACTCTTATGTAAGATTAATAACATTATTAGAAAAATTCAATATTAGAAAATATGTACTTTATTTGACAAGTATTTTGGAAAATGAAGTTTATTTTGAATACTTGTGATGTACAATCTATGTTTCTTCTTTTCACTAAAAAGTTAATGCAGAAGGGAAATGTAAATATTCAATAAACATGTTAAACAGCAGTCAATATTTTTCCTCTGTTAGATATAAGACATTTGTACAATCACAACCAAAATTCCTTAAAGTCATAAAGACTTGAGGTATAGATTAGAAATACTGCTCACCGTATAAATGGACCTAAAAAAAAGTACAAGTGCATAGGGTTTTAACTCAAATAAATATTTACTTTACAAGTTTGAAGCGTCTCAGTATCAAGTCATATCAGTCACTTCTTCATTTAATAATTACAAGTCAAACAATCAGACCGGAATTTAATGCAGCACAGCAGTTGCTACAGCTAGTTAGGGCACGACAGCACAATCTGGTCTACCCAGAGAGTTTCACACCAGCCTGCACTGAAGAGTGACAGGGTGTCTCAAGAAAAAGAAGAAAGGAGGAAGAAGAAGAGGAAGAGGGAGTGGAAGAGGGGGAGGAGGAAGAAGAAGAAACAAAGAAAAGCTTCATCAAGATGAGTGTTTTTTTTTTTTTTTTCATCATAAGTTGGCTTTTCTGACACAAAGCAACCATACTGTACTCAGGCAAGCAAGGTAATCCCTTTAATACTAGCACTCAGAAGACAGATGCAGATGGTCTTCTGTGAATGCAAGGCCAGCCTGGACTACACACAGAGTTTCAGGCTAAACAGGGCTACAAATTGAGTCCCTGTCTCAAAAAAAAAAAAAAATGAAAACAAGAAAAGATATTGTGGCCAAATGAGTCAGGGAAGGACATGAGCTACAGGGTTTCATCAGTATAGGATATCTCACACTATTTAATAGGATACGATGACTTGCAAATCTCCGAGTACTTATGTTAGCAGACTATGGAACACTTTGTGAAAATTATTAAAATATTTATAACTATTACATGATAAAGTTGGCAGAATGAAAAGTATAGAGCCAGTAAGCTACAGATCTAATAGAAGGAAAGGAGATTTTAAAAAAGCAGAGTTAAGAGAGTAGTCAGAGGCTAGGCTGCAATGGGAGTTAAATGTAAAGCAGCCCCTGGCAGGATGCTTTAATATTTCTGATGAGGAGGTTTCCTTTAATCCCAGATGCAACAGGCAAGCACTGCACACAATTAATTCTTCAATAATAATAATTGGAACAATGTTCTATGAAGATTCATTCTCCATTGACATAAAACATGAACTTGAGGAGGAAAAGACTATAGGCAGGAAGACAAATATGAGACAATTAAAATAGCTTGGGCAAAATGTAATGGAAGTAGACCAGAAAGAAGTGTGGTTTGTTGAAGAGGTGAAAAAGTCACTGAGAGAATTTAAATAAAACGAGAACTAACATCCTTTGTCGGGAAAAGGTCAAGCAAAAAAAAGTTAACTTTCATGTTAATAAAATATCATAAATGCAACATCATGCAATTATATGATGGATTAGACTCTAGTCAAACACCCGTCAATAATGATGACCATTCAGAGACCCTTGAGAATCTCATGATACCCTAACATTATTTTTTTAAGAGACATCACTTTGTAAAAATCTGGACATTTGAAATTTCTGGTTATTTGTATATAATGGCAATATTATAATAAATCCAAAAAAAAATGAAGTGGGAAAAAAAGAATATAGTGGTAAATTTTAAAACAAATAAAAATGGAGACTGAGCTGGTTTAAGGCAATAGAAAAGATTAAAAACATTGAGTTTGATTTCAATACAAAAGACTTGCCTATGGGGACAGCTACAAATGTAAGATAGACTCAAAAGCCTTGACACCTACTAAAAGGTGATGTATGAGCATATGAAACTGAGTGGGACATTTGTGCAAAGAAATGCAAAGCAGAGAAAACTGCCAAGGGCAGAGAGAACACAGAGATATCTCACCATTGGGGAATGAGAAAATAAGGGAAATCTAGTTCTCAGACGGGAGTAGCATAATACTGGAAGGGAAAACAAAGGCTTAAATGGTGAACATAAATGATATATGGGATGTGGTTAACAAAGGGTACCACCATGCGTACTTTGTAGCTTACCAGGGACTTTGGAAGTAATTCCTTAGCATAATATTAGAAAAAGATGTAGTCAATCAACCACTACCTCCTAGACATTAAGTATTTAAAGGCACCTTCATAAAGTCCATATTATTCTTTTAATCCACAACATTTGTTGAGGTTATACATAGTTCTAAAGTGTAGACACCTTAATTAAGAGGTATTTTTGAATGTATGCAAAGAAATGCAGCTAGAAATAAAGTGTCTACATTCTGAATTGAAGATAGTCTTGATTTAAAGATCTCAAGAAGCCTTGTGGATAATTAAAATTCATGAGCATTTCTATATTCTTTTTGAAAGAAAATACTATGCACACAATTTTTCACATCATCATGAAAATTTCATGTCACAAACAGTTTGGCTTGTATAATGTATTCTGGTAAAAATATTCAGGGCAGTTTGAGCAAATGAAGTCTTATTTATTTCCAAACACTAAAATGATTTGCTGTCCTGGAAAAATCAAATCTGTACTTATTTCAACTAAAATGTGAAACTGTGAACAGCAACCTAAAGGTCTGCTTCTGATCACTGTTTTCCTTCTGACTAACAAGATAATTTTCTACCACCAAATTCACTGTGACGTCGTCGACAGTTTGTTTCCTTACCTGTGCTCGAAGGTGCTGGATTTCTGTTTCCAGTTCTTTGATTTTTTCATCTCTTTTCTGAAGCTCAGCTTGAGCTTCCTGGCGAGCTGTGAATTCTTCATCGAACTGCAATGGCCAACATAAATGCATGATTACTAATATGTGTTTGAGAAAGATTTAAACCTTATGTAGTAAATATGTAGAACAGTTTTTGCTTTGGTGAATTCAGAGAGATACACAGAAAGATATTTAATTATTCTTCTGACAAGTATCCACACAGGTATAATTCTCCTTTTTTTTTTTTAATAAAAGGAAAAAAGTGGATGGACTATGAAATCACTCTTCAGAGGCAATGGAAAATAGCTTGTTATAGGAAATTCATTTGTAGAATATACAATGTTGCCACTATTCTTTTAAGTTTAGTTAGAGAGTGAGATAAAAATATGGAATGTATTTATGACGTCTAAATGTATTTAGTCTTTAAAAAGATTGGGTTTTCACAATGATAAGAACTATGTATATTAACATGAATTACACTGAGAGATTATTACTGTCATAATCTCCATTGCCTAGCATCCAAAAAATAGTACTTCACAATATCTGACAGTACAGTGATATACACTGAAGTTCTAGTCTACATCAGATTGTTAACAAGAACAACTCAAGAGAGGAAAATGAGGTAGTTTTGAATGTAGAAGTGTAGGGGTGTACTGGCTGGTTTTGTGTGTCTACTTGACACAGGCTGGAGTTATGACAGAGAAAGGAGCCTCCCTTGAGGAATTGCTTCCATGAGATCTAGCTGTGAGGCATTTTCTCAATTAGTGATCAAGGGGGGGAGGGCACCTTGTGGGTGGTGACATCCCTGGACTAGTGTCTTGGGATCTATAAGAGAGCAGGCTGAATAAGCCAGGGGAAGCAGGCCAGTAAAGAACATCCCTCCATGGCTTCTGCATCAGCTCCTGCTTCCTGACCTGCTTGAGTTCCAGTCCTGACTTCAGAGGTGATCAATAGCAATGTGGAAAGTGTAAGCTGAATAAACCCTTTCCGCCCCAACTTGCTTCTTGGTCATGATGCTTGTGCAGGAATAGAAACCCTGACTAAGAAAAGGGGTGTAGCCCTAATTTGATCCTTGAATCACATAAGATGGCCAGAGAAAACTGAATCCTCCAAGTTGTTCTCTAACTGATGTACATGGGCAAACACAGACCAACAAGTATACAGAATGGGGTGGCAGGAAGAGAGAGAGAGAGAGAAAAGAGAGAGATTTTCCAAAATAAATAATTAAATACATACATATATGCATACATGGATACATACATACATACATATACATATGTACATGAGGAAGGGAAGAAAACAGAGATGGAAAAAATGAGAGGTGAAAATATGGGGTACTAAAGACCCCAACTCTACAAAAGGAGTATGTACATTTACTGCACTATATCCTAGCTCCTACCTCAATGATTACTTTAAGCAGACAAAAGTTAGACTCATATTTACAGGAAATACCATATAGGATTTGCTACTAAAATTTTTATTTTCTTTTTATTGTGAATGTCAACCCAAGACATTTTATATTTGTATAGATTATCCCGACAATATTATTTCTGTTTTTAAAGGTGATATATCGTATCACCCAGAACTCCACTTAAGCTGTATGAAATGATAGGGCAACACATTCTCTATTAATAAATATCCATCTTCCTACTAGATATGACCTTAGGAAATTATTACAAAATGCTATCCTGGTAAGTTGAAATACACATGTCTGGGTAAACTGTATGACAGTGTTTACATCAAACCTGAAACCCTGCTTATTTATGGTTTGATTCATGCCTGTTTTTGTACAAGAAAATGCCTTATAGACATTAGTTAAACAAAAATCTTTGCTAATATAACTACATTCCAAAACAACAATAAATACTTGAGGGGAAAGATCGACAGATCCTTCAGTGATCTACTTTTCCTACTTCACTAAGAAGATGGAGATCTCAGGCAGGCATAATAATGCATACCTATAACCCTCATACCCAGGAAGCAGACAGTAGGATCTATAAAGTGAGTTCTAGGCCAAGAAGGGGGATATAATATAATGCTGTCTCCAAAATCAAAACAAATGAACAACAACATAAAAATACCAGGACAAAAAAGAGAATTCCTTCAATATGATTTTATTCAATCAGAATGATTTCCCTAAGCTGATAATCATATTTTCTCAAAGTTAGTTTCTCCTATAGTGATTTTCAATATACTATCTACACAAGCACACATTTTCTGCTTTAAGTTTAGTATTATGTTGAATGTAACCATGAAGAATAGAAATGATACAAACCTCTTTATGAAGAAGAGAAGAGGTCGTTTTCCAACATCCTAATCTTAGACTCACATTTTAATTATGAAACGAGCACAGTTGAAAGAGAATAAGTGGCTTGCTTACAGTCAAAGGGAAATAGTGGAAATGCTGAGATGGAATCTTATGATCACAGTCTAATATTTTGGAAAACTAGGGTTAGGGGGTGAATATTATCAAAGCAGATTACAAAAATATCAAAAATCTAAAAACATAGTAAAAAATAACTATTTTATGTTTAAGGTAATGCAAAAAGACAACTAGGTCAATGCCACATATCCACTCTAAATATTGGCCATTAAAGTTGTAAGCAATTATCACCATATTTCCCTACGATTTCAGGATAACTTGTGTAATTACGGGAAATATGAAGATAGGCCATCACAATATGCTCCAATTTTACGCTCTAGTCAAATTTAAGGAGATTCTAAGACATTCAATGGAAATTTAAGACATTTTATTTAAAAGGAAAGTTTAATAAAGTTCTATTACACAAAAATATACATTTTACCAATAACAGGTTCACACAATTCCATTGTGCTCAACCCAACCTCTTATTATCTGTTCTTAGGCACGAAAGAGCAAAAATATTTCTTCAAGTGTCCAGAAGTAACTCAAATATTTTCCGAGTAATAGCAAAAGTGAGGCTCTAATCTCCCAGCTAAGTCATAACTGTAAAGGAATGAGTAAATGTAAGCACTTGCCTTCATGTCAGATGGCTGAACAGGTTTTCCCCCAGCCTTTTGTTTAATACTATCTCAAACCAGTACTAAAGAGAGATACATGCCTAGCATGCATGCTACCAAAAAATTCAAACCATAAAATTTCATCACCAGCTCAAGTCATAGCTTTAAAGGGAAACCAAGTTTCTACCAGTTCTCCATGGAAATGTGTAGTATATGTGACTGTGAAAGGAAAGCAATGAAGGAATTTGTTTTGCTTGATCAGTATTAACTATGTAAACTATTGGACAGATGATTTTATTTTATTTTTAATTAAGTATAATATGAGTAAGATATTTATTACCTAGTGAATTAGATTGATGAAGAGGGAATAATAACTATCTTATCTTATTAAAAAATAAATCAATATTGTGAAATGTTTGACTCTAGTAGTATAAACTACAACAAAATTGAATGGACAAGTTATAAAGTCACATGTAAAAAACAAAGGTAGTTATGGATTAACTATGATCAGTCTTACCTTCTTTGAAAATTCCATTGCTTTTTGCTCACTTTCTTCAACTTTTGCCTTATTTACACAAGCATCTATTCAGGTAAAGCACAAATGATTAGAAATATATGATATGGAATCTTCAGCTAATTATGACTTCCAGTATATGATTCTGCACTTTGCATATGAATTATTATTAAAGATATATTATTGTATACTATAATGTACATTTACTACCACAATTTTCTCTTCAGAGATAAAGCAAAAAAACTCAATTATCCAAAATATCTCTGATAAATTAGAAAGTCTTCAATTATAATTCAATTTTAACACTACAGAATTCTTTTAAAAATTATACATTATTATGTGGATAGAGGGGGTGAAGATGCCATGTTCAAGATAATGAAATCTCAAAATGCTCTCTCAAATCCTGGGAGAGGATTCATCAGTTCAGATTTTCCTTCTTTAACTTCTAAGTGGAAACAAAATTGTCAAGTACAAAAAGAAGAAAATTTAAAATTATAAACATCTAGTTAATAAACATTATGAGAAAAACTTCTGAGACTAAACTTTGTACATTACCCTAATATTTCTCCAAAGGAAAAACCTATGTCTGCAAGTTCGGAGAAGAGACTGAAGGAATGACCATCTAGAGACTGCCCCACCTGGGGATCCATCCCAGATACAGTCAACAAACCCAGACACTATTGTGGATGCTGACAGGAGACTAATATAGCTGCTACCTGTGAGGATCTGTCAGTGCCTGGCAAATACCGAAGTGGATGCATAGTCATCCATTGGACAGAGCACAGGGTCCCCAATGAAGGAGCTACAGAAAGTACTTCAGAAGCTGAAGGGGTTTGTAGACCCATAGGAGGAACATCAATATGGACTAATCAGTACTCCAAGAGATCCCAAAACTAAACCACCAATCAAAGAAAACACATGGTGGGACTCATGGCTCTAGCTGCATATGTAACAGAGGATGGCCTAGTCACTCATCAATGGATGGAGAGGCCCTTCATTCTGGAAGGATATGCCCCAGTATAGGGGAAAGCCAGGTCTAGGAAGCAGAAGTGGGCGAGTTGGTAAGCAGGAGGAAGGGATAGGGGATAGGGGATCTTCAGAGGGGAAACTAGGAAAGAGAATTAAAAAAATGTAAATATCTTTGAAATGTAAATAAAGAAAATATACAATCAAAAAAACCTATGTCTGAGCTGCGGTTTTATATAAATGATAGAGAACAGCTTTATTATAGCAGTTGAACAATGGAATGAATGCAAATGACCACCAAGAAATGCAAATTATTTTAAAATTCATATGTGAATACTACTTCACAATATAAAGGAATACAATATCAAGACATGAAATACAACATGAATGAATCTCAAAATTATACTTCATGAAAGGAAACAAACACAGAAAATGTGCCATGTGATGGTACTTACATTATATTTTAGAAAAAGAACCTAGTAAGAGAAAACTAAGCTAAAATAAAATCAGTATGAGAGAAACCAGAAACTGTATCATTAAAAGCATTGGAGAACATAAGAAGGAATGAAAACGGCAGAAATTTAGGATATTGAATACAATGGTGGTTTTATGTATATAATATGTTGCTAAATAAATGTATTAATTTATGTTTAAGTATACACATATATACTTTAAGTATCTATTCATTTACTATATAGTGATTAGCCTATATATTGAAAACAGGACAAGTTTTCTCAAATCAAATGTAAAAGAATTATTTTAATTTTTAAAAATTATTTTATCTTATATGTATTGCTGCTTTGTCTGCATGTATGTCTTTGCAGCACATGTTTGAAGTGCCAACCAGTGCAGAGACTTGAAGAGGACCAACCGGTTATAGATGGTTCTAAACTATCATGTAAGTGATGAAAATAAAGTCAGCGACCTCTTGAAAAGCAGGAAGAGTTCTTAACTGCTAAAATCTTGTATGCTACTCCAATTATTAATGCATTTTTATTATTGTAACAATGTTACAATATTACACACAACAATGAAAATAATACTGTCTAAAGGGGCTTTATATAGGTAATGCAAGTCAGAGTTTACAATGATTTTCATTTTGGTTTCCAATGGAACATCACTACAGAATTTTAGAAAAGTATTTATATGATCTAAGAAAGATAATAAATATACAAAAATTTGAAATCAGACTAGACTAGAATACTGAGGTTCAAGTGTTACTCAAATAGAGATCCCTATATAGCCTGAATGATGCTGAAATAATTAATAATTTTGTGTGTAAATGTGTATACATACGTATATTCTAATGAAAGTACCTCAATATTAACCACCACTGATAGCAATTAATTCTGAAAAGGTGATGCAAAAATGTCTAGAATTTACAAACAAGAATGTTCAAGTAAGCTGATAATAAAAACATATGATGAAAGGGATCAATTAGCTGATTTATTTATCATTTAAAAACATAAAAACAATCTAGGTGTAATGACAGCAGAACAGTGAGAAAATACAGATTAAAATAACCATGATAGATCATAATATGGCATGTATAAGCATGGCTCCAATTTTAATGTGAACATGGTCAAATCTCTACGATGTTCTGTGAAAAACACAGCTTAGCATTACTTACATTCACAGACACACACATTCATAAAAAAGCTACTTAAAAAACTCCAAAAACTCAAATAACCCCATTTAAAAAATGGGGTACACAGCTAAACAAAGAATTCTCAACTTAGGAGTACCGAAGGGGTGAGAAGCAATTGAAAAAATGTTCAACATCCTTAATCATCAGGGAAATGCAAATCAAAACAACCGTGAGATTCCACCTCATATGAGTCAGAAAGGCTAAGACCAAAAATTCAGGGGACAGCAGATGCTGGCTAGG
Source organism: Mus pahari (assembly GCF_900095145.1). Classification (NCBI taxonomy): domain Eukaryota; kingdom Metazoa; phylum Chordata; class Mammalia; order Rodentia; family Muridae; genus Mus; species Mus pahari. Next base: position 109,417,396 of record NC_034613.1, on the reverse strand, counting down.
ATGTGGAGAAAGAGGAACACTCCTCCATTGCAGGTGGAATCGCAAGCTTGTACAACCACTATGCAAATCAGTCTGGCGGCTCCTCAGAAAACCAGGCTTAGTACTACCAGAAGATCCAGCAATACCTCTTCTAGGTATATACCCAGAAGATGTTCCAACTNGTAATAAGGACACATGCTCCACTATGTTCATAGCTGCCCTATTTACAATAGCCAGAAGCTGGAAAGAACACAGATGTCCCTCAATAGAGGAATGGTTACAGAAAATGTGGTACACTTACACAATGGAGTACTACTCAGCTATTAAAAACAATGGATTTATGAAATTGCTAGGCAAATGGATGTATCTGGAGGATATCATCCTGAGTGAGGTAACCCAATCACAAAAGAACTCACTTGATATGCACTCATTGATAAGTGGATATTAGCCCAGAAACCTAGAATATCCAAGATACAATCTCCAAAACACAAGAAAAATCAAGAAGGAAGGCCAACACGTGGATACTTCATTCCTCCCCAAAGTAGGGAATAAAATATTCATGAAAGAAGTGGAAGAGACAAAGTTTGGAGCTAAGACGAAAGGATGGACAATCCAGACACTGCCCCACCCGGGGATCCATCCCATAATCAGCCACCAAACACAGACACTATTTCATATGCCAGCAAAATTTTGCTGAAAGGACCCTGATATAACTGTCTCTTGTGAGGCTATATGCCTGGCAAACACAGAAGTGGATGCTCACAGTCAGCTATTGGATGGAACACAGGGCCCCCAATAGAGGAGCTAGAAAAAGTACCCAAGGAGCTGAAGGGGTCTGCAACCCTATAGGTGGAACAACAATATGAACTAACCAGCACCCCCTGAGCTCGAGTCTCTAGCTGCATATGTAGCAGAAGATGGCCTAATTGGCCATCATTGGGAAGAGAGGCCCCTTGCTCTTGTAAACTTTATATGCCCCAGTACAGGGGAACACCAGGGCCAAGAAGGGAGTGGGTGGGTAGGGGAGCAGGGGGGAGCGTATAGGGGACTTTGGGGATAGCATTTAAAATGTAAATGAAGTAAATATCTAATAAAAATTGGACCAAAAAAGAAATGGAAAAATAATATATGAGAAATAATATTCAATCTCTGACAGCTATTGTTTTTCTGTCCACTGCCAAAAAATGAAAGTATTATAAAGATGGTATTCAATAATTTGTTGCCTTTAAAAACAATCAAATTTATGCATCAGTGTAGGCAATAATGGTGTGATTAGTTTTAAATATAATCCCCTAACTAAACAGCCAAAGAGGACAGCATACTACAAAATGGAATTTTGTCATCACTTATCAGAAAATAATATCCCTTCTTGGCATTCTCTATCTGTATCAGATAATTTCCTTACTATGTAAATTGTTTTCTCAAATTTCAGAACCACAGTAGCATATCTATATAGACTCTACTACACGATTCCCACAATTTTTCTGTGAGGATAAACTGAATTAAAGAACAGGAGTCAGGTTTCCAAAATGTAAGGCATTTACCTATTAAAACATCATGGCTTTGTGTGGGATACAATGGCTGACCTTCAATTGATTCAGTACTGCTGAAACTCATCAAAAAGAAATATATCAACCTATAAGGAGAATTCTTATGATCCTCCAAACTAACAGTTATAACAATTGAACAGTCACAGCAACAATGAATTAACAGATACTAATAGAAATTCAGTGAGAGACCTATGCTTAAAAAGTGGTCAGGCAGAAGGTGTGCACATAATCCATACCTATAAGATGAGTGAAATCAAAGTCTATGCGTTGCCTGTACTTGAAGTCTGGGTCCATACCACTGCAGTGCAGCACTATCTGTGAAACACACTCCTCAATTATTTTATAATACTGTGGCCTGTAAAAGAGAGAAAATATTTGAGAATACTTTTTTATTTGCATCAATCAATTTTCGTATGAAGGGATTCTGAATGCATAAAGAATTCAGGTTGTTTTTTTTTTCCCCAAGCACTAAGAAAGAAATAATTCCACTAACATTTACACTTCTGTAGAGAAAATATGACTAAGGCTTAAACAAGGTCTGAACATTATGGGGACAAATTGAGTGTGATGTAATCAGCTGAAAAGTATGTACAGACTTAATATTCTAGTTTGCAAGGATTCATGCTTGTGTTCAAAAATACTTATCGACCTTATCTATCTATTTAAGGTATTGTTTCGAAAGTTAATGAAAATAAATGTTCCCTTAGTCCTAAACCTATGAGCACAGAAACAGTTAAAGACAGCCACAAGTTCCCCTTTTCAAAAAAAGATGGGTTTCTTGGCCTTGGGTAGCAAGCTATATCTTGAATTCAGTGCAAAGCATTTACTCAGGAAAGTCACACTAGCTTACAAAACTGGGCTGTGTCATTTCTTTTACAGACTAATGTGGAGAGCTATGTATGAAGCATATTTCTAAAAAAAAATCTGTTTTATAAAATCATGTACATTTAATATGCATAGCTACAGTTACAATTTGTGTGACGTGTCAAAGGGTTTAAAACACATCATTTTTCTTTAATCTCCCAAGGTTATTTTGGCATTAAAAATGACCACTGACTGGAAAAATAAAAATAAGAGACATTTTGCATTAAAATTTGCAGAAGACAAATTGTCATGAGCTAATAAATTCAACAGTACTTCAGAGAGATATTATGTAACACAAAATATGATATAAACATCTCTAAATATCGCTTGTCAAACTAGTAAAAACTTGAAAATGAATAAAAACAGACTAATTAATCTGCATATTTAATCATGTGGTTATTCCTAAGATTAAGAATGAAAAAAAAGTGGCATTGTGTCTTTAGGGTTTCAAAAACAATCACCAGGCCAGGCGTGGTGGCCCACGCCTTTAATCCCAGCACTCGGGAGGCAGAGACAGGCGGATTTCTGAGTTGGAGGCCAGCCTGGTCTACAAAGTGAGTTCCAGGACAGACAGGGCTAAACAGAGAAACCCTGTCTCGAAAAACCACAAAAAAAAAACAAAAACAAAAACAAAAACAAAAACAAAAAACCAATCATCAGATCTGGAGATAAATAATATTAGTCCCTAACGTCACCCTGTGAATTACTAAGAACAATACAGCTTTCCCCCTTATCCAATTTGTAAAATGAAAGTACATGTCATACCTCTACCCAAGAATATTATAAGGAGCAAAGGATTATATGTGCAGCAGAGATATCTCAGTGAATTAAAGCACCAGATGTGTACAACTGGGTTCAAATGCCCAGTATGCAAGGAAAAAGGCAGGGATGGTGATGGACATCTGTAAACCCAGACCTGTCTTGGGTGTTGACAGAAGGAATAGAGGAACTTATCATCACTCCAGTTTCAGTGAGAAAGATATTTTCACAAGATAATTTCACAGAAAATGTAGAACATAATAACCAATTTGACCTCCTGCCTCTGTGTTCACAAGAACATATCTATAACCATACTGTACACAAACATATATACAGACACACAAAAACCCTCGAACAAACTCCACAAAACACAAAATTTTTCAAAAATATGCCATGTATGAATTGTTTATCATTTACTTATTTATTTATTTATTTATTTACTTATTTATTTGGTTTTTGAGACAGGGTTTCTCTGTGTAGCCCTTGCTGTCCTAGAACTCACTCTGTAGAATAGGCTGGCCTCGAACTCAAAAATCCTCGTGCCTCTGCCTCCTAACTGCTGGGACTAAAGGTGTGCACCACCACTGCCCAGCTTATTTATCATTTATTAACATTTATCAAGAAATATATAATGCTGAACAAATTATGTTCCCAGGTACCCGAATAATCATGACCATTGCATCTTCGCCATTATGTATTACTACTTATACTGTTTTTTAAAGAAAACATGGATTAGTTCTTTCAACATTTTTCTGTCTCCTCAACATCATGAGGTTGATCAAATCATTGTATTAGCCTGAAGGAAAGAAAATTACCTTATGCTATTTTAGAACTGTCACTTTTTATTGTCAATAAAACATTCTGGTAGTATTCCTTTTAAAATTATTAGAGCAAGTTTTGCAAATTCAAAGAACCTAGTATGCCATAAGAGCATAAAGCAACTATAAGTACCTTGAACTGTCATGAACATTAAGACTGTGGTCACAAGCCTAAAGATAATTTCAGTCACTCATAAACCTGTTATTTTATAAGTATCTAGATTTTATATAGAGACACTATTATCTATTCTAAAACTTAACTTGGTTATTATCATATCCATTTATTTTGAAAATAGTATTATTAGATAAAACTAAAATACATACAATAATATTTTCCTAAATTTAAAGATCACTCACTTTACTGAATACTATAAAAAGTAGTGATAAAAGCTTACTTGTTGAAATAGACAATTAAAAAATTCTAGCAGTTCCAATGTTTTCATTGGGTTGCTAGTATCAAGCAGAAAAATTCATTACAGACTCAATAATATATGACAGGTTAAATTCGACTTAAATTCTGTTTGCTTGGGTGCACCATAGTTGTATGAAGCTATCTTTTTCTGGTCCAATTAAAATAAATGAATTCTTTTTAAAAATGTTGCCTAAAGTAGAAAAACCCTTATATTTTATGTACATATAATGCACATATCTCCTTGGTCCCACTACTTTGTTAACTTTCTTTTGATATCCAGTTCAAATTATACCTGTAGTCCTCTCAGATATGAATCTTACCTGATGTAGTAATCATTTCTGATGAGAAGAAAGTGTTGGAGAATGGACAATAAGTAAGTTTCAGCAGCAGTGTCCTTCAGCATATTATAGAGCAGATGGTAGACTTCATTAATATCAGTAGGAAGTGAGTAAAGGAAAACAGCAAAGAATCTTGATGAAGAGAACATTTATGACTGAAGTAGCTAATTTTTAAAAATCAAAAGTGTCACTTGGTTTCTATTATTGTTATTGATGCTTCAATTTCATGTTATAGCATTTAAACATCTGTAGAAAAAAAATTAATCCTGTCATTAGAGAAACAAGCCTAAAAAATTTCCAAGACCACTTACTTGGATGGCAACACATTCAATAATCATTTATTCATTATACTGTCAACTTCAGATAATAGCAAGGACCATTCAAACTGGAAAACCATCAAGTGAAAGAAGTATTGCCTTGATTTGTCTCTAGTTCCAATAGAGAAACTGCTATTCTCTATTTATTATCACATAAAAGAAATGTCAAATAATCACTCAGGTATCAATGATCACAAAATAAGGTTATTTTTAAAAAACATATGAGAAATAAATCAAATGGACATTAAAATACTTTTTTCAGAGATGAAAACTAGTGGTGTAAATGCTATTAGAAATCAAGAAAACATTTTAAAGTTGGGCGCACAATAGATGTGCTGAGGACCAGGAAAGTCCATATAAAATATATGCAAGATTCTATCTAATACCTTAAAACATAAAATGGGCAGTAGAATTAAAAAATACAATGTACTACTTAAACTCTACATGAGAGTACTGGGTTAAAGTATCATAAGACTCCTAAATGGCTATAGCATAGATCAAATGACTGATCATATAAATTAATACAATATATGTTGATTGACCAAAATAAAAGCATTTTGTATGTATTAGTGATGCTAGTACAGACTGCTTTTACTAATCTTGAAAGAGAAATTTTTAGAAACCATATTCTATGATAATACCATCTCTATTCATTGTATCTCCATATATGTAATACTTTTATGTAAGAGGAGGAAAAGTGTATATGAAAAGCATAAGGCTATTATGGGAATTTGAAGGAGGGACATAATGTTTAAGTTTGTTTGGAATGCTTAAAGAAGAAAGGGAAGAAAACATTACAGGCAGAAAAGCATAGCTCTGATTCTGAAATGTTTTCCTACTTCAGAAAACCCAAAAGCATGGATTGTAATGGGTGGGAAACCAACAGCAGTGCCATGACAATCATATCTTATATCTAAAAAAATTTCAGATCAGATGGCTGCCACAGGAAAATTATATGCTGTTGTATTTGACATAGGTACTTGTACAATATTGCTTTGCTATAGACAGATATTATTTTATCTAAGAATTTTCCTATCATTAAGGAAAACAAATATCTGATAAGAAATAAGATCTTCTTTTCCAGAGAATAGTATCTATAAGCAGAGTACCATTTAAAATACACAATGTCTCTTAACGCGTGCTACAAATGAACTAAGTAACATTTCCTCATTCTTATTGGTAAGATACACTGCCTTAGGCACTTAGACTTCTGTATATTCAAGACAACTAAACATAATATATCTGTAATACAGTAAGCCATTGGGCAGATTTCAATAGTCTAAGTATAACATCAAAGCAGAATGATAATTTCTTAGCATGGATGTATATGAAGCATAGCATTAAAAAAAAAACAGCTATAACTTGTTTCATAGACAAGACCTCTAATAAGCATATGAAAAAAATCATACTCAATTCCTGATTTTCAAAATATACTAAAATTAGTTTTTTGTTTGTTAAAGGATATTCCATTTCAGCTCGAATGTCATTGAGACGGTGGGATAATTCACTTAGGTCATCTTCTTTGTTCTCTTCAAACACTCTCAACTGAATATCAAGCTCTTCATTCTCTTTCTCTTTAAGACTCTATTATAAAAAATAAAATTCAGGAAATGAATGAAAATTGAAAATTAACCTACTTGTCAGGGGCAGCAATATGATTCATTTGCACATAAATGCAATTTCAAATACTGACCCATGAAGTTGATTTCCTGAATGAAAGAAAGAGAGAGAGAGAGAGAGAGAGAGAGAGAGAGAGAGAGAGAGAGAGAGAGAGAGAGAGAGAGAGAGGAGGGAGGGAGGGAGGGAGGGAGGGAGGGAGGGAGACAGGAAGAAAAAAGTTAAAAGAGAAAGAAATGTAGCTAAGATTTTTTATTTTAAGATGAAAGAACATCATACCATTCTTTATGTTTTCTTCCCATGCCAGTGTCTTGACTACTCACAGTAAAGTATTAACAATTTCTTCTATAATAACACTAATTGATAACAACCCAAATTCACTGCTGTCATTTTTAATAAACATACTCATCAGAGATCACAAAGGAAATCATGCAGTTAGAACATTCACATGTGCCTCTGGCACCAAGAAAATAAAGCAAATATAGATCAACTGTGTTAATGAAGAACAAATGCAAGGATATATTCAAGCACAACAGTCCCAAGTATGGCCTGAAAATTGTATAAACATATTTATTATGAATGATATTTTGTGATTTTACAGTTAAAGGGTATTTCGAATTTTTTTTTTAAATCAAGGTATAGCTAGATACCATGCCATTCTTTTTTCCATTTCTTTAGCCTTATCACAAAATACCATCTTGGGTATCAAAGATTTGTTTTTGTAATACATCATAAGCACATGCATTACAAACCTCTGATAACTTCCCCAAAAATAATATAAGAAAAGTTTGGAAGCATGCCACACTAGAGATTGTTGGGCTTAATATATATCACCTGGAATATCTCTTAATATTTGTCCATTAAGTTGCAGCTTTGAAAACTCAAACCGATAATCACATGTATGGATGCACAAGGGTGATACGCAAACTGGGTTTATGATGTTCAGAGCTGAGCTTGAGTTCTAAAAAGAAATGCAGGTAAAGTGTACTTCAAATTACACAAACAAAGAAAACGGGATGTAAAGCTTCTATTTTTGTTTCTACTTTTATTCAAGAAGAGCAACGATGAAAAGGGATGTAATCAAAACATTTTTGATGTTCTTTCTTTGAATCTCCACACTAAGAATTATTACATGTTTACCTGCAACACATGTAAAATTACTTTTAAATGTTTCTAAATAATTTCATATAAATCATGTAACAAAATTATTTCCACTTTACTTTTTCTAAATTAAGAACTTGCTTTGGATTGAACTATCTATTTCTATGAGGAAGAGACATACAAGGAACATTTAGTACATACTGAAGTATGAATACTTTGTCCTTACTAAATCCTGATAACTAAATGACAACAATTACGAAAAATGAAAAAAATACATGGGAGTAAAGAAATGATCCCCTGTATATTAAAGGTCTATTGCTCTAGATTTTTAATTAAAAATACCAGTGAAGTTTATCTTCAAAATATACATTTCTATCCCACTCTCCATATGATTTTGACAGTCTTTCTTGGAAGGAGGATATATTCTCTCAGCTCATATTTAAGAGCCATATTTAGGCATATTTAAGTTGGCTTTCATAACAAAACATCAGGACAAGAAACATAATGCTTTCCATTTTCTTCAGACAGAAAAATCAGAGATTTGAAGAACATAACAGAGATGTAATAGTTAAAGAAAAATATCTACCCCCATCCAAGAAGCTCTTCACATTTGATAGCTGCTTGCAGGTGGAAAATAAATTTTTATCAATGAAATATTAGATATATACACCACAAACCATGTTTTTGTTGGTTTTGATGTTGTTTCAAAGAGATAAAGAACATGAAGTTGCCTAGATATGGATAGGAGGTGCAGAAAGATCTTGGATGACTGGGCAAAGAGAAAGAATATAAAATCTACTGTATGAAAATTTCAAATCATAAATAATAAGATTATTTTTAAAAATTCAATTTCTGAAAATATCTATAATAAAGCAATTATAAGGTAAACACTGTGTACTAGTATTTAAAGAGTTAGGGCACTCATTTATCACAGACTACAAAATTATACTAAATATAGTTTATCATAATCATAATTAGAACAAACATTCACATTCAACTTAAGAGATGAAACTTTCTCTTTGAAAAAAATTCAAAAGCAACCTAATAAGAATATTATATTTAAGCAAAGTATCCTGAATATCATAAACAAATCTATTTACATATTTATACGGACTATAAATGAACTCAATGTAAAGTATAAAGCAGGAATGTATTTTCAAAATCAATAAATGAATAAAAAAAACTTGGTTTTCACATTCTGGAGTCTCAAAATTAAGAGAAAATAAACCCCTTTTGAATAGATCAAAAGGTATGTTTGAGTCACATCATTAATTGAATTAAGAATCAGTCATTATATAGTGAGAGTACTACTATCATAAAAAAGAAAGCTTACAATATATCTAATGTTTTATTTGAGGCAATAGCAGGAGAAAAACTTGTTCTCTGCTTCAAAATGTACTTTTACTTGAAGAGTAAAAAACGTAAAATTTCAACAGCATAGTAAATAGATATATATATATTCAACTTACAGGGAGCATTGCCTTTAATCCACAACGGAGGAATTCATTCCTCAAATGAATTCGAAAATCAAGATCATATGGAGAAGTGACAAGTGCATTTATGAACTGCATGCAGGCCACCTACAAAGAGAAAGTAAATTTCACTTATATAGTTAGGTTCAATAAAGATATTCTTAGTTAATACATGAAAGTAACACATTCACCAAAGGCATTTTTATATGATAAAATAACAAATGCAATGATTTCTGTATATATTATGATGATTATGACTTTGTAATATAAACAACAATATTATCAATCAAGATTATGTTGTTTAACATAATTTAACAATGGTATGACAGTTAAGTGTATTTTCTTTGGTAAACAATATGAAAGGACATTTAAATTGCCTTAAAATACCCCAAATACTCAAAGAATAAGCATTCAGTCCTTTGAAAAGGTCATAAAATGTATCCTTCAGATCTCATTGTCCTCAGATAGTAAGGGCATGAAAAATAGTAACAGTCAAAATTGATCAATACAACAACATGAATATGATATTATATAATAACATAAAGAATGTACTGTATTAAATACTTTATATGTAATATATACAAACACAGCTGAATACTTAAAATTGAGAAGTTGAACAAAATCTATCATATGAAATAAGTTGGAGATGCTTTAAAGCCAATAGTCAAATGAGCAGAAGCGACAAGTGTCATTTATTGCATTCCAAAGGTATATGATTAGTAACATATCAATGACAAATTAATTTGCTAGGAAAGTACTTTCATATGCATAAACTGCATTAATGTATGAAAAGAAACTCTGATTTTTTTTTTTTTAGATTTCTATGTTATAGTTAGGCCTTTCAGGCATCAATAACTTAGGAATTCAAAGTTTAAATTATCAAACTATCCTAAGTTCAATAAGTAATTATTTCAAGAGGTATAATATATTACTAGTAAATACCCATTTTGTGGATCAGATATACAATATCCAAAAAGCTAAATGAAAAAAACCTAAACTCCTATCAGCTGTGTTAATCTTATAAATTATTTACAATGTATTAGAGATGCTTTACATAATATACCCTAGAAATTAATTCTCATAGAAAACATGAGATAGGTGTTACTGTTTTCTTTCTTACTTACATGGAGGATTTGAGGCTTTCAGCCAATAAATAACTTATATAATGTGAAAAGGAAAACTATATTTCTAAGTGGTCATATTTTAACACAAACACAAAACAATTCAAGAACATTCCAAATATCAGAGAAACTCCACACATAGATTTATACAATCAAAGCTTCTAAGGCTATTTAAGATGATGAAATTTATCTGTTGCACCATAGTTGATAAATTAAGAAAATCTTCCATTATAGCCAGGCATTAAGTATAAAAGCCTAGAATTAAATTAACAGTATGTTGTCTATAATAAGTAAGAGTTATAAAATGCACAATGAAATGAAAATAAATATAACAAAATGAGAAAATGATGCTTGTTTTCGAGTACATTCTATCTCATATACACCCCATGAACTAACCATGAACCATGAATATAGAGAGCATCTCGTCATCCAAATTAATAGTTTTTCTTTCCCCTTTTCTGTCTACCAAGGTACTCCATATTCAATGTAAATGTACATTCAAACACATGCAAGTGAATGTGAACAGTAGAGAACTCTACCATTAAATAGAGGATCTTTTAATCACAGATTAACTTTGGTCAAAACTAAATCACGAACTTGGCTTCACTAGCTATTGTACAATGGCTCCAAACAAACATGTCATTTATAGCTACCACTTTGGGCAGAATGGATAATGAATAACACAGGAGCTTTGACCGCATAGCATTGCATGGGTGACAGGATTTTTCCCTGTATCACACTAAAATATTAGGGCAGCACAAGGCCTGTGATTGGACAGGGGAAAGGGAGGCAGAGCTAAGAGTTACAGAGACAGAGAGCATATTGGGGGAGAAGGAGGAAGGCCAAGATGGAGTCGGATGTGACTCAGCATGGCTTTAACCAGCCACAGGTAGTTATATCATAAAGGTTAGAATATTGGAATAATTCATTTAATCTGGGTGAGTAGCTTGGACCATTATTAATTGGCTTGAAATTATTGTGTGGACATCTTGTGAGTAGAAAATTTATTGATATATAAATATGACTAGTTAACTCTAAGCTTTCAGAGTTTTGATTTTACTGGGTTAATGGGTATTGTGATATCTAATCAAGAGGTTGGTGGTTCTATTTGGTTAATGGGATGTGGGACCTCTGACTACAGGGGTTTATGGCTGAGAAAGCAAGAGTGGCTCCAGGGAGGAGTGAACCAGAGCTGGGAAAACAAAGATCAGGCACTGCAGGAGCAAGCTAGCCAGAGCAGTCTGGTTAAGCCAGCATTGGAACTGAGGTGGCCAGCCGGTGCTAGGCTTAGTTTAGGAACAAGCCAGACGGTTTTTTAATATTTCCTGCTACAAGGGTTACACGATCCTCTAAAACAAGGTTTGAATAATTACAAAGTTTCAAAACTTTGATACTCAGATTTCAAGGATATTAAACTTTAAAGATGTAAATAAATTCTATTGTCCTCTTTAGAGCAAAAATCAATCTGCTTTCAAAATGATCCATCTCGAGAGATAAGAAGTAAACAACCTAAAATACTTAATCCAACCGGTTCATACATGGATAAATTAAAAAAAAAACTATAAAAATTAGACTATCTCTCTGAGGTCACATGGCTAATAAGCCAAAACCAGTGAACTAGAAACTGTTATTGTACTACTGGAGTGTTTATAAACACTATAAAGTGCTAATGTGTCATGGGTAAATAAAATTTACCTTCACTTCATAACAGAAAGAATAGAAATCTACTTGACTTTCCACAAATTCAAATATGCAGATTCTGTGTTTAAAAATTGCATTTTAAAATGGCTTTAACTATTAAATGAGTCTCCCATGTTTGTTTTTGTTTTGTAATTTAAAAATTCAATGAAAAACAAATATTTTTTTAAAAAAAATCACAGGAAGTCAGTAAATTTTTCCATTAAATACAAATGTGCAGGAATAGAACCATAATTCATATTTTAAACCAGTAAAAATAAGCAGTGTCTGTTTGTATTAAATTGTTTTTGACACAGAAATTTTTTTATATTATCTACATTTTATTCATATGCATTTAATAAATATCATAAACTACATGTTTATAACCAAGTGGATGCATATAAAATAAATTAATAAAAGTGGAATACTATGAGCATCTTCGTAAAAGAGTAAGAAAACAAAAGAAGTTTTTATTTAACAAATAGGCTTCAAAACCTGCAAACATTTGTCTGCCTGTTTGATCACAAGTCATAGAGTTAGAAAGTACAGTAATTGCCAACTCTAGGGCATTCTCAGACAGATTATCCATATCGCCATTAGATGTGATAAATTGTGCTTTTAAAATTTTATTGACACTGTCACACATTTGACCTTATTAACTACTCTGTTGACATTAACAAGGTCTTTCTTTATCCTAGCCACAGCTGGAGTTAGGGAAAAAGATGGTTTACATCAAAATAAGTACCTACCAAGAACTATAAAAAATGTACAGTGCAAGTTAATTAACTAAAGAAAAGGAGAAGAAGTTCCAGGAAAAAGAACGTATTTATGTACAAAGGTATGGAGGAAATTGTCTAACATGTTCATGAAGTACAGCATAGTATAACTACATCAGAAAGTATATTCAGATGAATAGTGAAATATGCACTTAGAGAAAAAGCAGTAAGCAAATGATGAAGTGTGTTTTTATTTATTCATTTGGGAAGAAAGGACACAAGGACTAGATTTTAATCATGGGTCATAACAATTCTTTGAAGGATTTTAAGCAGTGATGTAACAAACCTATATGTCAGCACAATGATGTCGTGGAGGAGGATTGAAAGGGTTAGAATGAAGGTTAAAAATTCTTTTTAAAAAAAACAGAACAAAGAGTAGAGTGAATGCCCTGAAAGTAATAAAAAAAAAAACAGAAAACAAAAAAACAAAAAAGCAAAACAAAACAAAACAACAATTGGCAGCAGAGTAATGACAGAGAGCTACGAGGCCTAGAAATAAGTACAAAAATAGCTAAGTAGCATCAACCATGATCTGACATAAGGATTGCAGACTGTATACAGTTAAAGTGAATTTAAAGCCAACTATTGCATTTCTGGTGTTTGTTAATTGTGACATAATGATCAGGATCACAAGAAAGCAAAGGAACTAGAAGAGGCTGAGACATAGAGTTAAAGGCAATGCAGAACTTAAACATACTGTGTTTGAAAGAATTAGGAAAGCAAACAGCTGAAAGCAAACAGTCTTTTTCAAGATGGAAAAGACAGTGCTCACATAATCAAAATGAGAAAAATAAAGAGCTAAAGGTCCTAAGCAAAAATTTTCTCTCATAAACCTTGGATTTTCATTTTCATAGATGTACATGAGAACATAGATCTTAAAACCAGAAATATGCTTCATGAGAGATACTGGAGGAGGACAAAGCAGATCAACATAGAATACAGGCAGGAGGGAAGGGGAGAGAAGCAGAGATGGAGGATAGGCAAAAACAAAATGTGTATGGAAATTCTATAGTGAACCAAATTAATAATATTTATCATTATTTTTAATTAATTAATTTTATTTTTCTCACTCAAGATTTTATCCCCTGCCTGTATACCCTCCGACTGTTTCACATCCCATACCTCCTCCATGCCCCCTGTCTCCATGAGAATGTCCCCACCCCGTCTAATTTCCCTGCGGTCTCCAGTCTCTTGAGGATTAGGTGCATCTTCTCTGACTGAACCTAAACCCAGAAGTCCTCTGCTGTATGTGCCTTGGGGGCCTCATATCAGTGGGTGTATGCTGGCTGTTTGGTGGTCCATTGTTTGAGAGATTTAAGGGCTCCAGGTTGATTGAGAACTGCTGGTCCTCCTACAGGGTTGCCATTCTCCTTAGAATTAAAAGCTACTTTGAAAAAAAAGTAAACTCTTGGAATCAGAAAAATAAAGAACAAAAGATATAAAACAGAACAAAAAGAAGAGGAGCATAGTATTATGGAAGAAAACAGGAGGAATTTAGAAAGTTTTGATCAATAATGCCAAAGGTGGTCCTTTTTACACAATGGGAGTCACTAGTACATACCATTGCAAAAATAAATACAGTTACTCAACTTTGAAACAGACTGAAAAATTAAGGTATACTTCAATTCAGAATTTATCTTGTGACAATGAAAAGACAACTCTATTGTGCAAAGTTTTGAATATATGTCTATGTGTGTGCACACACACAAATGGATGTCTGTATTGTCTTCCATCTTCTTTCGCAAAATCAGTGGATAGAGGTTCTATTTTTACATATTACAAGCCTTGCTCCCCTCCCAGAATCATTGGCTATTGTTTCTCTATTAGAAAACACAGTACCAATGACATTCTTCTCCCTCAAGGGCAACTTCAAATATCACTTAATTAGATACTACTTCTATACTTCTCAGATTTGCTGAGAATTTAAATGAGCTAACATATTGCTTAGAAGATTATGTGATATATCATTTACAAAGGATATTTTAAATTTGTAACTTGTAGGAGTCCACATCAAAGACATGGATTTGAGTAGGGAGAGAAATGTCCCCTTCACATTTATCAGGTGATTTGCTAGAAATCAGTTAATTATTAACCTACAGAAGCAAATGAAAATATGCATGGAGAAGATAAACCTGTATATCTGTGAGCACAGACATGCTAATGAATATAAATATATCAATGTATAATGATATATTTAATGGATGTAAAATGATAATTGGTGAAGATGAATGATAGAAAATAGGCAAAGTGTTCCTGGAAAGACAGAAGAAAAATTGCACTAAAAACAGAATAAGCTGGGGTATTCAGAGGCCAAGCAAAAAGAATGGTGCCCAGAGAAGCAAAGAAAACAAAATTTTCAAGGAGGACATGCTGATCAATGGTGACAAGTAGCCATGACTGAGGAAATCATTGGATTTTGAAATTAGACCATCATTAGAGTTTTGAGTTTTGTTGTTTTACTATTGGAACTGTGAGAAAACTCAGTTGTGAGAGGAAAGTTAGACAATAGAGAAAATAAATATAGATTATTTTTCTAGAGATGAGTACTATGAAATGAAAAGGAGGAAGAGAGGCCAACAACTGTAAATAAGTTGAAGTGAAGGAAATAAAGTGGGGGAGCCTGAACAGTGCAAATAAGCAGAAGGAAAGGCAACAAAGAGAGCACATGTAGGGATGTGATTTATCCTCGACCTGTTTCTTCTACCACCGAAAATAATGAAAATCCTATCATAGCTGAGCTAGAAAACATCTGTAAGAAGTTGTTAGTTTAAAATATAATTAGTTCAGTATTTTAACAGAATTACTTCATGACATTCTAATAAGAAGTCTCAGGACACTACCAAAATAGAAAAGTAATTCTGTTAAAATACAACACGAATTACATTTTAAACAAGAGATTTTAACTTTTGTTTTTAATTTCACTATTCTGAACACATTTTATAACTTTTAGAAGATATTTCCTCATTCATATTAAATATGCCTAATAAACCTACTTCACAATTCTTAGGAGAGTACTAGGCTCTGTATATAATAAATTACTAAATTTTGTAGCTCATTAAAATAGGAAATTTCAAATTGTAGTTTGCATATGTTTGCATCTGTAATCAGTATTCAACAATTTCTTGAATATTTAGCAAGATGTCTATAATTTCTCCATATGGCACTTGTTAAACACTTGCTACTTAATCATTCTATTCTGTGCAGCACCATGAAGGCCAGAGAATGTCAGCAGTGTTTCATTGTCTGGGATAAACTATTCTACAATGACAAAGGCATGTTAATATGGAGGTGATACTATAATGAACATACAATATATTTCGAGATGCTTATATCCCAAAGCCATAAGTTCAAGCCATCATTCTAAATCATAAGGGCTGTGTGGTTCTGAAAGGATTGATTACTTAGCCTGCTTGCAATTCAGTTCCCTTGTTAGTAAACTGAAGATAATTCAGAATTGTGGCTGAAATTTCATTTCAAGATTTTTTTAAGAATGTAAATGTACTTGCCCATATATGGGAAACTGTTCCAAATGTAATGAAAACTTTGATTCTAAATAAAATGTGTGAGTCTTCCTAATTTTTGGAAGCAAAGTTCAAGATTATTATCTGTGTGTCTGGAAGTGAAAAAAATCTAGTGAGAAAAGCAGAGCCAACACAGCAATAGAGACAAAACATTATAGAAGACATCTAAAAGAGCTTTCCTTAGAAAGTATGAAATTCCATTGAGACAAAACATAATAACATGAATAACTCAGTCACAGATTAGAAAACACTACGGGGAAATCTCAATTTTAAAAACACTAATGCATAAGAAGCATACTATAAAAAGTTTATCGACATACTCATCATAGAAGTAAAATACTTTTAAAATATCCAAAGAAACATTATGATAATCCTACAGGCTCTCTGTGTCTCTGTCTCTCTCTCTGTCTCTCTTTGTCTCCCTCTGTGTCTCTCTCTCTCTTTCTCTCTGCCAAGGTTTCTAACTTTGAGAAAAATGATGCCAATATTTTATAACACAATAAAAAAATCAATGGTGTTAGTTTCACATCAAGCAGAAAATTTTTACATGTACTTTCTATAAAATGACATGAAAAATTAAATACAAAAGGAAAATCTCTTTAAGTGATGATCTTCATGGAGCATCAAGTGGAAGATACACTATCTAACACAAAAAGCACTTTGATATCAAATTCTGACTCATACACCTGGCTGCTTAAAAAGTACCATGCTTTGAAATCATACCTGACTATTCTCTTATATTTCCATAAAAGTCTACAAGCTCTATTAAGTTGTTCAAATAATAGTACTGACTGAGGTATTAGCGCTTTAGTCCAGATTACTGCTAAGGATTTGATTTCACAATAAATATGAAACTATGGTATCAATGATAATAATGCATAATAAAGGTGACTTAAAATGAAAAAAAACTTGGATAAACACAAATAATTGTGCTTCTATAGTCTGTTTTATAAATGTCAGCCAAAAGGTGGTGTAATAACAGGTATTCCAAAAAGTTGAACAACTCTTCAACTGATTCATAACAAAATAACCCTACCTGGAGATGCAAGGCTTCATTATTTTCTAAGCCTTCCACAATTGGTGAAAATCTTTCTCTACTATTTCGTTCAGCTGCAGCAGTGATGCCCCCTAAAAGTTTGTCTAAACTGTAAACCAAAACAAGATAAAATAGAAATGAGAAATACTTCTTATACACACGTAATCATAGTTCATTCTGTATTTTTAAATTAGTGTTTGGTATTTTATAGGGCATTGCAATTTTGACATATTTTTTAAATAGACAAATCTTTCAAATACTTGCAATAATAAGACAAAGCTTTGAATGATCCTCACCGAGTAACTAAGCTGAGCTATGTAACATATGTATTATTTCACATGCTAGTTTTTACACATGCTATTTATCTACAAATTTATACTATGCTTTCTTTTTCATAGAGAACTTCATTTCATATTAACATACAAGATAAAGTAAAATATAATAGTACAACAGTACAAAAATAAAAGCATGTAGCTGATTCGATTAAAGAAGTCAAATTGGGATCTGGGTAGATAGCTTAAAAGTTAATAGCATTGGCTGTTCTTCTAGAAAGATTTACAACACCCAGTGAGTTGACTGTGTTCGTGTACTTGTGCATGTGTGTGTATGTGTGTCCTGTGTGTCTACCCCGTGTTTCCCAAAATAACTATTTGAATTTTTAACACATTTCCAATTGACTAATGATGGCTTTACTGGGACAAAATTTCATGTGTTCACTTTAAATTAAACCTTTAACCAGTTTGGACTATACAATATCCAAAAAGTGAGATATAAAATAAAATATATATAAATATTTATAAAATAAGTATGTCAACCAAAAACGTTCTAAGATCTACTATTTTTTCAAGTTACCAAAAAGTAATAAAAATACTAACTTCACAGGTGTAATTTTTCAATACAATAAATAGAACATATCAATACTTACATGTTCTCTTCCCCGACAATGCAAATAGCAGAAAGGATTTTTACTATTTCAGTCATCATATTCTGTTGTTTCGGGTCAATTGCTCTTGCCAACAGTAAAAGGCTTCTCTCGTCTCCTAGAATCCTTTGCAGTCCAAACTAAAGAAAACAAACAAAAGAACTCTCATTAAAATTTAAATGTCTATGGAATATAGTTTTCATTTAAAATAAACCCAAAATGAAAGAAAATTCAAAAAGCAATATCTTTAGGGTAGTGTTATATGTAATTATGTAAATTCCCCTCAAATGCAGTTATTCTTTGTATTTTATGTGAAATGAGTACATCTTAGAATTTTGTGGCTTCAAGAAAAATGATTTATTTTATTCCTCAGGAAAGTTTTTTTTAATATTCAGAAAATATGGAAACAATACTTGTTTAACAAACAAGAATATATAGAACAAATATTGACTATACTTTCTAAAGACATTTTTTATGTCATAACATATCCATAGCAGCGTGGGATTTTTGGTTAATTTTTCCAATATATTTGCATTGAAAATTAAGGTACACAGAGGAGCCAAAATGCTAAAAAGCTTCCATGGATACTATGTGCTAGTTAAAGTAATACAAATATGGTATGGAGCTTCCCTAATTTACTTGACCATATACCTCATCTCCTAGGCAGTAACAAGCATCAGGGATTCAGAGATATAGCACTTGGGATTCCTTACATATCACAGTAAGATGGGCAAAGAAGTATCAGTTTCAGTTATTTTCTAGGAATGACCCCAAATGTGTACAGATGCACTCACAACTGCCTATTAGTAGACTTTCAAGACAAAAGTTAATATTAAGTTATAGTAAGTTAATTTAATGTATTTTACCTTTGTCTCACCAAGTATATTTCTGATATCTCATTAAAAGTTTGCTTCATTTTACACCTCCATGGCATCATCACATTTCATTGGAAACTTTTACAAAATAACATATGAACAGCATGCTGCTTCTTAATTTAACTTCTATGAGAAAAGTTGGCCTGGCTAAACTTTTTAATATGACTTTAACTGTGGGTCTGAATAAATAAGAAAACATTCAGATTGTAAAATGGTTTCTGATGTAAGTAACCTCAACTTCGAGGACAAAAAGAATAACATTCAATTCATTTCACAAGAAATTTACTTTCCTCGATTTGGAAAATGTATTCCAACTTAAAATGAATATATCACTGTGTGTTTTCTATTCAGAAGGTCTATTTTATGGATTGTTTCCCATGCTTGTAATTTAAAGGACTCATTTATTCATGTGGTGAAGATTCAACTCATAAACATAGAGTAACAAAAATTTCTGTTTAGAATAATTTAAATTAAATCATCATGTTCTTCAAAACTGCCAAACAGTTAAGAAAAAAAAGTGAGTCTTAACATACTTGAGTACTACCTGTGGGACTAGGGCTCTGTAGGAAATCCTACTGTTATAACTTTCTTTAGTCACTATTCTAATTATAATGAGTTGTTATCTTATAAAACTATGATAGTTGACAACATGAATCAATAAGAATAGAGAACAAAAGCTCCCATAGCTCAATTTACAGAGGAAAAGACTGCTTAGCCAGAGGCTAAGTTATTTTTCAAAGGCCGTGTCTACTGAGGAATGGCAAAATATGAACTGTATCTCTGATTTCGGGTGCTGTGTTCTCTTTCTATAAAGTTACTACTTTTGTTTGTCAGTTTCAGAAAGAGATTCTTCTTGAGCTTTGGAGAAACAATGTTCAATTTAAGTTCATTGCTGTTAGGAATTAGATGCCATGACATGTGTGATCTAAATTCCAAAAGCACAGAAATTCTGTACTAGAACTGATGGGAGTTACTATTAGAAAATTCCAGATGCGTCAGTGAGATGGCTCAGGAGATGAAGGTACTCAATAAAATGCCTGACAACTGAAGCTTGATCCCTGGAACCCACATGGTGCAAAAAGAGAAGTGACTCCCTCAAGTTATACTTTGACCTTCAAACATACGTATCTGTGCATCATACCTATACATAATTCAATGTAAAAACAATGTTGGTACAAGTGAGGAGACGAAGGATTTCATTAACAATCATGTTCCATACTGCATGTGCCAATAATATTATTTGCTGGTTAATATGGGCATGTGATACAGACAGTAATATATAATCACACATGACAAAGAAAGAGTGTTTTTACATATTACTTAAATATACAATATTATTGCATTGATTTTTAACAGTTATACTTTACATTTAGCAAGTTTCTAGTTATTGTTATAATTAGTGTTTCATTAAGTACTTTGAGGTTATTAAAATATCATCTAAAGGACATTATGTAATTAAGCAAACTGATTAGTCAGTTATTTTATCTGTATGTTTCCACAATATTGTATAATACAAACAATTTTATACATACATGAAAATCCATTCTGTCCTCCATAGATTTCTTTTATGCATAATAAACAACTAAAAGTGATTCAACATCAAAATATATCTCAGCCTTATAACACTCTCACAAAACTACATGAAACTTATCCCTACCCTTGAAATTTCCATATATATAATAAAATTTTGTTATCTATATGGAAATTATGACATTTAAATTTTCATAGTACTTGGGATTAAGAGATCCTTCAGCAGTTAAGAGTACACACTGCTGGGCTGGTGAGATGGCTCAGTGGGTAAGAGCACCCGACTGCTCTTCCGAAGGTCCTGAGTTCAAATCCCAGCAATCACATGGTGGCTCACAACCATCTGTAACAAGATCTGACGCCCTCTTCTGGAGCAACAGAGTACTTACATATAATAAATAAATAAATAAAATATTAAAACAAAAAAAGAGTACACACTGCTCTTATAAAGAACACAGGTTCAATTCCTAGTATCCACCTTAGACAGCTCAAGTCTTTAGCTTGAGTTCTAGGGAATCTGAATTTTTTACAACCTCAATGGGTATCTGCAAGCACGTGCTGTACATAAATTTATCTAGCAAAACATACACATAAATAAATCTTTTTTTTTAAGTTAATTCACCATGTCATTTTTATTTAAGTTTAAAAGCCATCCTTGTGTGATAGAAAGAGAAGTGAGTAACTGTAGAATATAATAAGCAAATCAAAATAAAAATAACACATAATGAACACAAAGGGATTGTCCCAGGATGCAACCTCTCCCTGACAGTAACAAACTTTGGCATGTTTATTCACAAATGAGATATCCCATAATGATAATATAAACATGATACTGGTAAACACTTTATAACTTTGTTGCTTTTGAACTCTGTGGTTTATCTGCTTTAGGCATTTGCATGAAAATGAGTTATACCATTTACCTTTCCAAGGGAGATACCAAAACCTAACCTAGAGCCTTTCTCTTTGCCTAACCTCTCTGGGTCTATGGATTATGACTCAGCTGTTAAAGGCTAGGATCAAACCAAAAATAAATCTTTTAAAATAAATAAAATTTCATAATCGTGAAAGGAAAATATACCATCTGAGAGCTAACCTAATATTGTTGACA
The DNA here is from genome assembly GCF_900095145.1 of Mus pahari. Lineage (NCBI taxonomy): Eukaryota > Metazoa > Chordata > Mammalia > Rodentia > Muridae > Mus > Mus pahari. Next base: position 109,395,606 of record NC_034613.1, on the reverse strand, counting down.
TAATTGAAAAATACACCTGAAATATTATGTGAAGCAAAATACACCTTTAAAGCCCATTAAAGAAAACAAAGGGTAATCTGTATTATAAACATATTACTGAAACTAGAATAAGTACCCAGTATTTTATTTGTTGCTTACTTACATAGTGTCAAGCAAGATCCCCCTTTCATAGCAGAGGGAGAATTAAATGACATTTACCTTATTATTCATAAATGCTTTCAGGCACTGAATGACTTTGTACTGATTCTTCTTGTCGATATTTTCTTGCCTAAATCAGTAAAAAAATATAAGTTATATTAGGTTGCATTTAATTTTTCCCCATGTGTAAAAGGTTTTAAATATTTATTCTTACTGTTTTTTGTCCAGAAGCTTCTCCAGCACATCCAGTAAGACTCCAAGTCCTTCATAGCCAAAGTTGTTAACCCAGCTAAGAATTAAAAAGAATATATAAGTAAGTTCCATACTTAGCATAGTAGATATTAAAAAATAAAATTTTAGTTTTCAAATATGATATACTGCCTTTCTGCTATTATCTTTTTCCTCTGTGATAAAAGGCTAGACTCTGCAGATGACCCTGATTTCCTCATCTAAATCCCAAACCTCGCTTCATGGTTTCCTCGTGCCTATACAGCACTGCATAAGATATTTCACCAGCTTCACATACTTAAGTCAGAATTTATGAGCTAAATTTATCTCACACAATTTCTATTCTCACAAATCAACTCCTCCTCCACTCTTCAATATTCTCTTAATAACACCATTACCTTTTGATTCCCTTAGATTTGAAATACTGGCTTAATTGTTTGACCTGCCATTCTCTTTCACCTTTTCATTTATTCTGGTCATTTCATAAACAGGTGCAGAGCATCTACGAGGTTCCAAGTATGTGTGCAACACAGATATAATGGGCAACATAACTAAGCCCTTACCCTCTTGGAACTTACTACCTACAAATAGAGAGATAGATAATGAATAAGTAACAATTTGTATAAACATTAGTGCTTTGGAGCAATGAAGACAAATAACTTTTGTTAAACAACTGAAAGAGCAAGATGTTGTTATCTACTATGTGGCCAGGAATAGATTCTATGATAAGATGCTATCTGAATAAAACACGGAAGATAGATAGAACTGTAATGAGTAATCAGAAAACTGATTGCTAAGATGTTAAATACTGTGTTTGGAATGTTCCATCAACTCTGTGGGAGGGAATAAATTAGTTGGATTGAAAAAATAGCAGAAGATTACACATCACTTATGTTAAAACACTAAACCATTGGGTATCTAGTTATGAATGTTTCAACTTCTACCATGCTTCCTCTAAGTGCTCTTCTGTCCCTTTCATGGTTTATGCGTAAACCTATTTTAACACTATATTAGCTTATTATATTATTATATTAGCTTATGGCTGAAAAATTCCAGGGGTGGTCTATGTAGCTACATTTTTATTTCTTTTATTAATTTTGGATTTAAAATATCTGACTGAACACTTCACAACATTTTTTAGTCCAAATATCCACTGAAATTGCCTCAATGATCCCTGATCCTAACATTTTCATAGAGTCTAATCTATCTTTCCAGCCTTCAGTTTAGTTTTATAGCACATTTCCACTGGAATCAGACAAATGTTCACTTCAGGACTTCTCTCAGAACTTTCTCTGTTAATTTATTTATTCTTTCTTCTAAGAAGAACACCACAATATCATCTCTTAAGGCCTCCAAGTATTAAATGACTATTTTTAACCATTAGTGATCTCTGCATACCCTGGAAATCTTCAACCAAATTTGGGTTATTGCTTAAGAAAGCTCTCTATAATTACCACATCCAGGGATCCATCCCATAATCAGCCACCAAATGCAGACACTATTGCATATGCCAGCAAGATTTTGCTGAAAGGACACTGATATAGCTGTCTCTTGTGAGGCTATGCCAATGCCTGGCAAACACAGAAGTGGATGCTCACAGTCATCTATTGGATTGAACACCGGGTCCCCAATGGAGGAGCTAAAGAAAGTACCCAAGGAGCTGAAGAAGTCTCCAACCCTATAGATGGAACAACAATATGAACTAACCTAACCAGTACCCCCAGAGCTCATGTCTCTAGCTGCATATGTAGCAGAAGATGGCTTATTCAGCCATCACTGGGAAGAGAGGCCCCTTGGTCTTGCAAACTTTATATGGCCCAGTACAGGGGAATGCCAGGGCCAAGAAGTGGGAGTGGGTGGGTAGGGGAGCAGGGCAGGGGAAGGGTATAGGAGATTTTTGGGATAGCATTTAAAATGTAAATGAAGAAAATATCTAATAATTTTTTTAAAAAAGAAATCTCTCTATAATCTTTTTTTTTTTTTGCTTTTTACTTATTTATTAATTTACACTCCAGAATTCATTCCTCCCCATCCACACTCCAACTGTTCCACATGCAATACCTCCTACCCAAAGCCCTGTCTCCAAGAGGATGTCTCCACCCGTACATCTCACTCCACAAGATCTCTAAACACCCTGGGGCCTCCTGTCTCTTGAGGGTTAAGTGAATCATCCCTGATTGAGCTGAGACCTGGCAGTCCTCTGCCCTTTATGTGTTGGGGGGCTTTTATCAGCTGGTGTATGCTGCCTGGTTGGTGGTCCAATGTTTGAGAGATTTCGGGGGTCCAGAATACCCAAGATACAGTTCTCTCTATAATCTTTTTACTTAATGTCTCCCATGGCTTTTATTATATACCTTGTCATTTCATTTGTATTATTAATACCCTAAATATACTATATTTTATCAGATATTTCTTTATCATTCATTGTCCCTATTAGAGTAGCTTACATATAATATATGAGATATTTGTAAACAATAAATATTTACTAATTTAAATTTAGATCCAATTTGGATTAAAAGAATAGGCAATCATGTTTCACAAAGTTAAATAAGCACACAGAAGGTTGTAAAATAGTTATTAGAATTTATACTACCTACATACATATATAAATGTTGCAACAATGAGCAGAGAATATGAGGCCCCATAGAAACCATGTAAGCACTATACCACTGAGGTCATGTATGCCACAGATACTCCATATATTAAAACCATGTGTTTATGTATTCCATAGTGTTTAAACTTCCTCTGGTGGTGAATAAGTCTGGCTCCCATAGGCTTATATATTTGAATAATTTGGTCCTTCATTGATAGAACCACTTGAAAAGGATTAGGTGATATAGGCTTGCTGGATTAGGACTGTCACAGTGGGGCAGGCTTTGGGATTTCAAATGCTCATAAAATTCCCAATTAGCTATCTGTGCTTCAGGATCTGAATCAGGATGGAATCTCCCAGCTACTGCTCCAGCACCATGGCTGATAGCCTCCCACAATGATGGATTCTATCCCTCTGAAACTGTAGGTTCCCAATAAATCTTTTTTTCTATCTTTTGCCTTCATCATGGTATCACAACAAAGAAATACAAAATTAACGGAAAACATGGTCACCTCATATCTACCTAAGATAAATATATCAACATAGCAAAAAAGTGTATTTTTAATCAGATTATCAGTGAGAGTCATCAGATTATTGAAGGTATAATATAAAACAGCTGATAATTAGAACCAGTCACATCCTCAATTGTATAGAAAGTCATTTTAAATGAATATAGCTTTTATTTCCAAAATGAAACAAGAATTCAATATTGTATTGTCATTATAACTGGCAGTGAGCTACTATTCATTTTCGGCATGTAGTCATCCAATGCAATGAGCTATTGTCGCAATGATTCTTAATAATCAGTGACTTAGTGGTACAAAGATAAAGGGACATCAGTTCTAAATATAATGTGCAGTATTAAATCCATCCCAGAGAGAAATCTATAAATATGATCATAGAACAATAGCATGGATCAACCTTAACATCATAGGAGTCTAAAAAAAAAAAAAACCTGTATTTACAGCCTTCAGAATCTGCTTTGACATTTGAGAAGAAAAAAATCATCGAGTTCTTCAAATTTAATGCTTAGAAATTATATTTGATTATAAATATTACTCATGTTTTCTTTATACCTAGCACTATTAAATTATTAGAATTATTTCTTCATCTGGGAAAGTATATGACAAAAGAGAATGATTTATATTTATTCATTTGAAATCAGTCACCCACAAATGCCATACTACCTAACAATGGATGGTTAAGAGCATTTTGGATTCATTCAGTGAAAATTATTGTTATTTTAAAAAATTATAGCCGAGCGTGGTGGCACACGCCTTTAATCCCAGCACTTGTGAGGCATAGGCAGGCGGATTTCTGAGTTCGAGCCCAGCCTGGTCTACAAAGTGAGTTCCAGGACAGTCAGGGCTACACAGAGAAACCCTGTCTCGAAAAAAAAAACAAAAGAAAAGAAAAAAAGAAAAAATTTATTGTTATTTTTTAAATGGATTTCAGTTACATGATGAAATACTACTCAGCTATTAAGAATGGGTATTGGGTGGGGGGAAAGGACTAAAGCCCTAAGGGCCAGCAGAAAGAATGGAAAGAGGCAACCTCAGGAGGTAGGAGGTAGGAAGACCCTCCAGAATGTACCAGAGACTTGGGAGGTGAGAGACTCTCAGGAATTATAGGGAGAGGCCTTAGATGAAATGCCCTATAGAGGGGAGAGGGAACTTACAGAGCCCACTTCCAGAAGAAAGTCAGAGAATCAAGTGAGGGATGCAGTTGCCATCCCACAGTCAAAACTCTGACCCATAATCGTTCCCGTCTGAAAGAAATACAGAGATGGACATGGAGAAGAGCCTGAGGAAAAGAAGGTTTAGTGACAGGCCCAAAGTGTGATCCAGCTCAGGAGAAGTATTTTACTTCTATGATGAGTACGTCAATAAACTTTTTATAGTATGCTTCTTATGCCTGACACTATTACTAAGGCTATGAAGCACTCACAAAAAGGGATCTATCATGACCACCCTCCGAAAGGCCCAACAAGCAACTGAATGAGTCAGATGCAGATATTTGCACCCAACCAACAGAAGCTGCTGACCCCTGTGGTTGAATTATGGAAAAGCTAGAAGAAACAGAGGAGAAGGGCGACCCTGTAGGAGGACCAGCAGTCTCAATTAACCTGGACTCCCAAGATCTCTCATGAACTGGACCACCAACCAGGCAACATACATGAGTTGATATAAAGCCCCCAACAGCAGAAGACTGCCTGGTCTGGGTTTAGTCAGAGATGCTGCACCTAACCCTCAAGAAACTGGAGGGCCCAGGGAGTTTAGAGGTCTGGTGGGGTCAGGGGTGGGGGTAGGGACATCCTCATGGAGACAGGGGACTGGAATGAGGTTTGGGATGTGGAACAGTCAGACGGTGGAATGGAAGAGATATAAAATCTGGAGTGTTAAATACATACATACATTACATAATCTGAAACTTAAGGGTAAAAGGATAAGTTTACTTATTACAAATTAGGGAGTAAGAAGTCTGAGCTGAGAATGCATCTGGATAATGAAAGAGTAAACCTAGACAGAGACTGCAGTTTTCACAGGAGAAAAGGACCCCATGAGGATTGGTGGTAGGGGACTGAACTAAACATGGTGAACCCTGATTATACTCAGGAACTCAATAAATAATCCCCCCTATCCTCTTTTTCTTGCCAACTCCATTTCTCTCTCTCAGGTATCAAGCAATGTACAGCCTCTTGCTGTATTCTCTCCGACACTCGTAGCATTAGGTAGGTAGGCATATGCAACAAAACCATATAAAGACAAAAAAAGAAAAAAAAAAGGCAGGATGAAACAGCTTTAATTAAAACAACTGTTGGCTAGGTTTCAAGACTGGGCGTTTGTTTGTTTGTTAAAAAACGATAACACCCAAACTAAGTGTTGCTCTAATTATGTACCTCAAACCAGCACCACCAATGTCATTGTGAATGTGCTAATAATTCAAATTGTGGGCCATACACAAAAACTATAGAATCAATCCCCAGGGGAGGTGAGATGGCAGCCAAGTATGCTTGACTGTGATTAAAAGCGACTGTAATGATTGGTAAATTTTAAAATCACTGGCATAGAAAAGAGGTTTTTTTTCTTTATGAAGTACAGGCACTCTTTGGGAAGTGAGACATGGGCTAAGAACAACCCTAGACTATGGTATAAACTGTCCCCGCAACCAAAAACCATCTCACTACCAGAGGATACAAAACTAGGATAGAAGTCAAGCTGCTGACACAAGCTTTATAAAGTACATCAATTGCAGCACTTATAGAATAGTAATTGAGGCATATAGAACTATAATAATACATTTGATGATGGTATTTAAAATCTAACTTGGGGAATGTACTTTAAGAAATAAATGACCCCATGTTATCTCAACCTGAATATAAATTCCAATTCACTGTAGATGGAAAAAGTTGCAAGGGACACAAAAGGAAAGAATAATACAAAAGGAAAAATATGAAGAATGCTATTTGGTAACTTCCATAATCATCTAGAATCAGATTTTTCCTTTCTTTTATACTCAGTCAGAATTAACACAAGTGTCGTGTAATTTAATAGATTCTACTCAACAGAATCACTACATATTTTTATATATTTTTACAACACCTCACTGAAGATTGCATGATTGCTACAAAAGTACACTGAGTTTATACCTACAAACACAGAATAAATGCCTTCTTTACAGTCTAGTTCATATATTTATATAGACCACTTTACAATCCATGTTATTATCGATTTCTAATGTCCTAAGACTTATAAGAAATCATTGAATTACTGCTAAAGGAAGAGATCCAGAGTCTATCTGAAATTACCACTGAAAATTGGAGCAAGAAAGCTATTCATGAAAAATGAAGAAGAAAATACATGTTAATGGCATTGGCATTCCCAATGCTTACTCAACAGTTAAGAGAACAACCTTTCATCCATCAATCCATCAATGGGTTATAATCTGTGAGCCATGCCAGTGATGGGTAAAAATGCCTAAGTTTTACAGGCGAATAAACACAGATTTAGATACATGTATGTGTGTATGTGTTTGTGAGTGTGTGCATGTGTGTGCATGTGTAGATCTCACATGGGCATGTGCTTTTGTATTCTACGAAACTGCATTTTTAATGCTGGAAACTCATAAGAAACTAGGTTACAAATTATCAACACCAACACCAGACTGAAATTTGTTTTTCATGTTCACTTAATGCAGGATTGAGAACAGTACCTACATACAATTTGTAACCACAAAATAGGAAAACAAACATATAAGATAGGCAGACAGAGTTAATATTTATTTTTCTAACATATTACAACCCAAACCTTTGACTGTTCTTCGGCTTCTATAGCCCAGATATAGACAAAGTCTGGGTTGAAATCAACCAATTAGAAACAAAGTGAACAATATGAGATCTGGTTCTTTGAGAAAATCAACCATAAAACACCTAACAAAAGAACACAAAGACAGTATCCAAATTAACAAAATCAGAAATGAAAATGAATACATAAGAGAAACTGAGTAAATTCAAAATTCATCAGAACCAACCACAAAAGCCTCTCCAAAACTGGAAAATCTAGATGAAATGGATGCTTTTCTAGACAGATACCACATACCAAAGTTAAACAAAGATCAGGTAAACTATATAAACAGTCCCATAACCCCTTAGGAAATAGAAATATTCATTAAAGACCTCTCAACCAAAATAAGCCCAGGGCCAGATGGTTTTAGTGGAGAATTCTTACATACCTTCAAAGAAGAGCTAATGCCAATACTCCTCCAACTATTCCATGAAATAGAAACAGAAGGAAAACTACCTAATTCATTCTGTGAAGTCACAGTTATTCAGATACCTAAGCCACAAAAAGACCCAACAAAGAAAGAGAGCTTCAGGCCAATATCACTTATAAGTACAATGCAAAATATTCAATAAAAGTCTCTCAAACTAAATCCAAGAACACATCATTCACCATGTTCAAGTAGTCTTCATCCCAGAAATACAGGAATGGTTTAATATACAAAAATCCATCAATGTAATAAAGTATGTAAACGAACTCAAGGAAAAAAAAATCACATGATCATTTAATTAGATGCTGAAAAGGCCTTGGAAAAACTACCACACCCCTTCATGTTAAAAGTCCTGGAGAGATCAGGAATACATGGCACATAGTTAAACATAATAAAACCAATATATAGCCAACCAACAGTCAACACCAAATTAAATACAGGGAAACTAAAATCAATCTCACTAAAATAAGGACAAGACATCATATTTTTGAGTCATACAGCACAGAGAAGTCTTTTAGAAGAACTTTTATTCTTCTAGGAACTTCACTACTACTAGCTAGCTTTCAAAATCCTGGAAGTTGCTATACATACTACGAAAGCCTATGAACACTGCAAGCTATAATAACCACTGCCCAGGCAAAATACTAGTACAAAAGTAGTATGAAAGTCATGAGTGGATTTGAGGCCCACTCTTCAATATGTATGGCGCAAATGGCATCATCAGGATCAAGAACCTGTAACTAGATAGGACCTAGAGGAGAACGTACTTCTATTAGCCTGCTAAACTGACTTACTATTAAACCAAAGCACAATGAAATTTTTATACTGAAATAAATACATCTCTCAAGGTTCCTCAGTGAAGTTTCATTTTGCAGTACATGATTAACACATAGAACTGTAACTTAAGTGGCAAGGAACATAAGATTGTAGCATGCTTATTCCTAAATATGACATCTATATCACAACCTCTGCTCTCAAAGCTCAAAGATAATCATCTCAGAAAAGGAGTTGGAAAACTTTGAAGTGTCAGAGGCAGCAGATAACTACAATGAAATGGTGTTTTCAAGACACAGTGTAGCAGGTACACATATGAACTACAGCAGCTGGGATAGCATGCATGGGACTTATTTTATCTCAAGATAGACAAAAAAAAAAAAAACCCACAAAAAAAACCCCCATTGCCTAGAGTGGGGGATTCAGGCATGAAGTTCCACTCCTTGATGGAGGGCTATTGATAATTGAAACCTGCCTGGAAAAGAGTAGTTCTTTTTCTTTCTTTCTTTGTTTTCTTTAATGATACAGCCACTGGCATATTGACTGTGTTCCAATGGATGGCCACACACCCAAGAGTATATGCACACACAAATTAGACTCAGTGATTTAAATAAAACAATGAAGACATAGTTGGTTGTGTATAGAAATTAAGAGTAGATCTGGAAGGAGATAGGGTGAATAAAAAATATATAATGTCTAAAATTATCAAAAACTAATAAAATATTTTTAAATGACATGTATTGAAACTTAAAGTAAAAATTAGCTCCAAGTTTTCTGAATTTCAGATGTCATTATTTTAGAAGGTCTTACCTGATACTGATTGACACAATTAAAGGAAAGGAAACATTACATTGAATGGAAATAGGAAAAAATTTCATTTGAGACTAAATCCAAAAGAAAGCAAGATTCCTCTACATTATGTTCTCCGAGGCTAAAGCATTAAGATCTCCATAAAAAAATCTTTCTGTTTCATAAAACTTTAATATTTTATCCAAAAGAATACATTTATGTTTCGAGTTAGCCCATTGCATTTCAGGTAAATATACCCTTAATATTTGCTGAAAAGAGGAGTCTATTAGATAAATAAACAAATATAAAAGGAAACAGTGATCAAATGTTCAATTTGATTAGACTCTCTAGATTTGTAGCAACCTTTCAAAAGAATTTAAGGTAAAGGTTCTACACTGATACTTCTAACTTTCCTGGGGAATTCAGAAAGTGGGCAACAATTATAACACATGAAGCAAATAATTCAAGCTGCTCAAGAGAGTTAGAACAACATTGTAAGTGTGAACTTTCTGTAAATTTTAGACAAAACCATCTAATTTTAATACTATTGTTTCACCATCTTTAAAGAATGTTCCTGTTTAGCTAAATTAGCTTCATTGTTGCCCTTCTACAAAAATATACATCCATCAAAAAAAATGTTAAAGTAAAAAAGAATACAATGGAAATATATGTATGATCTGACAGAATTTAAATAAAATAAACATATATATATATCCATTTTGTCTATATAAAACAACAAAATAGTACTAGATACTTAAATTTCTTGAAAAGATTCATTTTCATAGTTTAATGCATGAACTGTATCTGACCAATTATAATATGACTATTTGATACAGTGCTGGCATTTCCAGCCATTTGTGCATAAGCTTTGAAGCTGACACTTGCTGAAAACTTTATTTGGACTGATTTACAAAAAGGTTGAATGTGTCAATTTCCAGATTTGACTCTCAAAGGTTTTGACTTCAGTGCTGTAATAAATTACAATTTCCATAGAAATTCCCAAAGAAAACATCCTCTCTCTCTCTCTCTCTCTCTCTCTCTCTCTCTCTCTGCATTCATTCTCTCCATCAGGTTCACTAGCAAGATTCTGCTATGTCTCATGTGATTCATACACTTTCAAGAGGAGAAAATGTGCCTCGTTTCAGGATGATAATATTATATAAAAACAAATTTCTTTTCCACATTGTTATAACAAGATGCTGTACTACCTCAAGTTACACAAAAATATCTCCTTACAAAACAAGTTTAACTATAACTTTTCCTCAGAAAACACTTTCCTATTTATTAAAATCAATTTCTTATACGGCCTAAATTACTCTTGAGATAGTCAAGGAAATAGCTGTAACTGTATCTAGTTTAAATATCAACAGGCTAAGCAGTGAGGAATATTCTCCTCCACTCCTGCCTTTAAAAGCTGTTATAAAAGTATAATATAAAGTCATATTCTATAATGGGATAAATGATGTACAGTGTGAACAAAAAGAAAAATTAACTCATCAACCTACAGTAAATAGGAGAGAAGCGAGAACAAAATACATTCCACATTTTCAAGTCAAAGTCAGTCTTACTTTACATCTTAATATGTCTGAAATTGTAACTATAATTATTTTAGGACACTTGCTAAATCTAATAGCTTAGTGATATAACCATTCAAATTTACAATAAAATGTTAACTTCCACAGGAAAAAAAAGTATTGGTTTATTCTCTTAAGCTAAGTAATATAGCTAAAATTCTATCATGTACTCCACAGGACATCCAATTTCTCTTGATTCCATTGAATTATATTAAAATAAATTTATTCCAAGAAATCAGATTCCTAATCTGAAAACCCTGAAAATGAAAACAGAGCTGATAGAGTTTATCTGTTATAAATAAAAGAAGTCCTTGAATGCAATTCGTGAAAAACAATATCATTAGCATAAAACTCAGGCTCAAACTCCTTTTCCTAACCCAATTTATGTATTTTGCTATCTGATTCTTCTGAACAGTAAACAAGTGGTAAAAGAAGTTTCTCGAAATTTAAGAAGGGTAAGGAAAGTTGAAGGACAATTGCTCTTTGATGAATACAGAACAGAACAGCAACCTTTTTTCTCACCTATCAGGTACAATGTGAAAACCATGCAATTAACAACTCATTATAGATGATGATTGCTATGTAGACAAAGATCAAACAAATTTAATGTTCACGGATATTTTTAGCACAGGATATCTACACATAGATAATGGTCTTAAAAGAACCATTTCTTTGGGTGTTCTCTGTGGACTGAATTTTCATATGTAAATGTTGTTTACTGAGAACATGATTTTTAAAGATAGGAAGTTTTGTTTATTCTGTGTTAAGCTTTATGTTTTATTTTAAATATATCTACTTAAAGCTGGGGGATAAACTGGAGATTCTATATTTTTGTCTGAATGCATAAGGTTAAATAAATTTTTACTCATTGTATTTTAAGTGTTGAAAACTGTATATATTTATAGTACCCACATGACTTATTCATATACCTGTCCATCATAGACACACGTTTCTCATATCCTTATCAAATACCAAAAACAATCAGAATCTAGCATATTTCAATTGCTAGTTTCCTCCTATTCAAGCTCATTATCAACAACTAATGTAAAAAAATCATCAATTAAGCCAAGCCTCCTGCAAGAAATCTAAAATCCATGCCACTCAGAAGATTGAATCCAAAGGATCACAAGTTCAAGGTCAGTCTGGGTTAGAACATGAAATCAAGTCAAACACAATATAGGCAATTAGGTTTGATTCTGTCTCAAAAGTTAGGGAGAGAGAAAGAGAAGAAGAATGGGAGGTCAGACAGCCAATATAAATCAATATATAATGTTTAATTCCCAGTATTATCTCCAAAACAATTAGGTGATACCAATTTTTCAAGTTGTTTTCATTTTAAAATATAAATTATACTTTAGATGCATAAATCAAAATCTGAAAGGCATCTTCTTTTTATTTACTTTGTGTTCTATCATACAATAAAAACAGTAGAGATACCTAAAAATAGACTTTTTGTTGCATAGTATTCTATACACTGTACTTGACATATACAGCAGGAGGGTCATAATGGGACCCTGTTTATCCCATCCACCATCCACATAACAAAATAAAACAGCCAGGAAAACCTACTTTTATTTCTTACTGCATGGGGTTATCAAAACACAGAAACTTAAATATAAATATTTAAAAATAACTTCAAGAACTATCATTGAAAAGTGTTCTGATAGAGTATGTATCAAGTATCTGGAGAATGTGCAATACTGGCTTTTAGTATGGGAATAACAGTCTTTGTTTGGCCTATCAGATGCCTTTACCATCAAGAATGTTGCAGACTACCATATTCCATCACTTTCAGCTAAACTTCCTTCATTTTCTCTTTATGGTTTGCCTCACTTTCAGTGATTATACTGAAATTTCCAAAAATTCAGTGACCTCTGGTTTTTGTATGACCAGCCTCTTCATCTGTCAAATGTCTCTTTCTAATGTCAAAATGTCTCTTTCAAAAAGGACTAAGGTCTGCACCGAAGTTCAACAATGAAATGAAAAATCTCTGTGAGTGATCAAAAATGAAAAGAAGAGCAAATAAGATGAAGTACTCTCTTAGAGACAAAGGGGAGGGGCATGCAGTGGGAGGTTCATGGATGGTAGACTAGGAAGGGGGATAATATTGACCGGGAAATAAACAAAATGATCAATTAAAAAAAAAAGATGACGTATACTGTTAAAGATGATTCCAGATCATACACACGGGGCTCGGGTTTAAAATTATGATGGGATAAATGAACTTTCCAAAATGAAAGATAGTTCAAGGATTAGAATTAAAAATAACAAAGAATTTCATGTAATTTCAGTCTGTTGTAAGCTCACAAACTGAAAAATCTAGCATTGTGCCTATAATATAAACACTCACAGTATGCAACTAACATGTCTCTTGAATCCTCAGAGAACTGTTAATTCGTATTTATCTAGTAGCCTTCATAGTGTTGCCTCAAAAATGTGTAGTCACAGGACTGAAATGTTAATCTTTATAGAACTGGTTCTTGCTCTTCAAAATCAAATATTCTACAACTGTATATTTTTGACAACCAGGTTCATTTAGAAGGGAAAAAAATATCATGAAATTGAATAGTGGAATCAACATGTGAATTACTATTATTTGTTAATAATTCAAAAATAATACGTTCAACTAGCAGACATGATAAATGATTTCCAATGTTCAACAAAAAAGAATAATGAGTGGCAATTAATTATATATTTCATAATGGATAATGGAGATAATTTTTAATGTCCATAGCACAAAAAATTTTGATAAGTGTTTAGAGTGATTTATGTTTCAATTACTCTGATCTGATCATTACACATTACATACATGTATTAAAATGTCAAGGCCTACCCTGTAAGTATATAAAAATAGTATCTGTCAATTAGAAGTTAAAAATAATAGTAGATAAGTAAATTAATAAAAGTGAAACAACGACTGACCGTAACAGATCATCTATACTGTTCCCAGAAGAAAGAAAAGATGAATAAGTAAACTAACAGAATACTTTCAAACTTAGTGTGTATGAAGGTTAAAGTCTATCCCACAGATGTGGTCTACTCATTTTAAAAGCATTATTTCATTTTTAATCAATGTTCCTAATGCTGGGCTTCAAAACACTACAAACTTTTTAAACATTTTCTATATGAAAGAAAATCCATCTAATCTATCTAATACAGATTTAGATCTGAATTTATTTCAAGATATTCTTTTATTCTGTGACAAATACTAATTCACATGGGGAAATTTATGATAACACAAATTTTTGAAAATCTGTTTATAATTCTTCAGTACCTTTTCATAAATGAATATTGAAAACAACTGATTTAAAAATGGGTCTCAAAGAAATTCATTAGGTAGCTTGACATCAAAGAAGGTTCAGTACAATATTAAAAAAAACTGCCCTTGACTTCTATTCATAACCAAGAGATGTAGGCCACAAAACGGGGGTGGGTGGTGCGAGGACTGGAGGCAATATGAATATTGTCAGCAACATTGGATTTTACAGAACCGATCTAACATTTAGATGTAGGCTGTTATGGAATGAAAGAAGGCTTTAAACTCATATCATGTTATAGGTTACTAAACTACCTCATCTGAAGCTTGTTTACATGTAAAAGAACACTCTAACATCCTGCTCTCTTCTCAATTTTGCCTATCATCAATTAAATATCAGTACAATTTTTTTCAGGTTGAAATTATCTGATGTGAGAGGCTATAAGCCTAAAGACTTGCTGATAGGTGGACAATCTCTCCTGAATTAACTGTTATCTACCAAAATAAAACATCTAGAATCACTGTGCATCTACTGTTGTCTAGTGCACATGAATCTTCTCTCAACAAACCACACAGAATACTTGGCTCTCCCTAGGTGTTAGCTGGCATCTTAATTGTGAATTGTCAGCTATCCAGCTCCTATCAAACTTGTAGCTGAGATGATATATATGCCTGGGGGAGAGCCTCCCAGGCATTTCCGAAGTACAATACACTTTCATAGCAGAGTAGGATATAGGAAAGCTGCAAACTAGTACTATTGCTGTAGGTCTGTGTAGAAACATAATGACCTTTGGCTCCATGTAGGAAAATAAAAAAACTCATTCATGGAGATACTGTTTTTTATGAAAATTTATTCCATTGTGATGTGCAGTACCTGTCATTTTAAAAGAATCATGAAATAAAATTATCCACATTTAATTAGGAAGCTGGCCTCTTCCCTTTAAATAACAAATGCATAATCTTTTGCCAGGTACAAAATTCTGTCTTTCGATATGTTGCTATCTACAACTCTTTTGTAGAAAGTACTTACACTCAGATCATTATGCCACAAGGACCAGACTTTTGGGAATGAACCACATTCTCTAACAATTTTAGATGGTTATTAAATATAGATTTAAATATCACTTGAATGAAAAATCTGACTTTATGGATTTTAACATGATCCACATGTTATGTGAAAATGAAACAAAAGCAAACACAAGAGCCACTATTCATTTTAATGTATACTGTAGTTCGCCCATTAAAACAATACTTCAGAAACTTCATCAGCATTGAGTGTGCCTAATTCATTTTAAAACCAATATAGGAAACAAAGATCTGTTTTCCTTCGATTATAACATATGATGCTGAGTGTGCCTAAGCAAAAATTGCATTTTAACCTAATAGTTCATGATTAAAAATTTAAAGTCTATTAATATTTAAAGTAGTTTTGTCAAATTAATCTGTAAATGTTTGATACTAAATGATAAAGTTAGCAAAGATTTGAAGAGAAGTCATATGAGTTGGCATAGTCGCAATGACTGCAGCATTTTATTTTCTGTGTATAAACAAACTACTACTGGTATTCTAAAACAGGTCATGTACTAGAAAATTAAAGCAAACAAACTCAAGACATCAATATTAAAACCTGCTTTAGTAATTCTATTCTAGTAATGCTACCTTCAGAACCTTGCTTACATTTTTTAAATCCTGTCTCCAGTTCTACATCATAAAACTTGCTTTAATTATTCCATTTTTATAGGTAACTCCATGTAAAGTGTTCTAAGAGTATTGATCTTTACCTACTTTTATATTAATTCCCTAAGTAATGTTGGCTGTGTTGCCAAGCTTTTAAAAAGTTTAATACAAGCCATTTAAATAATTATTAACACTCATAATTGAGAAAATAATAGCACTGCTAATTTGTACTGCTGTTGAGAATCAGCTACTTTCATTACAATGATTATGTTCAATGTATATTTATTAATATGCTAGAAAACATGTTTAAATCTACATGAAAGAAATTATCAAGAAAAAATGTGCCTGAGACAACTACACATTTGTAAAATTGAAAGGATTTCTTTTTCCTCTTTTCACAGATGTGATAACATTTACTAAAGGAGCTGGAAGTGAGCACAGACATTTTGCCTTGTGTTTGCCAGAAAGCTAGATACTAAGCAAATCAGAAGAAAACTTTCCAAATTTGCTAACGTATCCCTCAAGCTACAAGGCTATTTCTATGAAAACATATCTATGCAATCATAATTATATCATGCTCTGCTTTTAAAATGTTTCATTATTCTTCTAGAATGTCATACATGTATACAATGTATTTTGATCACATCCCTCATTTCCCTCCTCTGATGTCCCCCAGAACACTTTCAGTCAAATCTTCGTGTTTTCTGTTTTAAATGGTATATCCCACTGACTGCAATTTGTACTGGCTATGTGCGTCTGACTGTGAGACAATACAATCCACTGAAACATGGATAACCTAGTGCAGGTCACTTCAATGAAGAAAAGTGGCTCTCCATCCCCTTGTAGCTATAAACTGTGAATAGCTTCTCTGCAAGGAGTTAGGCCCTTTGAGACACTTACCCATCCTGCTACAATTTTGAATGGCTTGTTCTTCTACGGTTCTTATGCAGGTAACAACAGGTAACATGTGATAATGAACACAGCAACCAAGTAATGACCAATATTACACACAACCCTTCCCCAACCCTCCAGCTCTTACATTTTTATACTATTCTTCAAAACAGGGTTTGCTCTTCTAGTCATGTTTTGAGAAACCACTCTGACAGGCTTTATTTCTTCACATTTCTTTGACACTTCATGAAATATATTGCCAAATATCTATGTATCCTATAATGCTTTGACTGGGGAGAAATTTTCCAAACTCATTGGTCATTTCCCAGCAGGCATTCCTTCCTTTTATAAACTTTAGTAAGGGCATATAAACACAAGTCTATAAGCAAATTACTATTCAATCTAAATCACAGTCTAATGCAACATGTAATGACAGACTGGGCTTTTGCGTGGATTTTTTTAGGGTATTAAATAGAGTTATAAACCTTGCATTCCATTAATTGACTATGAAACTATCAAAAGACTATTGGGGTGGGTGGTGGCCTTTTATCCCAGCACTCAGGAGGCAGTGGCAAGTGGTTTCCTGAGTTTAAGGCCAGACTGGTTTACAAAGTGAGTTCCAGGTCGACCCCAGGCTACATACAGAAACCCCACACACACAAACAACCAAACACACACACACACACACACACACACACACACACACACACACACACACATTCATAAGCACACAAAAAAGTCTATTGTATTAAGCAGGCAATGCTGTCAGAAACTTATGAATACAGTTCAATCAAGCCAACATATTCTACTCCTCTGTAGAAGATGTTCCCTTTATTCTCTTACTCTAATTCCAGGTAAACATGCATAGGCATAAAATAGTGTCAGAGTAATGAAAACTATTTCTCCCTACTTGAGAAGCAAGATTATTACTGATGGTGGGTCAATATCCATAACAAATAATACATTTTTGTATATAATTTACACAGTATCAACTATTATGAAACAAATAAGAATGCAAGTGGGTCCCTTTGGCAGAAGAGAGTAAAATTAAAATTAGAAAAGCAGACATATGAGTATCAAACTATTATAGAATATACATGATGATGGAATGCACAGTAAAAGATTTGAGATTTGGCAAGCTAACTATAGTTAACAAAAGAACATTTTCAACAATTGCCTTTAGCAGAAAATAATATCATTGAATTACTTTCTTGGTATTTTATCATCTGAGTAACTAAATAATATATAAATTTGAAATTCTTGATTCCATTAAATATTAAAAATGTCTATTATTTAAACACTTTAAATGATCTTTTTTCTTGTTGTTGTTTTGTTTTTCGAGACAGGGTTTTTCTGTGCAGCTCTGACTGTCCTGGAAGTCACTCTGTATGTGTGTGTGTGTGTGTGTGTGTGTGTGTGTGTGTGTATTATTTTTTTAAAAAAAGAAACTAGATCCTGAACACAAAGTAAACTACTATAATTTTTCGTAATAATGGGAATCATACATAAGATGAAAAATACCTGGGTTCTTTTAAACATTGGATTCAATTCATAATTACACAAAAGTATTAGAATCTTCTTTCTTCAACATTTAAAAAAAATGTCTGAGAAATGAATGCCAGGCATGGTGGCACATGGTGGAATTTCTCTGTAAGTTTGGGGCTAACCCTGTCTACATAAATGAGTTTGAAGCCAGCCATGGCATCACAATGAAATCATGAAAGGATATAGGTACAGAGACAAAATTTAGAGCTAAGATGAAAGGATGGACTATCCAGAGAATACCCCANCCGGGGATCCATCCCATCATTAGCCACCAAACCAAGATACTATTGCACATGCCAGCAAGATTCTGCCAAAGAGACCCTGATATAGTGGCCTCTTGTGAGGCGATGCCAGTGC